>NW_026533202.1:1315000-1578558 GCF_028296485.1 Oppia nitens | reverse complement strand
GTTGTTTGACAAAAATTTTCTTCAACTCAATGGGATTCGAACTCTGGCCATTGCCACCACCACCACCACCATCACCACCACTAACCAACTGTTTCCATTGAACATTTGCGTTGTCTGTCTAATACCTGGCTATAATATTTGGCCCAATAGTTTTCCCAAACGGCAGCCTCACCCAGCCTTTCGAGTCGTTTACTGGGATCCCGTTCCCCATTACTATTGGCAACTAACTKMCSATTTAAATTGCGTACATAATTACAAGCACCGGCATATCGGTGGGCCATTAGTTTGAGTCCCTCGTTTTTTGAATGACCGACTTTTCCCATCAAACAGTCGACATTGTCGACCAATATCTTTGTCAATACTGTTAGTCAATTGGGAACGAGTTTTGTTTGATTTGAATTCTACGAGTAGTTTAGTATAATTCGGTGCTTTTGGCCATAGATTTTTGATCGGACAGCCGTTTTGTTGAGCACCTGTAGTACCATCAATATTGACGACAATAACAATAGTAGTAGTAATAATAATAGCTATTAAAAGATTCATAATTCAAAGTAAAAAAAATTGATTCAATTAAAAATCATGTAAATTATAAATTAAATAGAAATTAAAAAATATTTTAAGAAAAATTATTTTCTATATATCTATAATATATATAAATATTTTAATATAATTACTGATATTCTATACATTGATTTAATTAATTAATTAAGTTTTACTGTTTTTATAGTTTTTTTAAATACATATATTCGATGAGACTATAAAATTAATATAATGCATGTACTATTTTTTTAAAAAATCATTTAATTTTATTGAAAACATTTTTTATATTTTAAAATATAATAGCTTAAATAAACTAAACATTATTAATTAATAAAATAAAAGTTTTATTTGATAATCATTATATAAATATTGTTTTTTTAAAAAAATTAATTGCTACAGTATTAATTATTATTGTATATAGAAATTAAATTAATAACAAAAAATTAATAATTAAATAATATATTAGATTAAATAAATAAAATAATTTTAATTAAATAATTTTTTACTACATAAAAAATCATAAACAAATAAAAGATTAATTAAATTTAAAAAAATTAAAATATTACAATTTCCTCAGTTATATATATATATATATATATTATTTTTTAAAATTAAAAAAACAAATAAATTATATAAATAATTTTTAATAATTAAAATTATATAGAACTTAAAAAAATTTATTACATGCTATTCATTAAAATTTATAAAAAAATATATATAAATATATCTTTTTAAAAAGCAACTATTATTATAATTTTTAAAAATCTAATATTAAAAAAAACTTATTAAAACCAACAAAGATAATTATGTTTTTTTCATAAAAATTATTTCATACCATCCATACCATGATTGTAAATATCAACATCGATAATTAAATATTTTAATGTTTTAATTTTTTTTGATATTGGTTTTATATTTTGTAAATCTTTAAGAATATTTGTTGTTTCGGTTTTCAAATTTTCAATAGTCTAATACAATAATAATAATAATAGATATATATATATATTAATAGAAACAAAAAATTTTAATTTAAAAAAAAATGTTTTGTTAATCTTTACATCTCTCTCTCTCTCTCCCTCTTTCTCTCTCTGACTCTCTCTCTCTATCTCTGACTCTCTCTCTCTCTCCCCTCTTTCTCTCTCTGACTCTCTCTATCTGTCTCTCTCTCTCGTTCTCTCTCTATCTTTACTCTCTCTCTCTCTCTCTCTCTCTCTCTCTCTCTCTCTCTCTCTCTCTCTCTCTCTCTCTCTCTCTCTCTCTCTCTCTCTAAATATATTTAAATACTAAAATATATTTATTCTACTAATAATAATACTAATGATAATAAAWACAAATATATAATTAATTTTTTTTGMTTACTAACAAAATAGATATTTTTCATATATTTTATTAATACWAAAAATTAAAGTTTTCATTTTGGAATTCTAGATTATTTTTCCCCTGTCCCATTATATTATTTTTTTATAAAAAAAAATCAACAAACAACAATAAAAACCTAACCTGCTTAATTGTAGTCAGCCAAGTATCTTTATCTATACCATTATCGATATCGTAAAATTTGTCCAATATTTTACAATAAATAATTGATTTTATCCAAAAAAAAAAATCGATCGCAATTCCACGGGATTCGAACTCGGGCCAACCAACTCATCAACTGTACATTGACTTTGTCTAGCAAATACCATTGGTAAAATATCTGGTCCCAACAAGGTTTCCCAACAAGCACATTCGGCAATCCTATCGTGTCTAACCAGTAGATCCCTAGTTTCCCGATAACTATTGSCRACTATTTGTCTATTTAGTTGACGAAAAAAATTGCAAATTTTCATATATTCAGTGGCCATCAAATCTATTTGCTCTTTTTGAAATTGTTTAGCTCTCATACTAAACAGTTGACATTGTCTATCTATATCCAGTTTCATTGTTTGATTTAGTTTGGCTATACTTTTTACAGTTTTATATTTTTCAAATATTTTGTTAAAATCGGGCGCCTCTGGCCATAGATTGTTGATAGGACAGTCAGAAACTTTTTTTAAAAAAAAAAAATTTAAATAAATTATTTGTTAAAAATTAGAATTGAAAAATATATATATATATCAAGCCCAGCCTCAAAACCAAGCCCAGAGAAGCCCAGTAGCTCAGGGAGCAGAGGATCGGACTCACAATCGAAGGGTTGTGGGTTCGAGCCCAGGGTTGCTTCGATTAAGGCGTCGATTGCATTAAATTCTCTTTAATACATTAGCCTATAGTAATATATCGGGCCTTCAATGAATACCAGTTTTAATAACTGAATGAGGTGCCATTAACGATTTATTATTATTATTATTATTATTATTATATATAATTTACAAAACAAAATTAAATTATGATTAAAAAAATTAATTATATTTTAATAATTTATAATAATTAATAATGTAAAAATTAACCTGTTGCATCAATATAGACAATAACAATAGTAGTTATTGTAATAGCTATTAAAAGATTCATACTTGTTGATTTTTGAAGTTTTAATAAAAAATAAATAAATATATAATTTTAAATAGAAAATGAAATATAAAAAAAACAATAAAATAAAATAATTGTCTTTAAATATCGATATATTTAAGGTTTTTTTTATAAATATAATTATTGATTGTATTTTTTTAATATAAATAATTCAATACTTTTATATACAACCTAATTTAAGTTAATAAGTTTGTTTTTTAATAGTAAATTTTTAACTCTTTTTGAAAATTAATTTAAACACATAATATAATAAAATAAAACAAAAATATGTTATTATCTATTGTTAAGTAATGTCACAAATTTTTAACATGTGTTTTTATGTTTACTATTTTTTTTATTAAAAGGTAAAAAATAAAGGGTTGTTATAGTTTTATAATGAAAAAATAATTTTACTAATAATAACAATAACAAAAAAAACTCAATAAAAAATATTGTATGAAAAAAGTACACATATAGATTAACTTTTATATTTTATTTTTAATTGAAAAAAAATAATTATAAAATAATAATAATAATTTTAGTAATTTTAATAATCCCGGAGCCGTAATATACTAAATGTGCTAATGCTATATAAAATTTTTGCAAGAAGTTTGCAATTATTTGGGTATTATTTTAATTTTACTACTATTAATGTTAATTAGATAAAAAAACCGTGTCAAGTATTTTACTATGTATTAAATAGTAAATGTATTATCTGTTATGCTATTATTTTTTTTTAATTTATGTTTTTGTTTTATGTATAATAATAGTAACTATAATAAATTACTGTTAATAAAAAATTTGATAAAAATAAAAATTAAACAATAGAAAATAAAGTAAAAACAAATGTCGAAAAAAATACTTAAATAATAGATTATTGTTTATATAAAAAAACTACTAAATTACTAATTAAAATGTTAAAAAAAACATATATTTAACAAAAAAATACTTAAATAATAGTAAATAATATTTAAAATGTGGAAATGATTAATTATAATTAAATAAATATATATATATATATTTAAAATACATATTACTTTAATTAGTTAAAAAATTATTTAATTAATTAATATTTTAATATAGTGTTTTAAAATAATTTAAATTTTTTAAAATATATAAATTATACGAAAGTAAAATAAGCTTTATTTTAAAAATGCAAATTACTTTATAAGTAACTAAATAAATATATTAATTAAATGTTTAAAGTTTTTATTATTTGATTAAACATTAATAGTGTAAAACAATTTAGCAGTTAAATATAAATATATTAAAAATAAATAATATATATATAAACTAAATATTATAGTAAATAATTGAAAATATAGTAATTTTTTTTAATTAAATTGTATGACTTATACAGTATATAACATATTAATAGATTAATTATTTAAATGTTTACAGTCTCTAATTAATATACATACTGTATATAGACTGACCACCCAATTTATTAGTAAACCTGTATAATAGTATAAAATATATAATTTTCACCTGTATTTTCCTGTATATTAAATATTATTTTCCTGTATGTTAACCTGTACTTAAATAACTATATATTTGTATATATATATATATAAAATAAATAAAGAAAAATATAATTTAGATAATATAATTATATAAAAAGTTGAAATTTATTATTTTATTTTGAACATGAAAAATTTTATAAATATTTTTTAAAACTATATTAAAAATACAAGCAATTTTTTACTAATAAAATTTAATTCATAGTTATTTTATACTTTTATTAATCAATTAGTTTCACATATTTTTAAACTGTATATTTTATTATACAGGTTAGCCCTTTCCTGTCACCTGTATCAGACCCTTGATTCCTGTATAATACAGGTGGCACCTGTATGGGTGGTCAGTCTAACTGTATATTGAATTGTAAAATAATAAAAAGTTAATATAAGTTATAATAAATAATAAATAATTTAATACAAAAAAAGATATTTTTCAGATAATATTATTTTTTAAATACATTTTAACTGTAAATTTATTGTATTATTGAATAAAGATAAATTTTTAAAATTAATATTATAAAATTATTTGCTATTTTAAATTAATTGTTTAGAATAATTTGTATGAACATTTTATACAAGTATTAAAAACCACAATTAATTGTTTACAGTTTATAATAATTAGTAAGATTTTTATTAAATTTTTAAAAATATCTATATATATTTTTTAATAACTTAGTCAGTTATTACTAGTTTAACTTAATTATAAATAATTATTATTTAGTTTTTATAACCAAAGTTTATACAGTAGTAAAAAAACATTATTTAAAAAACAAAATATAATATATTGAATGCAATAATTAAATAATTATTATATATTTATTTAATTTCTAAAAAAAATAATTATTACAAATTAGTTATAAAAAAAATTTATTAAATAGAAAAATACATTACTATTTATTAGGTATTTAAGGATAATTAAAAAAAAATTAATTTTTAAAGTTTTATTATTATAATTATTATTATTATTCCAAAAACAAAATATCACAATAAATCACATTTTCCTGACTGACTATCTTTCCATTGGACTGTCCATTGATTAGTGGATGTCGTATCCAATAGTAGGTTGACATCGATTTCTGTCCTACCGTTAACATGTTTGGCCTGAACTTGTTTACCGTCAACAGTGGCTACCAATTGGCCGGGCATTTGTCTAGTACCGGCAACTACTAGCCGATCGATGGTTGGTTTGACCACTGATTTGTCTAAACCATGTTTATCGGCAACAATACTTACCGTACAGTTAGCTCCGGTGTTAGTCTAATTGAATACAAATTATAGGCATTTCGTTCAATAGTATCTATACTATCGCCGTCGTCACAAAAAACAACTGTCCATACGATTATTGACTGCCAGTTATTTTTGTATATATATTTTTAACTCATTTATTAATTTATTGATTTAACATAAAAAACTAAAATAATTATAATTAATCATAAATATAATATAATAAATGATATTAAATTCAAATAATAACTATTAAGCAAAACAATCAAATTAATTGATTTAAATTTTTTTAAAAATAAAAATAATAAATGTATGTAACAATTATTTTTATCCACAAAACTTACTGAAAAAATAATAATAATTATAATTCAATAATAAAATTACTTAATTAATTATAAATGTTATAAATTTTTAGATATTAATAAAATAAAAATAATAAGTTAATTGCCATTAAAAGTGACTGATTTTTTGCCATTTTTTTTAAAAATTATAATTATTGATCAAATTTAGCCATTATTTCGTTCAAACGGCTAATCTCTTTATAGATGTTTTCAATAGCCGACTGATAGCTTTCAAGAGTAGCCGCGTGTGATTTGACCGATGCGGACAATAGGCTCAAACAGAGGACAGGATCGGCAGTGACTTTATGCACACCACTAGCAGCGGCGGTGGCGGCGCCGGCAGTAGGCTTATAGTGGACACCAATTGGTTGACCGCACGTTTCACAGGGTATGTCACCCGATTTCGAGCACTGTTGCTGATGACCCTCGAGATCGGCCAGTTTGGACTCAACGGTGCAACCGTACTGTGAGTATACACATTCAAACAGAAGTGAATCCAATATACGCTGGATTTTTGGATCAACATAGTCAGCAGTGGGCGGCAATTTCGGGACAGTTTCATCAGCGCATAGACACGGTATGGGTTCACTGGTGGTGGTGGTCCCGGTTTGGGCACACTTTTCACACCAGATACCCGATCGGCAACAGCTCAGGCCTACCGCACGAATCGGTATCCGATTGCAGTCGTTACACAAGATTCTGCTTAAATAAAATGGCGGCAAACGTCCAGTGTTTGTACAGCGATTGGATACAACTGAATCCATTGAATGCACTGGTATTTTGAAAATTATATTTAAAAAATCAAATTATAATTTAATTACTTTATAAAAAAATATATTTTTAATAACTACCGAAAAAAAACTATTATAATTATAACTATAATGCAAAAAAAATGTTTATATATTTTTACACTAAATGTGTGGCACAACAACTAACTAAAAAAATATAATTTTAATACTAACAACAACATCAACAAAAAATCATTGCTTTTATAGCAGTTTTTTTTAATAAAAAATTATGGAAAAATTATTTTTTTTTGTATAATAATATAACTAAATATTAATAAATTATATATAAACTATTGAACAAAAATTATAAGTTTAAAATAAATAAACCCAAATCTAATATTTATAACTTATAAGATATAAAAGTTTTGCATTTTAAACTACAATAATTACTAATAATAATAAATAAATTAAAAAGTTTATTATAATTTAATTATAAAAATTTTATATAATCTTCTAAAAAGTTTATTTTCATTCATACAGTAATATTAATAACTATAATATGTATCAATAATAATAATTTTTAAAAACTAAAATTTAATTATAAGTTATATATATTTATATAATTACCTAAATTATCAAACTTTTCCAATAGATTTGCCAAAAATAGCGGTGCTTTCGATAGTTGTGAAACTTTTAGCGGCTTTCGGTCCAGTGGACAGGTTTGCCGTTCCCGTTGTTGTTGGCCATTATCGACACCAACATGGCTTCCCAGCCATCGGCTAATACAATCTGAACAATACATTTGCCGACAACACGGTGTGACCATTGGTCGGCAAACTATACCGAGACATATACCGCATGTCAAGTCAATGGCCAAATCGCTGGCCGATAGCAGACCCGCTAACATACGACTATTATTATTATTATTATTATTCATTGAATGATATAATAATAATAAATAATTTAATTTTCTTATTTAAGTAAAATAAATCAAAAAAATAAATAAAATTATTTTATGTTAAAATTTTATTTATAAACTATTGTATACAAAGTTTGTTTAATCTTTTTGAATTATTTTATTTGTTTCCTATTTTAATATATTCTATAAAAACAATTTTTATTTATTTAAATGATTATACCTTTCAGTTAATATACAGGTAATATAATTGTATATTAATATATTAATTTAAAATTAATATATATATATATATATATATATACACATTATATATATATATATATATATATATGTATGTATAATATTTAATGTAAACAATAAAGAGTATAATAAATATTAATAAATAGTTTATATATATATACTGTATATATATTAAGTATTGATTAAAAATTTATTTGTTTTATACAAATTATTAATATTGATAAATATATTTATACTGTATATACACTTACAAAAATAAAATTAATTTACTTTATTTATAAATATATATATATATTTATAAATAATCAGTAGATTAATATTAATCTGTATTTATTATTTATTTTTAAGGATTAAAAATTAACTTTTATAATAATAATAATACTGTATTTTTTGTGTTAACATTAGAATTGATAAAATCAATTAAACAGTATATTATTATTAAGTATTGAATAAACTAAAATTATTAGTTAAAAATTTTATTCAAAATAAATATTGAATATTATTTACAGTTTATTTGAAACAAACATATATAGTATTAAAATAATTAACATTTAATGTAAAAAGTAAATAAACTGTATATTTAAAATAAAAAATTATTGAAAATTTATTTTTTTTAAACTTCAAAGTAAAAGTTAATATACTTTTTTTAAAAATTAATATATAATATATTGTATATATACTAGTATACTAAATAGTTTTATTTTATGAAACTAATATTATAAAAAAAAAACCACAATTTATAATTTTACAGTTTATAATAAATAATAATAGTTAGATTTTTATATAAATTTTTAAAAAATATAACTTAATTTTAAAAACTAATATAATTAAATAAATATTAATAATGAAAAAAATATTGTCTGCAACATTTATATAATTAGATTTAATGATATTAATAAATTTATTTTATTTTTTTCAAAATAATAATTATTACAAATTAGTTATAAAAAAATTTATTAAATAGAAAAACGCATTACTATTGATAACGTATTTAAGGATAATTAAAAAAAACGCAAACATTTTTAATTAATTTTTTATTTATTTTTTTAATAAAAAATATTTTTAATTATTATTATTATTCCAAAAACAAAAATCACAATAAATCACATTTTCCTGACTGACTATCTTTCCACTGGACTATCCATTGATTAGTGGATGTCGTATCCAATAGTAGGTTGACATCGATTTCTGTCCTACCGTTAACATGTTTGGCCTGAACTTGTTTACCGTCAACAGTGGCTACCAATTGGCCGGGCATTTGTCTAGTACCGGCAACTACTAGCCGATCGATGGTTGGTTTGACCACTGATTTGTCTAAACCGATGTTTATCGGCAACAATACTTACCGTACAGTTAGCTCCGGTGTTAGTCTAATTGAATACAAATTATAGGCATTTCGTTCAATAGTATCTATACTATCGCCGTCGTCACAAAAAACAACTGTCCATACGATTATTGACTGCCAGTTATTTTTGTATATATATTTTTAACTCATTTATTAATTTATTGATTTAACATAAAAAACTAAAATAATTATAATTAATCATAAATATAATATAATAAATGATATTAAATTAAAATAATAACTATTAAGCAAAACAATCAAATTAATTGATTTAAATTTTTTAAAAATAAAAATAATAAATGTATGTAACAATTATTTTTATCCACAAAACTTACTGAAAAAATAATAATAATTATAATTCAATAATAAAATTACTTAATTAATTATAGATGTTATAAATTTTTAGATATTAATAAAATAAAAATAATAAGTTAATTGCCATTAAAAGTGACTGATTTTTTGCCATTTTTTTTAAAAATTATAATTATTGATCAAATTTAGCCATTATTTCGTTCAAACGGCTAATCTCTTTATAGATGTTTTCAATAGCCGACTGATAGCTTTCAAGAGTAGCCGCGTGTGATTTGACCGATGCGGACAATAGGCTCAAACAGAGGACAGGATCGGCAGTGACTTTATGCACACCACTAGCGGCGGCGGCGGCGCCGGCAGTGGGCTTATAGTGGACACCAATTGGTTGACCGCACGTTTCACAGGGTATATCACCCGATTTCGAGCACTGTTGCTGATGACCCTCGAGATCGGCCAGTTTGGACTCAACGGTGCAACCGTACTGTGAGTATACACATTCAAACAGAAGTGAATCCAATATACGCTGGATTTTTGGATCAACATAGTCAGCAGTGGGCGGCAATTTCGGGACAGTTTCATCAGCGCATAGACACGGTATGGGTTCAGCGGTGGTGGTCCCGGTTTGGGCACACGTGTCACACCAGATACCCGATCGACAACAGCTTAGACCTACGGGACGAATAGGTATCCTATTGCAGTCCTTGCATAGGATATCCCTTAAATAAAATGGCGGCAAACGGCCAGTGTTTGTACAGCGATTGGATACAACTGAATCCATTGAATGCACTGGTATTTTGAAAATTATATTTAAAAAAATCAAATTATAATTTAATTACTTTATAAAAAAATATATTTTTAATAACTACCGAAAAAAAACTATTATAATTATAACTATAATGCAAAAAAAATGTTTATATATTTTTACACTAAATGTGTGGCACAACAACTAACTAAAAAAATATAATTTTAATACTAACAACAACATCAACAAAAAATCATTGCTTTTATAGCAGTTTTTTTTAATAAAAAATTATGGAAAAATTATTTTTTTTTGTATAATAATATAACTAAATATTAATAAATTATATATAAACTATTGAACAAAAATTATAAGTTTAAAATAAATAAACCCAAATCTAATATTTATAACTTATAAGATATAAAAGTTTTGCATTTTAAACTACAATAATTACTAATAATAATAAATAAATTAAAAAGTTTATTATAATTTAATTATAAAAATTTTATATAATCTTCTAAAAAGTTTATTTTCATTCATACAGTAATATTAATAACTATAATATGTATCAATAATAATAATTTTTAAAAACTAAAATTTAATTATAAGTTATATATATTTATATAATTACCTAAATTATCAAACTTTTCCAATAGATTTGCCAAAAATAGCGGTGCTTTCGATAGTTGTGAAACTTTTAGCGGCTTTCGGTCCAGTGGACAGGTTTGCCGTTCCCGTTGTTGTTGGCCATTATCGACACCAACATGGCTTCCCAGCCATCGGCTAATACAATCTGAACAATACATTTGCCGACAACACGGTGTGACCATTGGTCGGCAAACTATACCGAGACATATACCGCATGTCAAGTCAATGGCCAAATCGCTGGCCGATAGCAGACCCGCTAACATACGACTATTATTATTATTATTATTATTCATTGAATGATATAATAATAATAAATAATTTAATTTTCTTATTTAAGTAAAATAAATCAAAAAAATAAATAAAATTATTTTATGTTAAAATTTTATTTATAAACTATTGTATACAAAGTTTGTTTAATCTTTTTGAATTATTTTATTTGTTTCCTATTTTAATATATTCTATAAAAACAATTTTTATTTATTTAAATGATTATACCTTTCAGTTAATATACAGGTAATATAATTGTATATTAATATATTAATTTAAAATTAATATATATATATATATATATATATACACATTATATATATATATATATATATATGTATGTATAATATTTAATGTAAACAATAAAGAGTATAATAAATATTAATAAATAGTTTATATATATATACTGTATATATATTAAGTATTGATTAAAAATTTATTTGTTTTATACAAATTATTAATATTGATAAATATATTTATACTGTATATACACTTACAAAAATAAAATTAATTTACTTTATTTATAAATATATATATATATTTATAAATAATCAGTAGATTAATATTAATCTGTATTTATTATTTATTTTTAAGGATTAAAAATTAACTTTTATAATAATAATAATACTGTATTTTTTGTGTTAACATTAGAATTGATAAAATCAATTAAACAGTATATTATTATTAAGTATTGAATAAACTAAAATTATTAGTTAAAAATTTTATTCAAAATAAATATTGAATATTATTTACAGTTTATTTGAAACAAACATATATAGTATTAAAATAATTAACATTTAATGTAAAAAGTAAATAAACTGTATATTTAAAATAAAAAATTATTGAAAATTTATTTTTTTAAACTTCAAAGTAAAAGTTAATATACTTTTTTTAAAAATTAATATATAATATATTGTATATATACTAGTATACTAAATAGTTTTATTTTATGAAACTAATATTATAAAAAAAAAACCACAATTTATAATTTTACAGTTTATAATAAATAATAATAGTTAGATTTTTATATAAATTTTTAAAAAATATAACTTAATTTTAAAAACTAATATAATTAAATAAATATTAATAATGAAAAAAATATTGTCTGCAACATTTATATAATTAGATTTAATGATATTAATAAATTTATTTTATTTTTTCAAAATAATAATTATTACAAATTAGTTATAAAAAAATTTATTAAATAGAAAAACGCATTACTATTGATAACGTATTTAAGGATAATTAAAAAAAACGCAAACATTTTTAATTAATTTTTTATTTATTTTTTTAATAAAAAATATTTTTAATTATTATTATTATTCCAAAAACAAAAATCACAATAAATCACATTTTCCTGACTGACTATCTTTCCACTGGACTATCCATTGATTAGTGGATGTCGTATCCAATAGTAGGTTGACATCGATTTCTGTCCTACCGTTAACATGTTTGGCCTGAACTTGTTTACCGTCAACAGTGGCTACCAATTGGCCGGGCATTTGTCTAGTACCGGCAACTACTAGCCGATCGATGGTTGGTTTGACCACTGATTTGTCTAAACCGATGTTTATCGGCAACAATACTTACCGTACAGTTAGCTCCGGTGTTAGTCTAATTGAATACAAATTATAGGCATTTCGTTCAATAGTATCTATACTATCGCCGTCGTCACAAAAAACAACTGTCCATACGATTATTGACTGCCAGTTATTTTTGTATATATATTTTTAACTCATTTATTAATTTATTGATTTAACATAAAAAACTAAAATAATTATAATTAATCATAAATATAATATAATAAATGATATTAAATTAAAATAATAACTATTAAGCAAAACAATCAAATTAATTGATTTAAATTTTTTTAAAAATAAAAATAATAAATTATGTAACAATTATTTTTATCCACAAAACTTACTGAAAAAATAATAATAATTATAATTCAATAATAAAATTACTTAATTAATTATAGATGTTATAAATTTTTAGATATTAATAAAATAAAAATAATAAGTTAATTGCCATTAAAAGTGACTGATTTTTTGCCATTTTTTTTAAAAATTATAATTATTGATCAAATTTAGCCATTATTTCGTTCAAACGGCTAATCTCTTTATAGATGTTTTCAATAGCCGACTGATAGCTTTCAAGAGTAGCCGCGTGTGATTTGACCGATGCGGACAATAGGCTCAAACAGAGGACAGGATCGGCAGTGACTTTATGCACACCACTAGCGGCGGCGGCGGCGCCGGCAGTGGGCTTATAGTGGACACCAATTGGTTGACCGCACGTTTCACAGGTTTCACACATCACCCGATTTCGAGCACTGTTGCTGATGACCCTCGAGATCGGCCAGTTTGGACTCAACGGTGCAACCGTACTGTGAGTATACACATTCAAACAGAAGTGAATCCAATATACGCTGGATTTTTGGATCAACATAGTCAGCAGTGGGCGGCAATTTCGGGACAGTTTCATCAGCGCATAGACACGGTATGGGTTCAGCGGTGGTGGTCCCGGTTTGGGCACACGTGTCACACCAGATACCCGATCGACAACAGCTTAGACCTACGGGACGAATAGGTATCCTATTGCAGTCCTTGCATAGGATATCCCTTAAATAAAATGGCGGCAAACGGCCAGTGTTTGTACAGCGATTGGATACAACTGAATCCATTGAATGCACTGGTATTTTGAAAATTATATTTAAAAAATCAAATTATAATTTAATTACTTTATAAAAAAATATATTTTTAATAACTACCGAAAAAAAACTATTATAATTATAACTATAATGCAAAAAAAATGTTTATATATTTTTACACTAAATGTGTGGCACAACAACTAACTAAAAAAATATAATTTTAATACTAACAACAACATCAACAAAAAATCATTGCTTTTATAGCAGTTTTTTTTAATAAAAAATTATGGAAAAATTATTTTTTTTTGTATAATAATATAACTAAATATTAATAAATTATATATAAACTATTGAACAAAAATTATAAGTTTAAAATAAATAAACCCAAATCTAATATTTATAACTTATAAGATATAAAAGTTTTGCATTTTAAACTACAATAATTACTAATAATAATAAATAAATTAAAAAGTTTATTATAATTTAATTATAAAAATTTTATATAATCTTCTAAAAAGTTTATTTTCATTCATACAGTAATATTAATAACTATAATATGTATCAATAATAATAATTTTTAAAAACTAAAATTTAATTATAAGTTATATATATTTATATAATTACCTAAATTATCAAACTTTTCCAATAGATTTGCCAAAAATAGCGGTGCTTTCGATAGTTGTGAAACTTTTAGCGGCTTTCGGTCCAGTGGACAGGTTTGCCGTTCCCGTTGTTGTTGGCCATTATCGACACCAACATGGCTTCCCAGCCATCGGCTAATACAATCTGAACAATACATTTGCCGACAACACGGTGTGACCATTGGTCGGCAAACTATACCGAGACATATACCGCATGTCAAGTCAATGGCCAAATCGCTGGCCGATAGCAGACCCGCTAACATACGACTATTATTATTATTATTATTATTCATTGAATGATATAATAATAATAAATAATTTAATTTTCTTATTTAAGTAAAATAAATCAAAAAAATAAATAAAATTATTTTATGTTAAAATTTTATTTATAAACTATTGTATACAAAGTTTGTTTAATCTTTTTGAATTATTTTATTTGTTTCCTATTTTAATATATTCTATAAAAACAATTTTTATTTATTTAAATGATTATACCTTTCAGTTAATATACAGGTAATATAATTGTATATTAATATATTAATTTAAAATTAATATATATATATATATATATATATACACATTATATATATATATATATATATATATGTATGTATAATATTTAATGTAAACAATAAAGAGTATAATAAATATTAATAAATAGTTTATATATATATACTGTATATATATTAAGTATTGATTAAAAATTTATTTGTTTTATACAAATTATTAATATTGATAAATATATTTATACTGTATATACACTTACAAAAATAAAATTAATTTACTTTATTTATAAATATATATATATATTTATAAATAATCAGTAGATTAATATTAATCTGTATTTATTATTTATTTTTAAGGATTAAAAATTAACTTTTATAATAATAATAATACTGTATTTTTTGTGTTAACATTAGAATTGATAAAATCAATTAAACAGTATATTATTATTAAGTATTGAATAAACTAAAATTATTAGTTAAAAATTTTATTCAAAATAAATATTGAATATTATTTACAGTTTATTTGAAACAAACATATATAGTATTAAAATAATTAACATTTAATGTAAAAAGTAAATAAACTGTATATTTAAAATAAAAAATTATTGAAAATTTATTTTTTAAACTTCAAAGTAAAAGTTAATATACTTTTTTTAAAAATTAATATATAATATATTGTATATATACTAGTATACTAAATAGTTTTATTTTATGAAACTAATATTATAAAAAAAAACCACAATTTATAATTTTACAGTTTATAATAAATAATAATAGTTAGATTTTTATATAAATTTTTAAAAAATATAACTTAATTTTAAAAACTAATATAATTAAATAAATATTAATAATGAAAAAAATATTGTCTGCAACATTTATATAATTAGATTTAATGATATTAATAAATTTATTTTATTTTTTTCAAAATAATAATTATTACAAATTAGTTATAAAAAAATTTATTAAATAGAAAAACACATTACTATTGATAACGTATTTAAGGATAATTAAAAAAAACGCAAACATTTTTAATTAATTTTTTATTTATTTTTTTAATAAAAAATATTTTTAATTATTATTATTATTCCAAAAACAAAAATCACAATAAATCACATTTTCCTGACTGACTATCTTTCCACTGGACTGTCCATTGATTAGTGGATGTCGTATCCAACAGTTGGTTGACATCGATTTCTGTCCTACCGTTAACATGTTTGGCCTGAACTTGTTTACCGTCAACAGTGGCTACCAATTGGCCGGGCATTTGTCTAGTACCGGCAACTACTAGCCGATCGATGGTTGGTTTGACCACTGATTTGTCTAAACCATGTTTATCGGCAACAATACTTACCGTACAGTTAGCACCGGTCAGTCTAATTGAATACAGATTATAGGCATTTCGTTCAATAGTATCTATACTATCACCGTCGTCCCAAAACAACTGTCCATATGATTGACCAGTTTTACCGTCGGGTAGTACAACCAGTTGCAAATGTTTGAACGAATCAGATTGAGTGGTCACTAGTTTGTCGGTACTGACCATCGATATTACGTGACCACCGCGCAGATGAACGGGTGGCGGACTGGCCGGTGTATCGGGGATTGTAATGTAGCCGACATTCGGTACGCGTTTGATTTCGGGTCGCACTTCATACCAGACATCAGCCGCCGGTAGGTATGCCTTAACTTCCTTCTGGTTCTGTAGTTTGATATATAGTTTAAAAACAATTTTAATTAATTTTTTATTTAACTCTCTGTCTCTGTCTGTCTCTGTCTGTCTCTTTCTGTCTCTCTCTCTGTCTCTCTCTGTCTCTCTCTGTCTCTCTCTGTCTCTCTCTGTCTCTCTCTGTCTCTCTCTGTCTCTCTCTGTCTCTCTCTCTGTCTCTCTCTGTCTCTCTCTGTCTCTCTCTCTGTCTCTCTCTGTCTCTCTCTGTCTCTCTCTGTCTCTCTCTCTGTCTCTCTCTGTCTCTCTCTGTCTCTCTCTGTCTCTCTMTSTCTCTCTCTRTCTCTGTCTCTCTCTCTCTATCTGTCTCTCTCTCTCTCTMTCTCTCTCTCTATCTATGKGGCCTCGGTGGCCGAAAGGCTAAGTTGTCGGCTTTCGAGTACGACAACCCGAGATCGATACCCGTTTGGGCCACTCCTAAGTTTGTTGGGATTTTTAACGCGAGGAAACAGATAATATGTGTACGAAGAACTGTCCGCATATATAATGCTGTCCTATCGTTGTTGTATTAGCTAACTAAGAAACATTAACTAAGAAACTTAGTTTAAGGGTTCTCAAAACCCCGTGCATGCAATCATTGTAAAAACGGGGGATATAAATCCTGGATATTGTCTCTCTCTCTCTCTCTCTCTCTCTCTCTCTCTCTCTCTCTCTCTATATATATACATAAGAGCACCCGTACCTCAAACACAAACGGCGATATCAGTACACTTGAACCCCACATAAACTGTTGATCAATCGTATGAGTGGTTGCATCCAATGGCCAAACGTGATGCATGGGTCGGGCAACTGTCGACCCAGTCGTATGCGATTCGTAGAACAGTGTATACAAATGCGGTAACAACTGGTACCTGAGCTGTAGGGCTGCCCGAGCAGTATCGGTAACCTCCGGATGGCCCATCTCTTTCCAAACGGCCGGATCCTGATCGGACTGGACGGATAGATCGTTATGGTTGCGACTGAACGGATAGAAAGCGCCCAATTGATGCCATCGGCGGCACAGGTCGGGTGTGGTCTGGCCCTGAAAACCGCATATATCGGCTCCGACCTACCGGTGCATTAATAACATAAGAAAAATTATTGTAGTAGTAGTAGTATTTGTAATAGTAGTAGTAGTAGTAATAATAATAATATATTAGTATTATTACTATTAGTAGTAGTAGTAGTAGTAGTAGTAATAGTAGTAGTATTAGTAGTAATAGTAGTAGTATTAGTAGTAATAGTAGTAGTATTAGTAGTAATAGTAGTAGTATTAGTAGTAATAGTAGTAGTATTAGTAGTAATAGTAGTAGTATTAGTAGTAATAGTAGTATTAGTATTATTAGTAGTAGTAGTAATATATTAGTGTGTGTGTGTGTGTGTGTGTGTGTGTGTGTTATTATTAGTAGCAGTAGTAGCAGTAGTAGTAGCAGCAGCAGCAGCAGCAGTTAGCAGTAGTTAGCAGCAGCAGCAGTAGTAGTGGTGCAGTAGCAGCAGTGCAGCAGCAGCAGTGGTAGTAGTAGTAGTGGCAGTAGTAGCAGTAGTGGTAGTGCAGTAGCAGTGCAGCAGCAGTGGTGGTGGCAGTGGTGGTGGCAGCAGCAGCAGCAGTGGTGGTAGTGGCAGCAGCAGCAGCAGTAGTAGTAGTAGTAGTAGTAGTAGTAGTAGCAGCAGTAGTAGCAGCAGTAGTAGCAGCAGTAGCAGCAGTAGTAGCAGCAGTAGTAGTAGTAGCAGTAGTAGTAGTAGCAGTAGTAGCAGCAGCAGTAGTAGTAGTAGTAATATATTAGTATTATTATTAATGTTAGTAGTAGTTGTAGTAGTAGTAGTATTAGTAATAGTAGTAGTAGTAGTAATAATAATAATATATTAGTATTATTACTATTAGTAGTAGTAGTAGTAGTAGTAATAGTGGTAGTATTAGTAGTAATAGTAGTAGTATTAGTAGTAATAGTAGTAGTATTAGTAGTAATAGTAGTAGTATTAGTATTATTAGTAGTAGTAGTAATATATTAGTAATAGTATTATTATTATTATTATTATTATTATTATTATTATTATTATTAKTAGTAGTAGTAGTAGTAGTAGTAGTAGTAGTAGTAGTAGTAGTAGTATTGTATTAAAATACGAGCTCTAGAGGGATAACTAAAAAATACAATAGGATGAGCTCTAGATGACAATAAAAATTTATATTTAATAAAATATAGAAATATAAATAAACATTATTTTATATTATAATTTATATTATATATTACATTACTTTATATATTATACATTAAATAATATTTTACATTATAATATTGTATAGCACTAAAAAGTTGAAAAGTTGTTAGCCTTCAAACAATGCTTATGTATACAATACAATGTAATACAATGTATAACAATGTATAAAAATACAAAACATTCAAAATTTTTAGTCAAAAAAATTTCAAAAAATTTTCAAAAAAAAAAAAAAAAAAAAAAAATCAAAAATATTGAATGTCTAAAAGTGTCATCAAAACCTAAAAAAAGTCAACCATTAAAAAGTTAGCCATTGAAACTAATGTTAAATACTTATTTAAGCTATACTTTTAGTATTAACTTTATACGTATACTGTTAAGGTGTGGGTTTTCGGGCCTTAAGCCCGGAGATCGATTCCGTCCTAGAGACACTTTAGTGTTAAAGCAATCAGAGTCAGTTGAACGCGGATAATAAATGGTAGTACATGTACGAGTCTGTTATATACCTCACCCAATACATTTAGTTAAACAGTAGTTTAATAGTATGAGTAGGCTGAACTGATTGAAGTGACAAAAGCATTAGCTAAGCTAAAGCTTTTGCACTATTTTAGTATAATTTTAATCTAAATTAGTTTATATTTAAATAGCAATTAAGTGCAAATGTTTTTAGTTTAAATTAAAGCTTAAAATTAGTATAAATTAAATCTTAAATTTAGTTTAAATTAAAGTTTAAATTTAGTTAAAAATTATTTGTTTAATTTGATCTAATTAAAATACAAACATTATTAAATTAAAATTATGTAAACTAACTGTTAGACTAACAATTTAATTAGTATAATAAACATATAATATACTAATTTAAATAAAACACTTAATATAAAGTAAAAATATATATATAATATTAATGAAAATAAGGTTATATATGAAATAATAAAATCACTATAAAATAACATAAAATTCAATTTAAATATTATTTGATTAGATAGTTATTACTATACTATTAAACTTATTAAAATTTTACGGTAATTATATTTTAAGTAAATTTAATTATAGATAAAAGATAATATGTTAGCAATTATAATATTAAAACTTGGGTGTAACAAAATTTCAAAGTTAAAAGTGTAATATAAAATATGGTAAATATACAATAATACATTAGGCGTTATACATATATATATTGAAATCAACATTAGTATATTAAAACTTGGGTGTAACAAAATTTCAAAGTTAAAAGTATAATATAAAATATAATAAATATTCAATATTTCATTAGGCGTTATACATATATATATTGTAACCAATATTAGTTGTAAAACTTGGGTGTAACTTTAAGTAATGTAAAATTATTAATGAGAAACCATAATATGTAAATAATAATAAAAATGATTATTAGTATAATAACATTAAAACTTGGGTGTAACAAAATTTCAAAGTTAAAAGTGTAATATAATATAAAGTAAGTACTCAATAATACATAAGGCGTTATACATATATAAATTGCAACCAATATTAGTTGTTTAAATTAAGGTCATAAAAATACTTCAGAGTATATATATATTGAATTAAACTTAGGAATATCATTCACACAAGTTTAAACGCTTTAATAGTAATACTTAAAAGTTTGTGTTACAAAAGCGACACCTATCGGACAAAATGGAAGCTGACGCATTGGCCAACATTGTTGCTTACCTTCGTATCAACAACAACAACAAATCCACAAATAACGTCGATGAGCAGCTTCGTTTACGAGAGGAAGCCTTGGCACGTGAAAAGGCTTATGAAGAACAGCGCGGATGGGATGGTCTTCGTACTCAGTCTGAGTACACAAAAAGCGCTGCTTTTAAACACGCCCTCAGCCATCATCTACTACTTTGTCCAGGATGTAGGATGGACCATCTTAAGGCAATTGATGGTGGATTCATTTCATGCAATTGTGGGGTTCGTTTTCAAACACCCCTTTCAATACATCAAATAGTCCATAAAATATGCGTTTTATTGGACTATCACACCTTAATTCCTTGCGCCGACCCACTTTTGCAATTGGATATGTTGATGGGCAATATTTGGATCAACTGCGATTGCGGATATCACCACTCAATATTGTAATGGCCAGCCTTTTTAACTAAAAATTGTTTTTTATTTTTTATTTTTTCTAAATTATATATTTCTATATATAAAATTTTATGTATTTTTTATATTTTTAAAATAAAATTATTTTTAATACAATACAAGTTTTTTTTTAATTTTTTAAACATAATATTTAATATTTTTTATCATATTAATTAATCCATCTTAATAGTTCTTTTGTAGTTTAGGATTATAATAAAAATAAAATTAATTAATTCTCATGCGTAGTTTAATATTAGTTTAAATAATACATATATTATAAGTTTATAAACAAAAATAAATTTAAGTAATTCTTAGGCGTAGTTTATTTTTTGTTTTAATAATACTTATATTTTCAAGTTTATAAATAAAAAAAATGTTTAGGCGTTTCTACACTTTATTATAATAGTAACTATACTTCAAGTGAATAAATAAAAATAAATTTAAATGTTTAGGCGTTTCTACACTTTATTATAATAATAACTATACTTCAAGTATATAAATAAAAATAAATTTAAATGTTTAGGCGTTTCTACAGTATATTATAATTTAACTATACTTCAAGTATATAAATAAAAATAAATTTAAATGTTTAGGCGTTTCTACAATTTATTATAATAGTAACTATACTTCAAGTATATAAATAAAAATAAATTTAAACTTTAAGGCGTACTACAGTTTATTATAATAGTAACTATATTTCAAGTTTATAAATAAAAATAAATTTAAATTTATGGGTGTTGTTATTATATATGTATATTAATAACATTATTAATAAAACAAATTTTAATTTGAAAGTTGAGTATATAAAGAGATATATTTTACATTCAATAATCATTCAGTTTTTAAAGCTAAAATTATTGTAAAAGTTTTAACAGTTCTATTACTTTTAAAATAAAATTTTGTTGCAATGGCCGCTGAAAAGAGATCTGAATTATTGGCATCTATTGGTATGGATGAATCATCGTCGGACTCGGATATTGAGGAGGTGTTGCCATCAAAAAGTGGACTAAACGAATTGGAACCGATTGGAGACACTGACGATGACTCGAAAAAGCGCAAAGGAAAAGGCAAAGCAGGTCCGTCAGCAAAACGGGCTAAAAAAGTAAATGGTATAACATATGCAATGTATGAAAAAAGTACTCCATCCGGCAGCGATAAATCTGAAATAACTGAAAAAGTCTTCAGACGAGGTATGTAAAAATTATAACATATTTTTAAAAATTTATATTAATTATGTATAATTTTTACATACAGATTATGATGGTATATCAACAAAAGGTAAAGAGTTAATTTTTTTTAAATTTAACAAAGAGGACGTTCCATCAAATTATCGCTACCGGATAGAGATGAATCACATGTCCTATATCCTGAGATCACTTATTACAATTGCAATTACCAATAAATTACCAATTGATGATGTGTTTACAACATTTAAAAAACTTCAACCAAAAACTAAAAAAAAGTAGTATCGGTTAAGTGAATATTAAACTCACTTAGCTATTGAGCTACTTAATCAAATTAATTCAAAATTTTTATATAAAATTTTATAATGATATAATATATAATCAAAAAACTTTTTRTTATTTTAATGTTMAATTTATATTTTGTATTTTTACAATATATTTTATTCAATAAACTTTTCATGCAAATTATATATCTTTTGTATTTATTAAAATTATTAAAAAATATGAATTTAAAATTTTTATAATGTTATGTTTTAAATAAATTGTTTATAATTTATATACAATTTTGCTGTAAAAACATTGTTTTCTACTCCAGACAAATGTTAATAATATAGTTATTTAAACTTAGTCTACTAATGGCATAGTTCCGATGTGACTATAATAGTTTAAAACATTTATTATTAACAAAGATTTGTTTCGATAACAATAGCTGGAATGTTAGCATAAACATAACATTTAAAAAATGTTTTAAATAATTTAAATAAATGACTGAAAAAGTAAATGTTTTTTAATTTACAAATTACTTGAGAT
The DNA here is from genome assembly GCF_028296485.1 of Oppia nitens. NCBI lineage: Eukaryota > Metazoa > Arthropoda > Arachnida > Sarcoptiformes > Oppiidae > Oppia > Oppia nitens. The sequence goes on along the minus strand of NW_026533202.1, from coordinate 1,555,435 downwards.
AAAATTAATTATTTATATATTGAAAATAATAATGCATATGTTATATTTATAAATAATTTTAAATTTCATTAATCTATTATTAATTATATTTTTTTACTTTTACAGTAATAATTGCTTATAAAAAGTTACCATTTATTAAAAGACGAAGAGTTTTTCTCAATTGTCCACTTTGCAATGAAGCAAGCATACTTGGAGATCAAATGTTAAGACATTTAATCTATTGCAATAAATTACAAAGTCTTAAATATAGAAAGTTTAGTGAATCTGTATTATATCCATGTAATTTTGTTGCGATAAATGTTATCCTTTTTATACTTGGATTAACTCGTAAAATTGACAAATATATTGACGTTAAAAGAATATTTTTTCCAAATACTATTAAACAAATCTGGGCTGTTTATGAAATCATCTACAAAACTCGTAATAACATTACTTTGGATAAAAATGAGTATTTACATGTTAATCGAGCTATTGAATATTTGCTTAAAAATTGTCTAAATCTTGAAACTTGTCCATTAAAAATAATACCTGGAATGACAATGTATGATTTCAACCAAGCATTTGGTAAAAGAGACTGGAGTTTTGTAATTGAAGATTATGATATTGATGTTCTTATAAATGAAAGACAACCAAACGGTTTTTATACCCCAATATAAATGTTAAAATAATAAAACTGAGTTCACAAATGTATTTTCTAAATTTCAAAATAATTTATTTGTAATAATAACTTAAAATTATTATAATAAAACTGATTTTTGCATTAAAATTTATATCAATTATTTTAAATAACAACAAAATATCTAAATTAATTATTATTGCATATGTTATTTTAACATATATTATAAATTAATATATATAAAATTTTTAATTATTTTTACTTTTATTATTTTAGATTTAATTGCTAAAAGAAGATCAGAACTAAGATTACTTCCATATATTAAAAGACGTCTTGTTCGTCTCGATTGTCCTAATTGTTGGCAATATGAAATTCCAGGATCGCAAGCTCTTTCTCATATTAAAATATGTAATGAAAAACAATCAACTATTGCTAAAAAAATAATTTCTGAACAATTGTGTTCAACGTTTGTATTATTCAACTCTTTACTTTATATACTTGGTATAAGTCGTAAACTTAACAATAAAATAAAATTGTTTAATATATTTGAACCATATGTTATAAGACAAATTTGGGCTGTTTATGAAATCTTATATAAAATACGCAATAACATTCCTGTTGATATAAATGATTATTTATTCATTGATAAATACTTTGAATATATTATGAAAAATTGTTTAAATATGGATACATGCAAAATAAGAATAATACCTGGAATGACTATTAAAGATTTTGATCATGCATTTGGTGAAAGAGATTGGAGTTATGTTCTTGATGAATATGACATTAATTTGCTAATCCATACTGAACAAAATCACGTTGCATTTACTCCATCATAAATGTATTATTACAAAAACTGAGAACATTTATAATATTATAAATTTATATTATTAAATAATAACTTTACTTGATGTATCATTGAAAATATATTTTTTACAATAAATTATTTTTGCATTTTAAAAATGAGTTTTTAATTACAACATAAACAGTCTTTAGACGAATTATGTACTAATTCCAATAAATAAGGTTTTGTAAAAGATGAAATATATGTATGAAAATAATTGATGTTTTTATTATTAATTACTTTATCAAAACTTGAATTTATAGAAATAATATTATGGATAGATAAATAACAATTGTCTAAATCATTTTTAATTTCATAATCTATTGGATACTGACATTGTTTTTCGTTAAAAATAAAAATTATTAAACTTATATTTAATAATATTGATATAATATTAGTTGTTATTAAATTTTTATTATTCATTTTCTTATAGATATGGAACAAAACAACGTCTTTATTCTTCCAATCACATGTGAATATTGTGATCAAATATTTACTAAGATTCGTTTATATAATAATCATATTCGTCTTATTCATAGCGATAAAGTATTTGTTTATAAGTGTGAATCATGTGAGAAAACAGTTAATACATCTAATAAATTACGTGCACATTATTTACATTGTGACAAGTTTAATAATAATATAAACAAAATTTTATGTAACATTTGTGGAAAAAAATTTAAAATTAAATCTTCATTTATTTTACATAAATTACGTGAAATCAATCAAATTGGTAAAGGAAATCATCAATTGCCTAATATTTCAAACAAAAAACATAATTTTATGTTATCTAAAAGTGCATTTAAAAATTTTTTACAACAATATGAACTTTATCCAAATGAAGATTATAGAGATCCACACGATTTCTTTTATGTATATTTTGAAGATATTCAAACATTATTAAACTTATTATTAGATAAAATTAAATCACTTAAAGTTCAATTTTGTCTTCAAGTAACGTTTTACAAAATAGTTGCTAATGTGAAAATTTATACAATATCTTATTTTACAAGTGATAATTACGTATTATCATCATTTAATTTTAATATTAATAACAAATTAATTAGTAATTTTGAAAATAAAATACAAACTTTTGAAGCAATCGGTAGCGGTTGGATAATAGAATCAATAGACAGATTAGATTTGCGAATTGCAATCTATTATCCTTTACGAGGTGGTTGCTTTAACAACAAATTACCTGACTTTATAAAAAATAAAAAAGCTTTATTTGTAATGAAAAATACAGATCAAAAATGCTTTATGTGGTCAATATTAATAAAAATTGCTTTGATGTATTACAAAAATTCAAATATAAATAAGCGTTTAGATAATAGAAGTATATCATCTTTATTAACTTTTAAAAAATTTATATATTTAAATAATATCTCATTTCCAGTGACAATTAAAGATATAAAAAAATTTGAAACATTAAATAAGCATTTAGATATTAGAATAAATATATATGGAATAGATAAATTTTTACAAAATAACCATACTTTAATTCCTATTTACATATCTAAAAAGAAAGCTATTCACACTATAAAATTATTATATTATAATAATCATTTTTACTATATTAAAAATTTTAATAGATTATGTGGTAGTTATGCATCACATAATCATTATTTTTGCAAAAACTGTTTATGTGGGTTTCAAACTAAATTGATGCTTGATAATCACAAAAATTTATGTCAACATTTTAATCCTTCTGCAGCAGTAATGCCTAAAAATGATATAATGAAATTTACACAAATTAATTTTATGTATAAATTTCCATTTGTTATTTATGCTGATTTTGAATCACTTTTAGTTAAAGATAGTCAGATGATTAATAAAAAATCAAAACAAATACATAAACATGTTGCTTCAGGATTTTCATTAGTTGTTGTAAAAAATGAAAGTGAAATTTATTACAAAAATGTTTATACTGGTAAAAATTGTCTAAATAAATTTCTAAGTATACTCGCTACAGTATCTTATTTAATATATGGTGAAATAAGTAACCCAAAATCAATGATAATAACTGAAAATGAAAAAATTAAACATCAATTAGATAATATTTGTCATTTATGTAAATTATCATTTAATGATACTTTTAATGAAAAAGTTTATGATCATGATCATATGACTGGAAAATATAGAGGTGCTGCCCATAAATTGTGCAACTTGTTGTATCAGATCCCAAAAAAAATTCCTTTATTTTTTCATAATTTAAAAAATTACGATTCACATTTTATTGTTAATAGTTTAAGTAATAATTATTTTAGTAAATGTACTATAATTCCCAATTCAATGGAAAAATTTCTTGCACTTGAATTAGATAATTTGAAAATTTTAGATTCTTGCCAATTTTTAAATGATAGTCTAGATAGACTTGTAAAAAATTTAAAAGCTTCAAATGGAAATTTTTCAATAACAAAATCTGTTTTTGAAGAAAAAATATCCATTAACGATATAGAATTATTATTTAGAAAATGTCCTTACCCTTATGAATATCTTGATGATTGGTCTCGTTTTAAAGAAACCAAATTACCATCAATTGATAAATTTTATTCACATTTATCTGCATCTACTATAAGTTCAGATGATTATAATTATGTTTTAAAAGTATGGGAAAAATTTAATTTTAAAAATATCAAAGAATTTCAAAACTTTTATTGTTTGTTAGATACATGTCTATTAGCTGATGTTTTTCAAACTTTTCGAAATATGATTTATAATACCTATCAATTAGACCCTTGTCATTTTTACAGTATTCCTGGTTTATCATGGTGTGCTGCTTTAAAAATGACAAAAATAGAAATTGAATTATTAAAAGATATTGATATGTATATGCTAATAGAAAAAGGTATCAGAGGAGGAATTTGTAATATAATGAAAAGATATGCAATTGCAAACAATAAATATTGTAATAACTATGATAGTTCAAAAGAGAAATCATTTTTAGCCCATTTTGATGTAAATAATTTATATGGAAAAAGTTTAAGTGAAAAACTTCCATTAAGTAATTTTCAATGGATTAATATAGAAATTTTACAAAATATTGATTGGACAAATATAAATACAGAAAATGAATTTGGTTATATATTAGAATGTGATCTTGAATACCCTTATGAATTACATGATTTACACAAAGATTTTCCACTTGCTCCAGAAAAAAATAAAATTACAAATAATCAGCTAAGTTTATATCAAACTAATTTGTTGACAAAACTAAAACAATTTGGTTATCGTAGATATCCTACAGAAAAATTATTATTAACTTTAAATGATAAAAACAATTATATTATTCATTTTAAAACATTAAAATTATATTTAGAACTAGGATTAAAAATAAAAGCAATACATAGAGGCATCAAATTTAAACAAAGCAATTTTTTAAAACAATATATCTCTATAAATACAGAATTAAGAAAAAAAGCTAATAATGATTTTGAAAAAGACTTATACAAATTAATGAATAATTCAGTATTTGGTAAAAGTATTGAAGATAAAAGAAAGCATGTAAATGTTAAAGTTGCCTTAAATAGAAATCAAGCAAATAAATGTATTCAGAAATTAAATTTTGATACATTTCAAATATTAAATGAAGATATTACATTAATTAAAATGAAAAAAACAAGTGTAGTCTTAGATAAACCTATTTTTATTGGTTTTACTGTTTTAGAATTATCTAAACATTATATGTATACTTTACATTACAAAGCATTTAAAAATTATTATAATAAAAATATTCAATTGCTATATACTGATACTGATAGCTTAATTTATGAAATTAAAACAAACAATTTGTATAATGATTTAAAAAATTATTTAAATCCTTTAATGGATTTTAGTAACTTTGATATAAATCATTTTTTATATAATGAAAAAAATAAAAAAGCAATTGGATATTTAAAATCAGAATATGGTGATAAAATTATGAATGAATTTGTTGGATTAAAGCCGAAATTATATTCAATTTTATATGATAATATAGAAAATAAAAAAGTAGCTAAAGGAGTACAGAAAATTGTAATTAAAAACAATTTAACACATGATATTTATAAAAATGTTCTGTTAAATGAAAAATATTATAATACAACTATGACAACAATTCAATCAAAACAACATATGCTTAAAACATTATCTATTAATAAATTTGTGTTTCATCCTATGGACGATAAGACCTACATATTATCAGATGGAGTTTCATGTCTTCCATTTGGGCATAAATCATTAAATCATTAATAAATTTATTTTTAGTTACAGACAATGTAAATATTGTATATAATGATATAATCGTTAACGGAAAAAAGATGAATCCACTTGTATCAATAACACCACTAAATTTTCATGCAGTGAAACCGATGACTAAAGTTGTTTTATATGTAAACAACTTAAACGAAATACCAGCAAATTATATGGGATCGTTTAATAAAAATGAAGATTTAGATATGAAAGATATTGTCTGCAAGTTGTTTTATGTTGAAAACAAAAATTCAGACATTATGCAAATTGTTTTGTGGAATATATCTAAAACAAACACATTGTACATTAAACCAAACGAATCTCTTGGAAAATGTTATATTGAGTGTCTTAATTATTTGGATGAACGTCGTATCACAGATTATAAACTTAATTTAAGTTATGATATTATTTCAAAAGGTATGCTTAACTAAAACTAAATATTTTATAAAATAAGATTAATTATTTTTTTTAGATGAACAATTAAAAATAAATATGGATTTTGGATCGTGTCTTCCTACCAGAGGTACATCAAAAAGTGCTGGATTAGATTTATACTCAAATGAGGATAAAATGATATTGCCATCTCAACGAAAACTTGTTTCAACTGGATTAAGCATTTACATGCCAAATAATTCATTTGGTTTTATTGCTCCAAGAAGTTCATTAGCAGTTAAAGGGATAGATATTGGAGCCGGAATTGTAGATTTTGATTATACTGGAATTGTAAAAGTGTTGGTTATTAACAACAGTAAATTGGCTTTCAACATTGCACCTGGAGATCGTATTGCCCAACTCATAGTGTTACCATACAAAAAGGTTACTCCATATATTGGTTATATTCCACAGACTGAACGAGGAAATGGTGGATTTGGGTCAACTAATGCTATATAATTTATATTATTTTTAGACTTATTTGGTGGAGGGTTTAATTTTATAATTATTTTTATATATAGTTTAATAATTTACACAAATTATTTGTTTTAATAATTTTATTTTTATAATAAAAATTTTTAAATTTTAAATGTATTTATTATTTAATTACAAGAAATAACATATTTATTTTCTAGATGAACCATTTTTGTAAAAATTTCAGCATCTGTAAATAAATTGTATTATTATATATTGTAAGTTTTTAGAATAATACAATTTACTTACCATATAGTTGTTTTTGCAGTATTTATTTGATTATCATTATTTATTTTAATAAATTGTGGGTTAAAATATTTATTATAAGTATTTTTACAAAAATTATACATAAACTCAGCTTTTTCTTTTGCACACAAAGGTTTTAAAGTAACTTTTAGTTTTTCGTGCAAATAACATGGATTAGAATTAGTATCTTTTGTAATTTCGGTCATTATATCATTATCTGTTGGAATCATTGTAGAGGAAAATATATTTAAGTTCTCTATATTTATGATATATTGTCCAAATCCAGCTTTATATAATAGACTTTTAATTCCATCATCGTTTTTACAAACTGCTATATATTTTGCAGTTGTATTGGTATTTAAGTGATATAAAGTTTTGATAACAGGTACAATTTCACTTGGTGATAATCCAAATTCAAATTTTTTGTCAAATTTAATCCCATGAATATTATCTTCCATATAATCAATGACAAATTGATTAGTTACATCGATTTTAGATTTATTAATTCTATAGTTGAATGGTATTGATGATGATAAATTATTATAACAAAATCCAAGTTCTCGCAAATAAAAGCCACCATCGATTTTATAACCATTAGTGCACATAATAATTTTAATATTTTCAAAATCTGGGTTTATGAAAGCCATGTTTTATTAACTGCCTAAATTTAAAAATAATTTTAGTTTTTATAATATAATTTCAAGGTTATATTTCAAATAAAAACTATAAAAGTATATATAAATGTAAATAACCAATCATATTATTTATAATACTTTCATATTAACAGTAACCATGAATAATTATGATTTAACCTTGACACACCCTTCACGTATTTTAGTATGTGGACCATCAAGTAGTGGTAAAACAACTTTCGTATCAAATTTAATTGAAAACATGTATGAGTTATTTGGATTATATTTTGACAAAATAATATATTGTTCATCTCAAGGATTCTCAGATTATGATTCAATACATGGAATTCATATAAATAAAATAAATACTATTAATAATGATGTAATAAATGACCTTGATTCAAGCCACAATAATTTAATTGTTTTAGATGACTGTATGCACACAGTTTCTAATGATTTACTTGTTAGTGATTTATTTACAAAATTAAGTCATCATAAAAATATTACCGTAATTTTGTTGTTACAAAATTTGTTTCCAAAAAGTAAATATATGAGAGATATTTCAACTAATAGTACATATATTGTGCTTATGAGTAATCCACGTGAAACATTACAAATTAAAATCCTTAGCTCGCAAATAGATGCAAATAATTCTAAATTTATATATGATAGCTATATAGATGCTACTATAAACAAACCATACAGTTATTTATTTTTAGATTTTAATCAACACACATCAAATGATGTAAGAGTACGTACAAATATTTTTCCAAATGAAACACCAAAATATATTTACATTAAATCAAAATAAATTAAAAAATATTAAAAATTGTGAAAATTCTCTAAAACAAATTGTTAATACTAAATCTACAAAACAAAGACAAAAGTTAATAAAATTAGCTAAAAACTGTGTCATAAATTCAATATCTGAAATAGCTAAAAACTGTCTGCATGGTAACTTACCAATAAAAAATTGTGATTTTAAAAAATTAAATAATAATAAAAAATTATTAAGAAAACTTGCAACAAAGACTTCAGTTATAAAACGTAAAAAATATCTTAAACAACAAGGAGGAAATATTTTGCTGAATATATTGATTGCTTCTGCTTTAAAGTTTCTTTACAAATCTATATATAATGAGTTTCAAAAAAATGCAAATTGTTCAAAATGAGAATAAACATCAAAATGATATAAGTAACTTAGTTAAATATCAAACACCAAAAAATTTTTTAGTAATGAATGACTTGGATAAAGAAATAGAATCTATATTATCTAGCAATATTGATGAAAGAATTAAAGCTAAGTTATATGCAGAAGCTCTAAGAAAATTTTTGATATTTAAAAATAATATCGATCAAACAGAAGAAAAAGCATGCCTTGATATAACAAGTGCTGTAATAGCTTCAAAATCAGATGATGATAATCAAAAAGAAATTATAAACGTAAAAACTCCAAAAATTAAAACTCCAAAATTTAAAGAGATTGAAGCAGATTGTGACATAACCCCAGATATAAATAAAAATAAAAGAAAATATACTTACAATTTTAAAGCACCTAGTAAAAAATTAAAAGAACGGGAAGAATATTTAAACATAACACCTAAAGGATTATTTAAAAGAAATTATACTAAAAATGATAAAGGTTTAAAAAAAATTTTAAAAATAAAATCATTTTTAAAAAATACTCCTTCACAAGAAATCGAAATATCACCTAAAAGTACAGTTTCAGTTAAAAAAGCAAAATATCAAGAACAAATAAAAACACCATCAAGTCTTAGATCTAAATATAAACGAGTCCAGTACCCTAAAAATGTTAGACAAGCAATTAATTGGGAAAAATATTAATCGTATATTAAATAAATTTTATTATAATACAAAATATCATTCAAGTTTTAGTACACCTCTTAAACTTTATAAATATGTCAAAAACATTTATTCCAATATAACATTGAATCAAGTTAAACAATGGCTTCTAAATCAATCGACTCATACAGTTCATCGATATCCAAAATTTAATTTTAAACGTAATCCAATAGTGTCTAAACATATTGATGATAATTGGCAGGCAGATCTTATTGAAATAACAAAACCAAAATCAAATAATAATTTTCGTTATATCTTAATGATTATTGATAACTTATCAAAATATGGCTGGGCTATACCATTGAAATATAAAAATGCTGATGTGGTTAAAAAAGCAATAATTTACATTATACAGTCATCTAAACGTAAACCAATAATATTGTCTACAGATGCAGGAAGAGAATTTACAAATAAAAAATTAAAAAAATATTTGCGATGGAGAAAAATTAAACATTTAATATTACGTGACACATCTAAAGCTAGAACAGTTGAACGCTGGAATAGAACAATAAAAGAAAAAATTCAAAAATATTTGTTTTATAATAAAACTGATAATTTTATTGATGTTTTGAATAGTATTATTTTAACATATAATAATACAGTGCATAGTCGTACAAAATACAAACCAGTTGATGTCACTAAAGAAAATGAAAAAAATGTTTATAATAATTTATATCATATAACTATTGTTAGAGAAAAGCAAGTATATAAACTAGGAGATAAAGTAAAAATTAAGTTACTAAGAAATATCTTTGATAAAGGTTATCTAGAAAATTATAGTACAGAAATATTTAATATAGCTAAAATTTTATATACTTCACCATATTATAAATACAAAGTGCGTGACAAATCTGGTTCAATTATACGTGGATCATATTATGCTAAAGAATTAATAAAAATTAATTAAAAATGGATTATTTCAGAGAAAACGAAAATCAAATTTTTCATTTAACAAACGATAGTGATAAATGTGAGCTTAATGTAAATTTTAATGAAACAATAAAATACAATGTGCCCATGGAATGTGCTTTGGCAGAATTAATAATTCCTAAAAAACTAGATCAAAAGGATTTATTAAGTGATTTGGAAATAACTTTTAATTTAAAATGGATAATGGATATATCAGAAGATGAAATTGATGTAGTAAATGCAGTAACAGATTTACTTGAAACAACAGATAAAACAGTAAATTCAATTAATGTACTAGAAAATGAAAATTATAAATATGGTAACCATTACATTGAAAAGATAAAATTAAATCATTCAACAACTAAACATTGGCGTGAAAATTTGAAACAGCTGATTAGTGATTTAAACTTAAAAGCTAATAACTTAATAAACGAAAAATATAAAGAAGTATTATATATGAAAGACTGCGAACCTAGTGATTTAAATAAAAAATGGATTATAAATCCATTTGAATTTTCATATGAGAAACATATATATAAATTAAAAAATGGAAATTTTGCTATTGATTTAAAAGATCCATTTATACCCAAAACCAGTGAAATAAATGCTCCAACAGACAAATATAAAACATATAAATATTATAGTTTAAGAGGTTTATTTTATTTAGAATTTAATGATAAATTAAAAAAATTACTAGGATTTAATAACTACAATATTGCAAATTTAAAAAATAGTTTAAATATATTGAAAGAGTCAATTTCTTCTTCAGAACCTGAATCAGTATTGAATATATTACGTATTAACATTGATGACATTAAACATTTTGTAACTGACGTGCAGCCAATTAAAGTCTCTCAAACTATTAATTATTTTCACATATACTGTGATATAATAGAAGAATCTTATTATAATAATAGTAAATTAAATTTATTACGTGTCATACCAACAGCAATTAACGAAAAAGATGACTTTATGAAATTTGATTTTGATATTAAACATTTTGTACCATTAAAATTTAATGAATTTAATTCAATAAAGCTTTATATAAAAGACGATAGTAATAAAGATTTACTACTTAGATATGGTAAAATGATAGCTATTTTAATAATAAGACCACAAAAATTGTTTTAAAAATGTTATCATCATATAATAATAAATGTTATTTATATTTAACAAATAAAAATAATGACTGTGAAATAAATTATTATTTTAATCCTCCAATAAAATTTGAAAATAATATGGAATGTGCATTAGAGGAACTAATAATTCCAAAAAAATTAAGTGAAAAGCAAATTGTTGATAATTTAAATATCCAATTTCATATGAAATGGGTTATGGATCAAGATATTAGACATATTGGTGATCATTCAGAAATAAATTTTATGTATATACCAACAAACACTAATTATACTAAAGGTGATCATATTACAATTGATTACAATTTAGATAAAATTAATTGGATAGATAGTTTTAAAAAAACAGTAACAGAAATTAATGAAAAAATCGAAGATTTAATACTTGAACGCTTTCCGCAAGTTTATTTTTTACCTAATTACCATCCTACATTTTTATCTAAAAAATTAGATAATTTAGGAAAACGTGCAAATCAATGGTTAATAAACAAATTATCATTTAATTTTAATGAATCTAATAATCAATTTTCATTGTCAAATGGTAATTTTGCTATTTATTGTAAAAATATAAAAGGTAATGATTATGATCACGATTTAAAAATACAATTACCTGATCCAAATATCACCCCAACTGAATTTATTGCTTTTTATAAATTACGTGGTATAGTTTATTTAGAATTAAACGATACATTACAAAAATTATTAGGAATGAAAGATTACAATACACTTAATCTACCACAAACAATTAGATTAGGGGGTGGGTATTACGAAGGAAACCCATCATATATTAGTGAAGAAATATTTAGAAAAAATATGGAGATTGTGCAGCCAATTATATCCAATACTAAACCAGTAGATATTAACAATACAATTCATTATTTACAAATATATTGCGATATTGTTAAACAATCATTTTTTAATTATAAAAAAGTTAGTTTATTAAGAGTTATACCAACTTACATAAATGAAAATGATAATTTTATGAAATTTAGTTTTAAACAAAAAAGTTTTCTACCAATAAAATATAATGAAATTCATTCTATACAATTAAAAATAACTGATGATAATGATAATAATTTGTTAATAAATGAAGGTAATATATTAGTATTACTTATATTTAGACCTAAGCGACTATATATTTAGTTAAGTTTTTGTCTTTGACATGTTCACATTAAATAAAAATGCATGATTACACAAAATACTATTGTAATCAAGCAAAACAAACTAATCAAACTGGTGCTGGACAGCCAATACAAGGCATAAATCAATTAGAACCTAATAATTTTGACTTTTTACCGTTTAAAACAAAACCAATTTCTACTAATAAAAGTGCTAATAAACAATCTGGTTTAAAACGTAAACCAAGAAATAAACAGCCACGTCGTCGTTCTAGAAAAAAAACTACTAAAAAAATAATTAAACGCAAGTCTAAAAAATCTTGTCGTCGTAAAATCAAATCAAAAAAATTGGATATATTTATGTAAAATGAATGAAATATTAAAAAACGAACTTGATTTATTTCAACGAATGCCATATCAAGGTGCCATTGAAGGTTCTCAAATAATACAATATCGTCCAAAAGCGCCTATTGCTGATACAAATACTATAGAGTTTGAAATCCAGGCATCTACAGATGAATACATTTATATGCCTGATATTTTTTTATGGTTAAAATACAAAGTAATAAATCAAAATGGCAATGATTTTGCAGATACTTTAGGAACTGAAGATAATTATAGTCCTGTAAATTATGTACTTAACACTGCATTCGATCAATTAGCAATATATTTAGGAAATACTTTAGTGTCTCAAGCATCTAAAAACTACAATTACCTATCATTTATTGAAGCTGTAACTAATATTACTAATATATCAAATCAATCAATTAGTCCAAGTGGATTTGTTACATCATATTGGAATAGTGATTATGAGTATGACAAACCTGACCCTATTTTGTTAAAAATGGTACGTAAAAGTACACCAGTGTCTTTATATGGTAAATTACATGGTCCTATTTTTACAACTAATCGATTGTTAATTAGTGGTGTACCAATAAAATTGATTTTTACAAAAGCACCGCCTTGTTGGCCTGTTATTGGAAAAGATGGATGGTGGACAAATGATACATTTCCTCATTTGAAAATAATGGACATGAGTTTGTTTGTAAGAAAAGTAAAAATTGCACCAAACATTTTAAATGCTCACGCGCAAGCATTGCGTTTATCACGAGCAATTTATCCTATTAAAAGACCATTTACTAAAGTTGTAAATTTAAGTGCTGGACAATCATCATTTAATATTGATAACGTAATAATTGGACAACTGCCACATAAATTAATTTTAGGATTAGTTACAGAAATTGCATATAATGGCAACAATCGTTATGACCCTCTAAAATTTTCACATAATAATCTTACTTATTTAGCATTAAATGTTAACGGAGAAATGTTACCTAAGCTACCTTTTCAACCAAATTATGATATACACTATTATACTCGAGAGTATCACGATTTTTTATTAAATATTGGTGCAAATGCCGTAAATTTTCCTCCACCTATTGATTATACAAATTATAAAACTGGTCGATGTTTATATGCATTTAATTTAAATAGTGATTATAGTTTTCCAGAAAATTACATAAATGTACCAAAAAGTGGTTATATAAATATCGATATTAAATTTAAACAAAATTTAGAAAACGCATTAAAACTTATAGTTTATGCTGTTTTCGATAACACAATTGAAATTGATGAAAATAGAAACGTTACTGTAGATTACTCATAATCATGTATACAAATGAAATAATGAGTTATATTAAAAAAGATAAATATGTTTCAAAAGAATTTTGCGGTGTTAAATCATTAGACATGCTACCAAAATATAAAATTAAAAAGCCTTGTGGATTTATTGTTAATACGCAAAAATCAACGTTTCCAGGAGAACATTGGGTTGCAATATATTTACCTAAGACGGGACCAATAGAATACTTTGATTCATTTGGATTTCCTCCAAAAATAAAGAAATAATTAATTTTATTAAAAATAATGGAGACAATTATATATATAATAAATTTCATATACAAAATATAAATAGTTTAACTTGTGGAAAATATTGTTTATTTTATATAATCTTACGTTCAAAAAAAGTTAAATTAAAAAATATTATAAATTTTTTCTTTAAAAATACTAAATATAACGAATTTATTATTTTCTATATTTTTAAAAATAAATAAATATTTTAAAAATAAAATCATGAAAACTGTTAAATTTAATGATAATATTCAAGTAAAAATTATGTATGTTTGACCATATGCCTCTAAACAAGCTAGAATATCTAACTGGCATTGGATTGTATGGGACAGACGTCTTCATGAATTTAAATGCAAACTTATCGGAGAAAATATATCGTACGTTTTGGAAAAAGAGTTTAGAGATAAAATATTTAATGAACGTTTTAATAAAATAACTTAAATATAAAAATAAAAATCAAATTTTAACAAATATAAACTTTTTGTTTTATTTCTATTAAACAATTACAAATAGGACAATTTGATATTTTTAAATTACAGTCTGTACAAGTTAATTGATGACAACATGGCAACAATACACTATTTATTTCATTTACGTAACATATTTTACATAGTAATTGGTCATTTATACATTTATTATTTGTTTCACATATTATTTGATGATTTATATTTTCATTAGTTATTTTTAAATTATTAATTTTTGAAATCAATTCTTCGAACTTGGGTAAAAGTACTTTGTTTCGCTTTTCACTTTCATGTATTTCAACACATGTTTTGATAAATGTTTGACTTTTCTTTTCGTTGAGATACTTGCATGTCGGGTAATATTTTGCATGTTCTATCCATGGATCATCACCTGGTTCCCAACAATAAAGTCCACCATTACATTCAAAGCATTTCATAATATCTTCATGGCCAACATAATATAAACCAGCATCTGCAAACCGATTGAAGTTGTTTGATATTAATTCATCTAAAACACAATTTTCAAATGAAGAAAGTCTATTTTCAAATAAATTATAATTAATATCTAGTGAATTCATTTTTAACTGTTAGAATAATGCAATTTCGCCTTCTTAAATACTATTTAATAATCTAAAAAATAAAATTATTTAATTGATTTTTATTGGTTGTTTATTTAAGGTAAACATGTTTATAATAAAGTCAAGGCTAACAACTTTTACTGTTATACATTATTATAATATAGTATAGTGTTTAATGCAATGTAATGTAATTATTATTAATATAATAATTGTATAAATTTTTCGTAGAGCTTATACCATTCAATTGTTTAATTTTTTCGTAGAGCTAAGTAGACATAAATGTCTATTTTCGTAGAGCTTGTAAAAGTATACAACATACAGTATATATATATATATATATATATATATATATATATATATTCAAATTAATATTACAGTAATACTAATAAAATATTTATCATTTATTTGTTTGATACTATGTTTCACTTTGATATTATAAATGTTTAATAATATATAAATAATAATAATAAAGATTGAATTTTTTTTTTAAATAAATATTTTATATTATTAATACTACTCCTACTACTATTGACATTTATTGTTAATATTGATTTAATATGATTAATAAAAATATTTTATTATTGTAATTATTAAATATTATGATTTTTGTTAATAATTAATATTACGGAATATTTTCATAATAATATTATTAATAATAATAATCAAACATAATTGACACTTAACACACACACACACACACACACAAACACACAATCATACTGTACTAACTTATAAATTATAAGTCATAATACATATAAAAACTCAATATACCGTAATATTTAGTAATAGGAAATATTTTATATATATATATATAATAATAATAATAATATCTTAAATCATGATAAATATTAACAGTAAATCTCATTAACTTATTTGCTGAGTGTTTCTAAATGTATGAAATTGGGTATCAATTATATATATACTGTATATTATATTGTTTGTGTATGTGTGTGTGAATATATGTGTATGTATGTGTGTACAGTATATATGTGTGTATATATGTGTATGTGCGTGTGTGTGTGTCTATATACAATATATTACAAAATGTTATGATTAAAATCTCTAGTGTTATATATATATATATGGAGACTACTACTACTATTACTACTACTACTACTACTACAGTACTACTAAACAACACTAAAATTATAGTATAGTAGTCTAACAACAACAAAAAACAACAACAAAATAGTAGTAATAATAATAATAATCACAAACAAACCAAAATCATGAGATTATAGAATATTCTGTAATATTCCATTGAAAACATAGATTTCGTTATTTATTTATTTATATATTTTTTTAGTTTTTTTTAGTTTTGTCGGCACGTTTTATTTATATAAAAAACTATGTGTTGTTTATCTAACATATATCACACACACACACACAACAATATGACAAAAATATTTTTAAAAAATTTTATGTTAAGTAAAAATAAAATAATTTATATGCGTGTGTATGTTATAAGTATTGAAAAAACAAAACATAAATATTAAAATGTAGTTTTTTAAAAAAAAATTGCTCACTTGTTGTACCCAAATAATTGTTTTATAAAATAAACTAGTGTTACCAATTTAGCTTGATAGTTTAAAAAACATATATTATTTTTTTTATTTAGCTATTACAAAATATACAGTACAGTATATATATACATATATAATTTTACAAATAAAAATTTTTGATATAATAGCAGTATGTATTGAAATTCTTTTGGCTTTAAAAAACTAAAATTTAATTATTATTTGGTCACTCTATCTATTTATATAACATTATACAGTACTTGATATTGAGTTGTCTAAAGTATTTTCTAGTTGTTATTATAAAATTAAATATTAATGTACATGTGATATACAATATATATACCTATAGTGATAAACAACATGAGATAAAAAAAATATATACAGTATATACACAAAAAATAAGATAATAATAAAAGTCAGGTAAACAAACATTAGGACTTGTGATCTCCTAAAATGTTTTTCATCCAACAAAAAATCATATGATTTTTTTTTGTTGATGAAAAACATCTTATATTTGTAAAAAATAAATAAATTTTATATTCTAATAAAAAACAATAAAAAAATTATATATTTATTAATATATATATATATAATTTAAAATTCAATTATATATATATTAAATTTTTTTAAATATAATATTAAAATATTTTAATAAAATTTTTCTAAAAGATATGTTTATTTTTATAACTAATTTTTTTATTTAAAAAAATTTATTATGTAATATTATTTGTTTAGTATGAATGTATAATTTAGTATTAATAAAAATATTTGATTATTATTTTATATATATATATACTTTTCACATTTAAATGTTGTTATTGTAGTAAATTTCTAATAATAGCATATATAATAAGTCTAATAATTTAAAAAATATTTTTATTGAAAATAAAATTTTTATTATTTTGCACGAAAATATTCAATAGACACTAAAAAGCAATATTTATTTATTTAAAATATTGTTTTCCATATATATTAATACAGTACATGTATATAATATTTTTAAAATAAATTTATCAAACAAACTGTAGAGTAGTTTGTTTTCTGGAATTTATATGTCTATTTATGTCTGTCTGTCTGTCGTATGTTTTTTTTTTGGTACAAATTTTGATATTAAAAATAATTATATAAAGTATAAGATAATAAATTTTATATAACTAAATACTAACTAAATTATTCAAATTAAAAATAACTTTTATAAACAAAACAAACTTTATAATGTTAGGTTAAATTAATGCCAGTAAACTGCTTATTTTCTGGCAATGCTATTTTGGCATTATCAACTGATTTATTATCTATTCAAAAATATTCAAAAATTTTAAATTAAACTTTTTTAAAAATTAAACTTCACATAATATATATATATATATTTCATAAATTTTATTTTTTCAATTTTTAATTTTGCAAGCAATTTATAGATACGATATTACCGTATATGACATAAATGACAGTTAGAGTGTACTTCTAGTAGTTTTCTATATAAACTTTTACATACACACACACATACACATACACACATACACACACACACATACACACACATACATACAAACACATACACACAACGCAAGTGCTAATACATTACAAACAATACCTCACAGGGTATATACAGTCATACCAGTGCTCTCTCTCTCTCTCTCTCTCTCTCTCTTTCTTTCTTTCTTTCTTTCTATACTCTATACTCTACAAGACATGTAGTTTACTATTCATCCCATAGTCACTACTACTACTACTAGATGTCATAGATTTTTATATAACTTTTATATATATTTGCCGATCGATAATACAGTTTGCTTTGAAAGCAATTTTCTCTTTTAGCAAAAATCTCTAGATTTGCAGTTAAAGAGAGTGAGTGTCAGAGTCTAGATATACCAGACATACAGAGAGACTGGACGACTAACTGAGCTCTAAAAACTGTATCGTTATATATATATATATATATAACTTAACTAAACTACCAGTGCTTTTAAACATAGAAAGACTTTTATGCGATATATACTGTATAAATACTGGGAAAAAAATATTTAGTCAGTAAATGACTTGTAATGTATTGAAAGTTAAGGGAAAAAATATAAAAAAAAACTTTTTTTTTTCTCTCTCTCTCTCTCTCATTGTATTATCTCTTGTTATTTGCCATTAAACCAGTGAATTATATACAGAATTTTTTTTCGGGTAATTATATATATATATATATATATCGTATATATTCTTTGACAACATATTTACCGACAATTTTAGTTTTTCACTAACGGTGTTATAGACAGTATAGACGGTGTCATACAGTATATACTGTATATATATATATATTTTTTTATACTCCCAGTGCTATCACTATAGTCTAGATTAACAGTAGAAATATATATATTATATATATATTCTGTATTACTGTATATATATATATTTGTTCAATAATATGCAATATATRTATAATATATTGCCAACAAAAAACTAAAGTATTATAACTATTTTTTTCAACAATAAAATAATAAACTAATAATTTTTCGTTTTGTTATATATAATATAAGTTATATAACATTATCAACAACAAAAATTTAAGTAATTAATTATTTATTGGTGAATAAAAAACATATTTGAATAATATCTATACTGTAAAATATAATATAAACTATAATAATAATAATAATAATATTTTGTGTGTTTTTTTGAACTAACTAAACAATTATATTGAAAAATACAATATACAGTATATTTATTAAGTAAAACCATACTATGATCGCCAACAACATCAACAACAATATTAATAATAATAATAACAATAACAACAACAACAGTACATCAATTTATGATTTGATTTCAATGGGCTGGTAGACACTGGTAGGTCTTCCCGCCCATACATATATATATATATATATATATATATATATATATATATATATATATATATATATATATATATATATATATATATATATAAGGTATATATATAGTTAGTTTTTTTTAGCTCATCACATAAAATCATTCATTGAAAAATTATTGTTTGTTTTTTTTTGTTTGTTTTTTGTTATTTGTTATTTTCTAAATTGATTTGCTATTGATTGCATACATACATACTGTACATATAATAACTAATAATAATAAATTTTTGCCTATTATACTAATTTACTATTATAATATATGATGATGATATATAATAAATTTACTTTATATTAAATTTTTTATTTGAGTGAAATAAATGTAAATACGGAAAAATTTTAGACTAATAGTAAAAATATCAAAAAATAAACTTTATTTTAATAGTTTTGTTTTCATCCAATTCAATGAATCTCTCAATTTTAATGTCAAGAATATTCTGTACGATAAACGATATATWTATTATATATTGAAAACACTTTTATAATATATATATATATATATATATTATATGATTGAACGATAATATATATTTACATTTATATACACTAACTATAGATAAATCTATATCCCCGGTATCAGTATGTACTTGAATATAATAATGATATATAAAAACCTTTATTTTTTTGAATGCAATGTTTATATTAACATTTGTTTGTTTGTTTAACATTGCATTTTTAAATGTTTTACTGTTTGCATAATATTCAAAACAACTATTTTTATTAATACTGTAATATTATTTCCCAACTTTTACTTATATTAATAATATTAATAATAATAATAATACAAATAACCATAATTAATATTGATTGATTTTTTGTTTGTTTAGTCAGTGCATAATAATAATAATTGACTCATTAATAAATTTTACATAAATGGCTTCAAATACTACCGGTGCACATATTGATGGTGGTGGTGCTGGTGGTGTCGATATTGTCAAACAGGGTTTCCTATGGGTCAAACGTCCACCCCGGAGCTATTGGAATAGGATAAAGGTGAGCTAGCTAAATTATTAGTTTTAATTTATTTTTTATATTAATTATTGTTAATTATCAGTGTTTATAAGATTTTATAAAATATTATTTTTTAAAAATTAAAATTTAAATCTCTATATAACTTAGATATAATTATAATTAAATATAAATACATTATTACTATTTAGTATTATTATTATTATTATTGCATATTGTTTTATTTTCATAAATTATTATAATAATTATTATTTATTGGAAAATTAATAATAATAAATATAATACTAATTGCTAGGTATAATGAATTGAGTTATTATTGATGAGATTATAATTATAGCCATTAATTATTATTATTTTTTTGTATTTAATATTTATTAAAATTATTATATCATATAATAGAAACAACAAAAATTTACAACAACAAAAATTTTTAACAAAAATGTGTTGTTATGTAAAGTTATAATACTTTAGAAATTATATTATTTATTGTATTAGTGAACAACATATTCTAGTTTTTAGATTTTTCTATATATATAAAGTAATTAATAATAATTAAAATGTAATTTTCATTATATTGAAAAATAATTTATTACACAAAATTAATGTTTAACACATAATTTATAGTTTTATATTGTAATAATAATAAATTTTATTATTAACTATATTTTGACTATAAAAAAATGCTAGAAATATTGTTTAATACGATTATATGAATATAAATATAATTTAATATTATGTACATTAATATAATTTAATTTAATTAGCTAAATTCACAAATTTTTACAAATTTTCATAAATTAGTATTATTATTATTATACAGTAATAATAATACTATTATTATTACTACTTATATTTTGTATGAAATAACATCAGTATACTATACATGTATTGTATACAATAGATTTAATAAATAATTTTTTTTAAATATTTAGTTAAATTAAATCAAATTTCACAAAAGTATTAATTTTTTAATCTTTTATAAGTTTTAAAATACTGTGACAATACATACATACAAATACAGTATTATTATTTTTTTTGAGTATTAATATATATACGATATAACGATACATAAGATATTTTTTTCTACAAATAAAAGTATTGAAAGGATTTTTAACTTTTTTTTATTGTATTTCTAATCTTATTATTTGCATTAAGAAAAAAATTCAAGACATGTCTAGCATTAAAAAAAATCAATGTAAAGTATTTGAATATTTGAATATTTAAATAATAATAATAATAATACTTATAATACATAATAAAATTGCAAAACTTGCAAAAAGGGTTCAATGTATTAAAATTCTGTATGTATTAAATAAATCATATTTTATTTTTAATTTAATATACTATAGTATTAATAAATAAAACAGTATTAGTAGACATCGTTAGAAAAGTATATCAAATTTATTAGAAAATATTATTTATTTTTTTACTTTAGTTATATATTTATATATATATCATATATATGATTGATATAAAAAAATTAATTTAAAATAATGGGTTTTTATTGATTTTTGTTGTTTCTATTATATATATATAAAACAATTGATTGACTATTGCAACTAAAAATTTAAAATAAATACTATATATTCAATAAAAAAAATTTATCTCGCACATTTAGTTATAAAAAGTAATTTTTATAAACTTTTACAATTTTTTAGTAATAAATAAATAAATCTTTTTTTAACAACTTGAATATATTATAATAAAAATATATTTTACAATTTTTTCTGCAAATGTTTGCATATATATTTTTTAATATATTAAATAAACTGTATATATATATATGGCATAATCTAGATTATATAACATCAATGATCTACTAACAAGTACTGTATAAATATGCTTGAAATATATATCCAATTACTTAAATATTATTTATTTTTATTGATATGTATTATATAATGTCTGTATAAAGTTTATTCCGTTTATTATATTTTTGTAATATTATTATTATTATTATTATTATTATTACATATTAAAGTATCAATAACTATATCAATAAGAATTTAATAACTTATTTTATAAAATATAAATATCGATTCACTATCACTAAGTGATTATATTTATAGATAAAAATTTTTTAAAAAATAATTTTTAATTTAGAATATTAATTATAATTATTTAAAAAAAATATTTAATTAGAGCTATAAAATGTGAAAAATAAATGTATATTTTTTACTAAATTAATGTCAAGATTTTCAAATCTATTTCTCTATTTATATACTATATATATATATAATCAATATTATACAATATTATTTTATATTTAATATAATGGCAATAAATTTGTGATATAATTTTATTTGAATTGCTGCTAATATTACAAATAATAATAATAATAATACTAATAATAGCATTAATTGCATTAGACATTAAGTACCACCACTTTATATCTTATCAAACATAAAATATAATACCAATAATATTATATTAGATAATAAATTGAAATTAAATATATATTAAATATATAACCAAATTTTTTTTAGACATTTTCTATTAATAAATTAACTTAATTTAGAAATAATTGAACAAAAAAAATGATAGTATTATACTAATTATAATATATTAATTAATTATAAATATATATAGATAAAATTTTGTTTATTATTGTTTTTAATTGATGATTGTTTTTACATTAGTTTTAATTTATTAAAATTTAGTGTAAAGTTAATGCATTTAGTATGTATTTGTAAATGTTATAATCCATATAAATGTTTACATTAAAAAAAAATATTGATATTTTAATTAATGTACCAGTTAGATATTATATATTTTTTTAAAAAATAATTTAATATTAAAATAATTTAGCAATCATATTTGTACTATTAATTTTAAACATAACTAGGTAATTATAATTAATTGATAATTTATGTAAAATATTTAATAAATTTGATTTGCTAAAGATTATTTTAAGATTAATTTTATTTATTTATTTAAAAAAAGTTTAATTACTAATATTTTACATTAGTTGAGTAATTGAATATTATAGTTAAAATATTTTATTTTATTATTAATTACAAATTTGTTTTATATCGGTATAATTTTTCAATACTAGTATTAAATATATTTTAATAAATAATTATTTATTATCTTAAATTTAACTAGTATATTAAAATAAATATATTTTATTAAATAATATACTGAATCTATTACACAATTGAAATTGATTTACTTTTTAAAAAAATCTAATTAAAAATAAACATTTAAAAGAAACTTGAAAGTCATTAATTTATATTTAGTTAATTAACTGATAAAATAACATTTATTATTACTAAACTGTAGTGTATAATAAATAATATTGAATTTTATTGATTAAATATATATATACAGTATATATAGTAGACAATAAACATAGTATATTGCAGTACTAATTAAGTGTTAAAACTTTAGGTTTACTTTAGGTAACGGAAATGTTTGTTTGCAAAATATAATACTTTATATTTATTATAATTATTATTGGATTTTATTTATATAAATTGTGAAATTCATGGGATAATAATTTTTATTATAAAAAAATTAAATAAAGATAATATATATTAATTTTTATACTACAATATATACTGTAAATTTATTATAAAAATAATATTTATATTATTATATTTAGATTAAATCTACTTTAATTTGTTAATTAGAATTAAGCTTTTTTTATATATATAAAAAATTCACAATCAGTTATTTTTTCCATAATTTATCATAAATTACTTGATTTAGTAAATTAATGAATAGCTTAATGAATTAGTAAGTAATGTGTGTGTGTATGTATGTGTGTCTATGTATGTGTATGTATATATATATATATATATATATATATATATATATATGTGTGTGTGTGTGTGTGTGTGTATGTGTGTGTGTATGTATGTGTGTGTGTGTCTATGTATGTGTGTGTATGTATGTATATATGTGTGTGTGTATGTATGTGTGTGTGTCTATGTATGTGTATGTATGTATATATATGTGTGTGTGTGTGTATGTATGTATATGTGTTTATGTATATATGTATGTGTGTATATATATATGTGTATGTGCTTGAGTGTATGTGTGTGATTGTATGTGTTTATGTGTATGTGTTTATGTGTGTGTGAGTGAGTGAGTGAGTGAGTGAGTGAGTATGTGTGTGTGTGTGTGGGCATAAAATTATTAGGTAACTAAGCTTCTTATATCCAATATTTATATATACTGTATATAAATTCTATATCCCTATGGAAATGTTCAATAAAATAAATTGAGACCAATTTTAGATATATATATATATATATATATATACTAAATATATCTATGATATATATATATATATGAACCCAATAAAACCAAAAAATAAAAATTACTAAACAGTACAGTCAAATACATTTAGCATTTTTTTGGGCAAAAATTATTACAATACAAATACAGTAGTAAAAGTAGATAATAATAAAATATTTTATTTATTTTATAATAATATTTTATTTTTATAGTTTGAATACCAATATGTAGTAGTAATAATTTTATATACAGTATATATATATATATATATATATATATATATATATATATATATATATATTACAGTTATATGGAAGTAGTAAAATATTTTTATTAATGTTAGAATTTTATTAAATTATATTTATTTATTTTTTACTGCAATTAATTTATATATAATTAAATATATATATTAATATATATACTAAATTTTCTATGGAGATATAGTGTATATATATATATAAAAAAAATAATAATTCTATACATTACTAGAATATTTTTCACTAAACATTAGTTAGCATTAGTTTTATGGTTAACTTTTCTTTAAAAAAATAATAATAAAAATATTTATTTTTCCTCGACATATATTACATCTACATATATAAATATATACGTTATATATATATATATTATAATGCACTCATGTAGCTGTAAATACAGTATTATTATTATTATTTAGTACCGGCATACCAATAACGGATATCCTAAATAATACACATATTTTATATTAATATTAATACTGTTTTTTATGTATATATAGTATTTATATTATATATTTAGATGAATTTTTATTATCACACAAAAATTGAATGATATTGACATTTAATGTGTGTGTGTGTGTGTGTGTGTTGTATATATAGTACAGTATATGTATTTTTTATATATTGCTTAATGTACCAGTATACAATATTTAGCTAGGTTATTTTTTATTTTATTTTTGGACGATTACACTTATATATATAGCTAAATGGTTAGATTACTGACATTACTCTGGTATAAAGTATAATAAATGTGTTAATAATATATATATATATATATATATATATATACATATACAGTATATATATTATCATTATAACTATTATGGCTATGACTATGACATTAAAGTGTATTATTATTATTTATTTTATTGTGACAATAATACTAATACTAATAATTATTATTACTTGTTTATTGATAGTTATAGTAAAATTAATATTTATTATGGTTATAAATAATGATTTAAATATAAATGTAATATAGTATTAATATAATAATAGTAATAGTAATAATAATAGGAAAATTTTTTAATAACAAAGTTTATTTAAATAAAAAAAATAACTAAATAAAATTTTAAAAAATTGTTTTCATATTTAATTTATAAAACAAAATTTAATTGTATTTACAGTATTGGTAATATTTATATACCAATATAGCCATTAATAATTTTATAACTAAATAAAAAAATTATATTTGAATTTATTTATTTTAAAAATTCAAAATTTTCTATTAGAGTAGTTATATAATGTATATTTATTTTGTTTCAGTAAATTTTTAATTTATTTATACAATCAAATTATTAAAATATTTATATTAAAAAACAGTATAGAAAAATGTAATATTTATTTTTATTAAATATCATATATTTATTTAAATTGAAAATATTTTTAGTAAATATAATAGTTAATATTATTTAAAGTAAGTTTAGTTGTATTTATTATTATTAATTACTATATATATACATAAATTTATATAAATAAATAAATAATATTTTATTAACAAAATTAATATTTAATCATTGCAATTTGGATAGTATTTTATATATATATATACTGTATTTATATAATTATATTAATGAAAAAAAATTGTTTATTACAGTCAAATAATATTAGATTAATTTTTTCATTAAATAACAATATAAAAAAACTTTCTACAATTGACTAATATATATATAAAATATAATATATTTTTTTGGTTCATTAACATAACATTAAAGTCCAGACACAAATATATAAAACTGATAAATAATAGATACATTGTATAAGTTAAATGTATGAAAAATATTATCATATCTTACATATAATATTTATATATATATAAGACAACTATATATATATATATATATATAAACATCAATTTTATGGTACATTAAAAATAACACATAAATATAAATAAATAAATAATAAAAACTACTGTACTGTTAGTGAAAATAAATCACACAAAAAAGACAATTTGAATCGTTGAATATATTTAAGTTAAAAATATTTTTACATATATATATATATACATTATATATATAAACAGTATATATATATATTAGTATACAGAATATTCTGATATGTGTGTATTATTTATATATGTATAAAATGGTAATAAATAATCAAATACTATATATATATCATTCATACCCAGTATTTGTTAAATTTTATCATAAAAATAAAATAAAATAATGTCATTGACTTTACAAGTATTTTGTTTATTTGAATACATTATTATTATGTATTGTGAATAAAACACTTTATACCTACACAATCATGTATAACATAGACATAGATATAGACATACATACAGTATATATACACATACAACCCGCGCACTTACATACAGTACATACATGTATTACAAAACACCTAAAAAATAAGTCTAACGTTTCAATTGTATCATATAATATACAACATATATATTTTCTATTATTATTATTATTATTATTTAGTTAGTTAGTATAATACTAGTAAATACCATACAATTTTTGGATCAATTTATTATCAGAATATTCTGTATATAATTTTTTTTGTATTTGTCTTTTAAGTTCATTAGCTTAACGGTTAAACACACGGGCTTTTGTTTAACAGTATTATAATATTCATGTATATTATGTATTATATAATAATAATAATAATATAAAAACCCACTAATCATAATGAATGATAATAGACATTACAATTATTATACAGTTATACTATTATATATATATATATAAAACTTTATTAGTAGTAATACTGTATTAGTTTATAAGTACAGTAATACTAATAATAGATAAAACATTTTTAGGTCTTTATTATTGTTTGTATTTAGTTTTTTTGTATTGTATTTAAAGATAATAATATAATAGCATATTATTATTAAATATACAGTTGTAATACTAAATTAATAAGTTTAATGAACTAGTAATTTGATTTAATTAATTTATTAAATTTAAATTTAAAGTGTTTTTTAATATAATTTTTTAAGTAAAATATTTAAATAATTTAAATAATTATTAATATATTAATTTAGTATATTAATTTAATTAGTAATAAAATACTATGATGTTAATATTATTAATAATATTTTTAAAATTGATAACAATTTTTAATAATAAATATTTAATTTTTTTAGGAAATTTTATTTATTTATTAAATTCTGTCCAATTTTTAAAGGATATTATAAGTCCTTATAAATATTTACAGTACAGTAGAAAACAATTATTTTAGATTAATGATTATAATCTGCAGAAATCAAATAAATTTATATATAAATACATGAATTACTCAATCATTTAAAAATAAAGATTTATTATTATTTTATTGTTATTAATAGAGAGGAAAAAAAATTGCCTAACATTTAATCGCAAACTTATGATATTATTATTATTATTATTTACTATAAATTTATTTATATCCTTATATTTAATCTATTAACTTGAATGTACCAGATTATTTATTCTAGTTAACTATTATTGATAAATAACTATTATTATTATATATATATATATATATATATTTATACAATAATATTTCCTAGAAGCTTTCAACACAAATCAATTTTATTTATATATATATATATATTATAATTTATAGTATAATTTATTTTTGTACAAATTGCTTAACTATTATTTATTATTGAATTTTCTATTTTAGCAAATTTTTTTATAATAATAATAATAAAAATAATAAAAAATATTTACAAACTTAGAATATTAGGTATTAAATATTATATTACTAATAGTTATTTATTATATAAATTATTATATGATTATATATATATATATAAATATATTATTTTGAAAATAATAGTTAACAAAATGATAATAAAAATTATTGGGAAATTTACTAAAAATAAATATATAATTTATACTTATTTTTATAAATATCATTATATAAATTACAAAATTATTTATTTATAAATATATAATTTTTCATATTTTGATTAAAATTAATGTATTTTTCTAAAAATATATTTATAATACAAATAAATTTGTTTTAGTTTTATAATAACATTATTTTTAAAGTAATATTTTCAAAGTTTTAAGTTTAAACTAATTTATTTTTTTAATAACTTAGTTGTTTATATATATTACTATATAAAGTAATTTCCAAACGACTTTATAAATAATGTAATTTAATTTTTTTAAATAACAAAAATAAATATTTTTAAATTTATTAAATTAATGTATAATTTATTTGTTTACAGTAAATAAATATAATACTAAAATAATAATAAATGTACTTCAAGTGTAAATATATATTATTGCAATTATTTTAATTAAAGTTAAACAAATCATTAATTTTTAAAAAATATTTATGATTTATGTATATTTTTTTAAAAAAAGAGACTTAAAATATTTAGTATTTTTATACTCTAAACAAAAACAATAAACTTTTTAATTAATTAATATAAAACTAAAAAAGACAGTTTATATAATAATGATTATAATAAATCATTTTATAAAATAATATTTTTAATTATTTAAAAAATGTTTAATTATGTCCAGCAATAGATTTGTTTTGAATAAAAAGATAATAATAATTTTATGGTTTCTCAATAGGGCTAATGACACACAAATAAATAAATAATTATTTTTTGTTTGTTTTTTAAAGCCATCAAAATGCTATTAATAATAGTCAATAATTATTATTATTATATTTATAATCAATATATTGTAATAAAATAATCATCATTATTATTTTATTAATAAAAATAATATACAATGTATACAGTATACTATAGATAATAATTAAATTCAACATTATTGTAATTGATCATTTTTTTGTTAATTAATAAATAAAATTAACTATAGATAATAGTTTAACTGGTTAATTTTACTATTTAATTTTTAAAAAATGATTAATTACAATAATGTTGAGTTTAATAATATCTATTATTATGCCCTTGGTCATTTAAATTTTTTTTTCAATATATTTGTTTATCAGATATTTAATATAATTAAAATAAATTTCAATAAATCATATGCAATAAATTTTTTTTAAAAAAATATAAATTTATTATTATTTTAAATTAATAGATATTACTGTATTACTGTACTGTAATAATAGTTAGCAAATAATTTAATTATTTTTTAGTATTATTAAATTTTTAATATATATATATATATATATTATAAATATTTGATTGATTATTGTGATATGCAATCAATCAATGATTAATAAACAAAAATAAATATCTATCATAATTATTATTTGATTTTATTATTTAATGCTTTTATGTTGTCAACAAACAATAAGTATATTATTTTTTTATCGATATATCATTAGAGATATTAATACTAAACCCTATATATATTTTGACCATAAAAATCTATCAACATTTGTCATAATTTTTTTTATCATTTCAAAACAAACAACAAACTAAACAATCAATAACTTTATTTTAACTTAGACTACCAGTGCTTTTATATAATATATTATAACTATTTTTTCTATATATATATCCGATATTTGTAATTGTTTGATATAAAAATTTTGTTAATATTTTTTTTGGTATTGATTGTTAGTAATACTAACTTAGTATGTATGTATGTRTGTGTGTGTGTGTGTGTGTGTRTGTGTRTGTGTRTGTGTATGTGTGTGTGTGTGTATGTGTGTGTTTGTATGTATGTTTGTGTGCGTATGTGTGTGTATGTATGTATATATGTGTGTGTGTGTGTGTGTGTTTGTTTGTGTGTGTGTGTGTGTGTTTGTTTGTGTGTGTGTGTGTGTGTGTGTGTTTGTAAGTGTATGTATGTGAATGTGTGTGTATGTGTGTGTGTGTGTGTTTGTATGTATTTATGTATGTGTGAGTGAGTGTGTGTGTGTGTCTTAACATAAATATATTTCATTAAAGCAAAAATAAATGCATTTAATTAATCAAAATAAAATAAAATAATGTATTATATTATTAAAGCTTTCTAAGTCTTGTCAATTTTATTCAATGAGTTTTATATCTGTCTATTAATATTTATACTCTATATGTTGTAATGAATAAATATTATAGATTATGATATATATATATAGATAATACAATAAATTACATTTATTATGTATATACTGTATATACAATGTTACTCTATTATGTTTATATAATAAATTATTGACAATAGTCTATTAGTATGTTTCTAACCTTGTTATACATTATATAGTATATTGAAATATATTATATATGATATCAAATAAAAACAAAAAAACATTACACATCAACAACATTATCAATTAAATTTGAATTGATTGGTCACACAATTGGATATATAAATATATAGATAATATAACAACAAAAATTTATCAGCAATAATGATATAATCTATTAAAAATATATAGTGTTATAAGTAGTCAGTGCCATTGCAATGATATACTGATTAATGTTTTAAAGCTATAATTATTTCAATACAAAAGTGATTTTTGTTTGTGTTTAAATTTACTAAAGTGAATTTAACACAACGCTTAGTTTTATTTTTATTTAATTAATTATATTTGCAAACCAATGTTTGCTTAATACTAAAATCTAGAATTCACTTTTAAAAATGTATTTAAGTGTTTTACAGAAAAGTGAATAGTAAACACCTACTTTTAAGCAAAGTTTTGTTTTATTTTTATTTAGTATTTCACTGTTAAAATAATGCATTGAAATGTTATACAGAACAGTGAGTAGTAAACTCCTACTTTTAAGCAAAGTTTTATTTTATTTTTACTCTGTATTTCACAGTTAAAATAATGTATTGAAATGTTATACAGAAAAATGAATAGTTTACGCCCAGGGATTAAAGCTGACTCAATACGACCTGATTATTTCTCACGTACACTTTAGTATAAATAGAGGTGTCTTTCAGACACCAAAGTGGGTTCTCTTCTGAGATCAGTTCTCAGTTCTCTTCGGAGATCTCTTCGGAGTTTCTCTGGGAGTACTACAATGTATAACTGTTTATAAGATGAAATAAAAGTATTTGCATATTACTTTGTGTGTATTACTTACTCGTCGCGGCTGGTGGTCTTGGATTGCGTCATGGATTACACTATCGATGTTATACTGATGAAAGCTGACCGCAAGAAAGATTACATCATGGATAACATTATCGATTGAGTCATGGAAGTACACCATGGATTACGTCATGGATGGTATTATGGATCACATATGGCTTCACTACAGGCCCATTGGTCCTACAGGCTCAACAGTCCTATAGGATACAGTTAACATAAAGGATAGCAATCGAACGCCGCGTCGATGGGAGTCGTCCACTTATTACGTAAGCGAATACTATATAGAAGGGAACTCCGGTACTGTGTCCGCTACACGGTAGGATCTGACTGGTCCGACCAAAGACAAGTGTTGACACGTGATGACGTTGAGTAAACCTTATCATTGAGTAACCTATTATAAGCTATGCAAAAGTAAGCGCTATGATAGGTTAACTCAGATATAGTAATAAGTCACAAGACAAACTGGTCAACTGTTATACTGACCACCTGGTCCACTGACCAAGGTCGAAGGTCGAAGGTCAGAGGTCAGAGGTCAGAGGTCAGAGGTCAGAGGTCAGAGGTCAGAGGTCAGAGGTCAGAGGTCAGAGGTCAGAGGTCAGAGGTCAAGGTCACATGTCCAAGGTCAAGGTCACTCGTCCAAGGTCAAGGTCACACGTCCAAGGTCAAGGTCACATGTCCAAGGTCAAGGTCACCTATACAAGGTCAAGGTCATCGAGATCTGGAAATCGGGTTTTATGTACTGATACCAATGGTACTTGTTGGAGACCAGTATGACAAGTAGTTATGGAGATATCAAGGAAAACATGTTTACTAAACA
Organism: Oppia nitens; assembly: GCF_028296485.1. Taxonomy (NCBI): domain Eukaryota; kingdom Metazoa; phylum Arthropoda; class Arachnida; order Sarcoptiformes; family Oppiidae; genus Oppia; species Oppia nitens. The sequence continues at coordinate 1,522,362 of NW_026533202.1, read as the reverse complement.
GACCTTAAAACTAGACTTTGTACCAATCAGTTGGATATCCGTACGGTAGTATTATACGGATAGTTTATGCAAGAAACAGCATAAACTAAAACAGTCGGTCGACTAAATACACAAATCAACACATATAGCTTTGTACACAACCAGTGATAGGAGATCCGCTCGCTCCTTAAGCCACATACCGTTACAGTTAATAATGCTGGTACGTGCAGGGCAAAGTAAGGGCTTAATCTTTAAGTAATAGTAGGGTTTACATCACGGGTTAGTGGACACTCATAGTGTTCACATATAAAATAGACCCGTGATAACCCCACTTCCCTTGCATTTGGTGGCAGCGTTGGAGGATTTCGAATACCCAAAAGAAACAATACGTATATACCAAATGTCCCTTACATTTGGTTTCAGCGATGGTGGGATGCGATATTCCACAAAAAAAACACAACACGCTTAACCACATGTTCCTTACACTTGGTTACATCGTTGGAGGATACGAAATCCTAAAAGAAACAAAATACGTTTTAACCTAATGTTGCTTACATTTGGTGGAAGCAGTGGAGGATGCAAATTTCCACAAAATACAAATTTATGGATTCACCGATATGTTATACAAACTACTGAAATGAACTAACCAAATATCCGAATAATACGTAATTACTAGAGACGTATAAACCAAAAGTCACTCGCATTTGGTGACAGTACTAAAGAATTTGAATAAAAGAGATTAACATAACCAGACTGGCGCTGAGTCCGAGCCATATGGCTTTGGGCGTAGCTGGTATATACATACATTGAACTTCAACCTTTCGTCGTGGATCGAATATACTGATTAAAGCACATTGGTAATTTTTAAACCGTTTACATAATTTGGTTAAATCAGTATAGCTATACATTTGGTATATCGGTTATACATTCACGTATGTTATCGGACACATAGTTTATGACAAAACGCTAGTCTATGGGACGTGAGGCATAGTTCTATTGCACTCCCAAAATACAAAGCAAAGTAATCATAAACTATAGAACTCTATTGTAGTGGCCGATAGCGCTGTGTATACATGTATCACTGCTTATATTCAATACATTATACTGAACTGATAAACCATTTTATGTACTCAACGCTCATTTAAACGCATGAGCATCAAGATGAAGCCAACACCTAACAACCACACTACGTTAAAACATAAGTAATTATTTTAATAATGGCTGACAATAACGATACCATACAACTTGTCATGAGAATAGTAAATGTAAACACGAATGCTACGAAGCCATCTACTGGTACATCAAAGCAAACTACATTTCACGTACTAGTTAATTTGGACCTGCTCTTATTTGGACTTGATGTTGGTATACGACTTGGTTTAACTGTAAACTTCAGCAGTCGTAACGTTACCGCTCGCATTATGTAAACATAGACGTGTTTTCACACAGCACGACACAGACATTTGAAGAATTCTAGTTGTTAAGCACAAGATTATTACGGTTTCGCAATTTGACTCAGTCCTTACCGCCGACATTAAAATGAATACGACGTCATTGTAAAAATGATTCGAGAGAAGGCAAAGGACGTAAAATTAAGAATAGCCAATATGCTTTCCTGGTTATTATGGTATCATAGAAAGACGGTGGAGAACAATTAAGCATAAATTATAGAAGACAACGATATTGCTATAGATGACAAATTGCGGATGACGAATCACTGAAGTGTTAGACCGCCTTAAGGCGCTCGTTATTTTAAAACACTTGATGTGACTTGGGGTTACTGGCATATCGAAATGGTTCAGACAACAGATTTTGGCACACATGAAAACCATAATGAATATCTGCTGACATATTAGATACTAAGATACGTGAAGAAAAACTAACATTAAAGAAAAAAGCTAAACATTATACAGCATTAACAAAGAAAGGTATTACATTTCTTTGGGGATCAAAACACGAAAAAACATTCAAAATACAATGAATGGGATTCAAAAGAGAAATAAAAGAAGTTTCATCAGACGAGATTTAATAGAAGAAGATAATCATGATTATTAGGAGATTTTAAAAGACAAATCCTAGAAGACTAACATGACAATGAGTAATCCGGAACTCAATTAGGATTTAGAAAGAGATAAAATTAAAGAATTTTTGAACTCACTGTGTAGTCAATCATAAGTTATTAAATAACTGAGTCATGTCAGTTAAATGAAGAAATGCTGCAGCTGATTGATACCATTAATTTATTTGAAATAATCGAAGTAGATAATTTGGGCCGTCGCTTCGAAATGGAATTTCAAAAATGAAAATTGATTGACCTAATTTATAAAAATGAAGACAGTGAGAAAGCGTACAAACCTATTATAGAAAATGGTTTGTTGATGAAGTTCTGACGTGATATGGCGCCATAACGATAATACAGTTGGTCAGATACTTCATTGAAGATTTCATAAGAAATCTTAGATCCTCCATTTGCATACACCATATAATCAACAGTAAAATAAATTTGCGGAGAAAATTTGAAACTGTACATCGCAATTTTATCGATATATGGATGTGAAGACTAGTACCAATAAACGTATTTTTATAAAGTCCGCGTGTATTTGCTTTTGGTATTATTATTTGGAGGATGGAAGAGATTTGGTTCAAAGAAAAATAATGAATGCGTTTAACGATGATAAATCCCGTTATAGCGCTGACATCGCGATGTTACACACAAGGAGTAGATTTGGTGTCTCTACACAATCCTTCGGAGTAAGGTCTTAGTACCTATTTATGGAACCAATTGATAGGCCCATACATGATTAAGAAGCGGCAAATTTGTACACGACTGAGATGACAATTAAGAAAAAATTTAATTGTGTCGATCGACGAGTTTTACAATGCAATTACAAATAATTGAGAAGAATAGATCGCCGATAGAGGCAATTCAATGAGACTTAAATTTAATTTGACATTGACAACTTGAAGATGACAATTATGAATATAATTGTGTCGATCGACGAGACTTAAAATGGAATAGCAAAACATTAAGAAGAAAAGATCGCCGATAGAGGCAATTCAATGAGATATAGATTTCACATGACTTAGAAACCATGATGATGATAAATAAGAAAATTAATTAATTATGTCACTCGACGTGCTTTGCAATGAAATTACAGTACATTAAGATGAATAGAACGCCGATAGAGGCAATTCAATGAGATATAATGGGAATAAACAAGTGATCACTATTTAGAATTCTAAGTTATATAAGATGAGTAAAAAAGATTTTAATAAATGAATTTGTTATAGGAATCATAAGTTAAAGAATTCGTACATTAGAACATTTATAGGCCTATTAAAATGTATAATCGTACGCAATTTAAACCATTTGATTTGTTAAAACTATAACGTCATTAGTAAAATTTATATTTAGATTTTTAATAATTAAATTTAAAGATAGAGAAAGAGATAATTGTTAACATTAGTTGTTAATTAATAAATGTTATAAAGAAATAATAAATAATAATGGTCAACCAAACGACAACCTTGGCAGATATGGGTCAAGAATCAAGCACAAGAAGCCAACGGTTAATTAAAAATCGTATTACAGATGATTTCTGTTATTTGGCTAAACCATTTAAAGCAAATGAAATGAAAAGTTGGATAATCCAAGTATACATGTTAATTGAAACTTAAAAATTAATTAATTTCGTAAAATAAGTGGATAAAGATTTTATAATTATAATAAATTCTGAAAAATAAACTGGTGAATATGTAATAATCGATGACTTGAAGATGACTGCAATATTGTTTCAAGACATTCGCAATCGAAAGAAATTGGTATTAAATACCGAATATAGAGTCGAGTTATTATGGATAACGATACGAAGACCACTACAAAATAATTTATCAACATAGTCCACTTTTATAAACTGATTGAAGCATAATTTAAGGAATCCTATGAAAAACAAGTTTATTATAAATAAGAAAAAACAAGATGACATTGGTGAATTTTTCAAATATAGTTGGTTTATTATAAAATGAATAAACCGATACGAAGCTGAGTAAGAAATCGAATATTATATTGGTTGATAATGGGTATGAAGATGTTGACTAGAAATTACAAATAAAATGAATAATGAAAAAGACGATAACAAACAAACGGACAGATTGTACGTCATTAATTAAAATAGCTTAAATTTATTTATGTAATGCTTGAAATTTTGAAATTTGTAATTAGTTTATAAAAATTAATTGTAAACTATTGTGTACATGAGGGGTAGTTATGAACCAGACGTAATTTCTTAATTACGCATCTGAGGACAGATGCAGACTTGAAGGGGCGGAAGTGTTATAAGTAGTCAGTGCCATTGCAATGATATACTGATTAATGTTTTAAAGCTATAATTATTTCAATACAAAAGTGATTTTTGTTTGTGTTTAAATTTACTAAAGTGAATTTAACACAACGCTTAGTTTTATTTTTATTTAATTAATTATATTTGCAAACCAATGTTTGCTTAATACTAAAATCTAGAATTCACTTTTAAAAATGTATTTAAGTGTTTTACAGAAAAGTGAATAGTAAACACCTACTTTTAAGCAAAGTTTTGTTTTATTTTTATTTAGTATTTCACTGTTAAAATAATGCATTGAAATGTTATACAGAACAGTGAGTAGTAAACTCCTACTTTTAAGCAAAGTTTTATTTTATTTTTACTCTGTATTTCACAGTTAAAATAATGTATTGAAATGTTATACAGAAAAATGAATAGTTTACGCCCAGGGATTAAAGCTGACTCAATACGACCTGATTATTTCTCACGTACACTTTAGTATAAATAGAGGTGTCTTTCAGACACCAAAGTGGGTTCTCTTCTGAGATCAGTTCTCAGTTCTCTTCGGAGATCTCTTCGGAGTTTCTCTGGGAGTACTACAATGTATAACTGTTTATAAGATGAAATAAAAGTATTTGCATATTACTTTGTGTGTATTACTTACTCGTCGCGGCTGGTGGTCTTGGATTGCGTCATGGATTACACTATCGATGTTATACTGATGAAAGCTGACCGCAAGAAAGATTACATCATGGATAACATTATCGATTGAGTCATGGAAGTACACCATGGATTACGTCATGGATGGTATTATGGATCACATATGGCTTCACTACAGGCCCATTGGTCCTACAGGCTCAACAGTCCTATAGGATACAGTTAACATAAAGGATAGCAATCGAACGCCGCGTCGATGGGAGTCGTCCACTTATTACGTAAGCGAATACTATATAGAAGGGAACTCCGGTACTGTGTCCGCTACACGGTAGGATCTGACTGGTCCGACCAAAGACAAGTGTTGACACGTGATGACGTTGAGTAAACCTTATCATTGAGTAACCTATTATAAGCTATGCAAAAGTAAGCGCTATGATAGGTTAACTCAGATATAGTAATAAGTCACAAGACAAACTGGTCAACTGTTATACTGACCACCTGGTCCACTGACCAAGGTCGAAGGTCGAAGGTCAGAGGTCAGAGGTCAGAGGTCAGAGGTCAGAGGTCAGAGGTCAGAGGTCAGAGGTCAGAGGTCAGAGGTCAAGGTCACATGTCCAAGGTCAAGGTCACTCGTCCAAGGTCAAGGTCACACGTCCAAGGTCAAGGTCACATGTCCAAGGTCAAGGTCACCTATACAAGGTCAAGGTCATCGAGATCTGGAAATCGGGTTTTATGTACTGATACCAATGGTACTTGTTGGAGACCAGTATGACAAGTAGTTATGGAGATATCAAGGAAAACATGTTTACTAAACAGACCTTAAAACTAGACTTTGTACCAATCAGTTGGATATCCGTACGGTAGTATTATACGGATAGTTTATGCAAGAAACAGCATAAACTAAAACAGTCGGTCGACTAAATACACAAATCAACACATATAGCTTTGTACACAACCAGTGATAGGAGATCCGCTCGCTCCTTAAGCCACATACCGTTACAGTTAATAATGCTGGTACGTGCAGGGCAAAGTAAGGGCTTAATCTTTAAGTAATAGTAGGGTTTACATCACGGGTTAGTGGACACTCATAGTGTTCACATATAAAATAGACCCGTGATAACCCCACTTCCCTTGCAATATATAATAATAATTACATTAATAAGTACAGTATATTAATAATAATTTAATTTACTATTTTAAATAAAATATTTTATAATATATATCATTATAGTATTTATGTTAATTACAAGTATTAAACAAAAATAGCATAATAAGTAATATATACATAAATATTGTATACAGTATTAAAACAAAAAAAAATAATAACATTAATAGATCAACAACAACAAAAATAGTGAAATTAAAAATTATTATATCAATTATAAACTTAATTTTTTTTAGATACATATAATATGTCATATGATATGATTGATCTAATATTATAGTATTTTTTTGGGATAAAAAAATATTATACGAGTTTTTTGTATTATAGATTTAATTATTATTTGTAATTATATTATTTTTTGTAAGAGAGAAAATTTCTTAAGTAAATTTCTAGTAAATTTTTATTATTAATTGTGTTGTTAACCCTAATGTTTGAAATTAATAGTACAAATGATATAAAAGACAAAAAAAATTTAAAAATTTTAAGAAATATTTTTTTTGTGAAACTTATGTGAAATAAATCAATCGATGAAAAAAAATTCTGGATTATATAAAAAAAAATTTTTTATCTATTTATTTCTACAGTATGTTTAATATACAATATTTATAAATTGTATTATTTTTTTGGTTAGTATGTGTTGTGTATTGTTTTAACAATTTATTTTATTTTTACGAAATATTATTTACGTTTATATATATTTTTTTTAATCATAAAAATACTACTTTTTTGACTATTTTAACCTTGATGATGATAAATTTATTATTATTAGATTATTAAATTTATTTTTAGTAAATAATACATTTTTAAAATTTTTTATTAGCTTACTGTCTATTGATTCTGTATATCAATTATATATCAAATTTTTTTTTTATTTATTTAATTATTTATTAATATAAATATATATTTTTGGATTTTCTATTTTATGATTTTAATATTTTATTAAGTTTATTTCAAATTATAATTTATTTATTTTGTTTTATATTAGATTAAGAAATTTATCTAGAACAAAAATCATACAAATTATTAATATAAAATAATTATAATAATAAATAACCAATTTGATTTGTGCAGTCATCCAGATTATTTTATTTTATTATAAATTATATTATAATATATATAATATTTTTTGGCATAAATAATATATAAGTATATTATTATTATCATAAATAAATAATGATTATTACATAGATATTGTCAAATAAATATATTTTATTTAACTATATTTTAATATAATAATAACATATTTTTAATAATAATAAATAATAATATTTATCATTATATATATTTTATCTATCATAACAAACAAACAATACAAAAAAAATCAATTTTAAATACTTAACAATAATTGTATAGCTAATGCATACAAAATGTTTTTAATTGTTTAATAATTAATTAATCAATCAATTTGTTAATTTTATTTTTTTTGTCTAAATTAATGTATTAATTATTGTACTGTACATAAAATAAATAATAGATAATATTGTTATTTTTGTTGTTGATGAGATCATTATAAATAAATTAAATATTTTTATATTTATATTAACATTAATTTAATTATTTATATTAATTAGTAATTGCTAACTATTCTAATGTATTAATTTTTATTATTAATACATTAAATTATAAATATTTTATTACTAAATGAATTTTATTTTTTTATATACTTTACATTACATTTTGATATTTACTTATTTCTATATATATATTAGAGACTGAAAACTGACCTGATTTTTCAGGTCAGGTCAGGTCAGGTAAAAGTTAGGGCTCAGGTCAGGTCAGGTACGGGTCCGAACACCAAAATTTTTTGGTCAGGTCAGGTCAGGTCCGAAAATTTTTTATTCATTATTTAAACGACAATTATTACAAAATATGACAATCAAACACAAAATTTATTAAATTATTATTTATAAAATATTTGTATAAATTAAACATAAAATATTACAAAAGATGATGGTTTTGATCTAATAAATAATAACATATTAACTTTATTAGAATCTAAGTTAGATCTACTATCAGTTATCGTTAATCCCGAGTAATTAAAGTTAATTTAGAGAAATTTGTTGCGGGTATAGAATAAATAAAATTGTTTTTTGATAAAATTATTTTCGGACCTACATAGTCAGGTCAGGTCAGGTCAGGTAAATTTGTACCCTATGTTAGGTCAGGTCCGAGTCCGAGATTTTAGGTATCAGATCAGGTACGGGTCAGGTACGGGTCCGAAACTTTTCGCTCTCTAATATATATATATAAGTTATAACATTAACATATTGTATTGACACAATGTTTAAATAAAATACATTGTATTTTAAAACTATATTATTTTGTTATATATTATAAAATTTTTATTTAAATTCACAGAAATTTTTGTTGAATCTATGTTTTTGATTCATAAATTATGAATAATAATAATAATAATATCATATATTATTATAATACTGTATTAATAATATTATCAGTTATACAATACATAAACATTATAATAGTTATCCCAGAAAATAAAACTAATTTATTAAAATGTAAATTTTTAAAACATTTATTAATACAATACATTAAACATTAGATAAATTACTGTACAGTACTATAAAATTATTTTAATTCAAATTTATTTTATTATTATTTATTTTTTTGGTAATTTAATTTATATGTAAAATATATGTTAAATATGTAGAAAATACTACAATATGTAACACACAAAACAAATATTGATTCAAATATTGTGACATAAAATAAAAGTTTTAAAAAAGTTTTTTTAAATAAAGTTTTTAACGATTTTTCTGATAATTTATTAATTTTTTTTACAAAAAATGCATTAAATAAAATTTTATTTTTTTTAAATTTGAAAATAAACATATTTTTTGCTGTTATTATCTTATAAATAATAAATTAATATTTATAGTAATACAACAAAAAACAAATCTCATAAACAATTTAATTGAATAATAAAAATAATAAATAAAAATCTAATAAAAAATTATAGGAATATTCTGTGATAAGTAATTACAGTATTAATTGTTTACAAAATATGTTTACAAAAGTGTCTATTTATAAATTAATTTAAATATATATAACTATTTATCAATCAAAATACAAAAAGTTATCTAGCTAATAAACATAATATTTATCATAATAATAATAATAATAATATCTAAACAAATAAAAAACAAAATATCTGGGACTGATATTATTTTTAGTTTTTTTCTGGGTTACAAAACAAGCCAATAATATATTATGTCATTTTAGCATATTATTTGTCAATTTTTTTGTTTTGTTTTGTTTTGTTATATATATATTATTAATATATATATTAAGGTTTTTTCCAAAAAAAATAATATACATATAAATACAAATTTATTTTTAGTTTTATCTAAAGCTAAATAGATATATATATATTTAAACAAATATATTATTTGTCTATTATTGCGTGTAATATTATTGCAAACTGATAATAATAATAATAATAATAATATAAATTTTGATTTATTAAATATTTTATTTCTATAAATGAAATAAATAAATTTGCTAATATTTATATTATTAAATTTTGTTGTTGTTTTTTGTTTGACAATTATTTGACATTTTAAAACAGTCAATATGTTTATTATTATTAATATATTAAAATAAAAATACTAATAATAATATTTTTTGAAAAACAAATTGTTTTAATATAAATAACAAATTATTTATAAATTAAATATTGATATTTCAATTTTTTATATAAAAAAATTTTAATAACAAATATTATTGAAAAATTGCATTTTTCTAAATATTATTTGTTTTTACATTATTATATATAAATTATTATTTTAATAAAAAAAATACAATTTTAATGCGCAAATCCACCTACATTATTAAATTTAAAAAAGTAATAATATATATATATTTATTTAATATTAAAAAAACATTAGTAATATTATTTAAATAAAAAATGCTTTAATATATATAAAAAAATATTATATAATTTTTTGGATTTTTATATATTTCTATGTAAATAGTTTTTTTTATGTGTGTATTTACAATAATAATTTTAATTTTAATAAAATGATATTTATTAATTTTTTATTTTATATAAAAATTTTTGATAAATATTTGTGTATAATATATATTTATTATAACATTATTATTATTATTGTTATTACATTTTTAAAAATGTTAAATGTCATTGATCAATTTATATTTAGATTATTTATATTAACAATTGTTTTCAAATTTTTACATAAATTAATATTTTATGCAAATTTTAATAATAATAATTATAATAATAACTATGTTATTATTAATTTATTTTTTCTTTAGACAAACACTTTAAACTAAAATAGATTTCAATTAATATAATAATAATTTTTGCAACACTTATAGATAAATAGATTTTATTTTATTTTTTTATGCAATTTATTACATAAAATTAAATTTACATATGTTTTATAACAAATTATTAATAAATAGATTTTATTTGCAATAAATTTAATCGAAAATACTAAAAATAAAATGTGCATAAATTTTTTTTTATTCATAAAAATTTATTTGATAGTAATTTTTTTCTAAATATAAAAAACTATATATTATTTATATATTGAAAAATCATATTATTATTAAAATTACAATAATAATTATGTCAAAATTATTATTATAAAAATTTTTTAATATAGATTTTTACATGTTGTATGAAATACAGATTAAATTTATATATATATATATATATATAAAAAGATAAAAAATTAAACTTTATTAAACTTTAATATATAAATATATAGCAATATATAATTTATTACAATAAATATATTTATATTTAGTTATCAAATTATTTATGTATACATATAAAACATAATCTGTTAATTGAAAACATATTCACAGATTTACATATTATTATTAATAATATATAAGTTATTGCATAATAAGCACAAAAAATATTATTATTTTTATTATGTGTAGTATTATTATTACTTAATATAAAGCGGAAAAATAAATAACAAAAATTATGTATAAATAAGTAACTAAAAGTAATATTATTTTAATATTTTAATAATATGATATTAAATATATGTAATAAAAAAATTGATTTGTTATATTACTAATGTTGTATATACAGTATATTTGATTTATAACGTAATACTATATTAATATTTTATAGATTTAATTACTATTAATATTAATATTATTAATATATATATACTGAGAAAATTTAATTTAAATATTTTATGTGTAGACTTAGCTATCAATTGACAATTCAATGTCAAAATACAACTGATTTTTTTTTCTCTCTCTCTCTCTCTCTCTCTCTCGTGTTATTACTTTACCGGAAGGCCAGTCATGTCTATGGTGTTGACAGTTTAAGGACAGTTAGCTAAATAAATTATATAACAGTTTTCCAGTAAATTTTGTATAATCATAGTCTGTATGTATGTGTGTATTTGAAAAGTTAAATATAAAAGTATTTACTATTTATATTAATATTTGCAATAAATAATAATAATAATAATAATAACTAATTCAATACTTAATATATATATAGTATTACAGAATATTCTGAGAAATTGACAAAAAAAAAATAATTTTGTTTTTATTTTATTTATTTGATTTTATTTTTCTAATACTTTTTTAATTATAATAATATTAGTTTCACATATTCTGTATAAATACTGTAAATATTTGTCAATTTATTGATATTTCCGGCAAATTTAATCAAATAATAAAAAATAAATATAAATATATTAAAGTAAAAAAATGTTTGTGTGATAGTCAGTCAATCAGTCAGTTATTATGTTTGTGTGTATTATTGTATTGATATTTATTTTCCAATAAAAAAGTAGTAAATATATTATTATTATTATTATTATCACATATTTTTTTCAGAAAAATATTTGAAAAATATATTTCAAATAAAATCTTGGAAATAAAATTGTGAAATATTTTTGTTGTTATGTGTTTGTGTGTCTATAAATAAAATAATTATTTTAAAAAAATATTTTATATAAAAATAAATAAAATATTTATTTACTGTATATACACAGTATATTATATATTTATATATATATATATTATATTGTACTGACAATTATACTGGTCATTCAAATTTATATTTAAAATAATATATTGAGATAAATATACAATAGATATTAAAAAGTAAAATAGTTTTTTAATATAAATATTGTAAATAGTTTAAACAGTAAAAAATCATTTGATATTTATTTATTTATTTTTTGTGATTTTGCTAAATATTTTCAATTAAATGGACAATTTATATCAATAAATATATATATATATATATTGTTAGACAATTCCTTGAACTTAATACTAAAATAAATATTTTTTTAAAAATTAATTCAATGTCTAGACACAAATATCAATAAAATAAAATTGTATTGTAAATAAAATCAAAAAATAATCTAATTAATATATATTAAATATATATATATAGTTAAAGATTTGTGTGCAATATTTGTATTTTATTAATTATATATTAATATTAATATGTAATTATATATATATATATATATATATGTTTTCTTTATCTATAGTACTAGTAGTTAATATTTATAACTTTTTTCTACCAAGTTTAATTAGGATAAAAATATACTAATAATAATGTTGTTACAAATAAAATAAAAAAGTTTTGATAATAAATTAAACATTAAATTTAGATTTTTTAACAACAAAAAAACAATTATTAAACTTTTTGTTGTTGTTGTTAATAAATCAATACAAGTGTATTTATAATAATTCAATTGAAAAATAAATATAACAATAATAATAATATCTATAATTTTGACAAAAACAAAAAAAAATTCAATTATTAATATATATTATTAACTGACACGTTTTTATTGTTTTTAATTATTAAAATTATTATTAATATTGACAGTTAATGTCTAATGTAATAATAAAAATATATATTTAAAAACTTATTTACATATAGTCTACTCTATATATATATTAGTACTAATTATTATTAAAAAATTTTAAAATCTAAATGTTTTCCACTTTAATGTGGATTTAAAAAAAATAATAATAATTTTTCTCAATTAATTTTATTATAAATTATAATTTTCCATAAAATTTGCATTTTTCATATTAATATCACTTTATATATTAATCTATTATATTTTATACACTTAATTCATTTTTGAATTTCAATTATTTTTATCATTATTATTATTATTATAAAATTATGTTAAACAGTAATACATAATTGCTATTACAGTGTATATTATATACATACATACACTTCAAAAATATATAGTTTTCATAAAATTGTTGTAACAAATTAATTATTAAATTATACATTAAGTATTAGACTATTAGACACACATTTATGCATAAAATAAGTGAATTTAAATTTATTAATTTATAATATTGAATTAAACTTAATATTATCATATGACTACTGTTATTGAGAATTTTTATTTTCTAAATAATATATAATTAATTAAATTACAACAGTTTAGACAACAAAATACATAATTATAATAAAAATAAAATAATAAGTTTTACACAAAAAAAACTTTATTTAATTATATGAATATTAATTTATTTATAGTTTAAATATACAGTAAATACAGTATACATGTATTAAATGATAGTATTTTACTTAACCATAAAAATATGAGATTATTTAGTGATTAGTAAAATTTTAATTAAAAATTTCTAAAATTGTTATTTGAATTATAAAAATATCAATTATATTATTATTATTATTATTATTATTATTATTATTATTATTATTATTATTATTATTATTATTATTATTATTATTATTATTATTATAATACTCTAAAAGCACTTAATTTTATAAAAGTTATTTAGTTTGGTTTAAAAATATCAATAAAATTAAAATAGTATTTAACGATTAAATTGTTTATTTGTTTAGTTTGGACAATAAATAATAATACTATTGAAATAGTACTGTAGTTATTGCTATGCAATATAAAAGCAATTAAAATTAATTATAAATTCAAATATATATATTAATCTTTAAACGTAAAAATCATAGTAAACATAAATTTAAAAATAACAATTTTAATTTAATTAAAAATAATTTGAATAATAGATAGTTTTAGCAAAAATTTCTATTTATTTTTTATTTAAATTATATGTTATTGTTTTAATTGCTATTTAAATATTTAATCTATGATTATAAATAATTTAATTATTATTATTATTGTATAAAATTAACTATTTTATCAAAACAACAGTTAATTTTAATCAACAAATATTTTTATTAAAACAAAATAAAAAAATTACTTTAATTTAATAATAATTATAATATATTAATTATAATAATAATAATTTAATTAAATGATATTTAATTAAAATAAATTTGTATACTATTTTATTTTATTAAAAAACATATTAAATAATTTTATAATATATATTTTTATTTTATTTAACAATAATTGTTATAAATTATAAATGTATACATTTTTTTATTTTATAAAAAAACATAAATTTATTATTTATATAGTCTTAATTATAATGAATAAAATAATTTATTTAATAAAATGATTTTAAATACTATTTTATTTATTTTTATAATTAATTTCAAGGCATGGCATAAACGCTACTTTGTTTTGAGAGACAGTTTTCTGGATAATACATCCATATTGGAGATGCATAATACACAACATGATCTGAAAGCTAACTGTTCACCATTGATGACACTTGAACTGAATGAAACGGTACACATTGGTATAGCATCGGAATCCCATCGATTTTCCAATGTATTGGTATTGGTCTGTAACGGTAGGGCACCGCTACTGTTGGCCGCCGATGACGAACTATCAGCCCGGTATGTAATGATTAGAAATAGAGAGAGAAAAAATAAACTAACTGTCCTTTCTCTATGTCTATCTATCTATCTATCTATCTATCTATCTATCTATCTATCTATCTATCTATCTATCTATCTATCTATCTATCTATCTATCTATCTATCTATCTATCTATCTRTCWATCTATCTRTCAATCTATCTATCTATCTATCTATCTATCTATCTATCTATCTATCTATCTATCTATCTATCTATCTATCTATCTATCTATCTATCTATCTATCTATCTATCTATCTATCTATCTATCTATCTATCTATCTATCTATCTATCTATCTATCTATCTATCTATCTATCTATCTATCTATCTATCTATCTATCTATCTATCTATCTATCTATCTATCTATCTATCTATCTATCAACTAACTAACTAACTAACTAACTAACTAACTATCTATCTATCTATACTAAATGGTATGACTACCTATCTATCAAATAATATCTATTATTTTAATTTTTTAAATATACTGTATATATAACTTATTAGATTAACAAAAAAATCAGTTTATATACAATAATTATATATATAATAATAGTAATAATAATATACAGAATATACTATAAGTGGGCATTTATGATAAAATTTTAGTTTTAATTTTATATCAAAAAATAATAATCTTAAATTTTTAATAAAGTAATAATTGCAAACAATTTCAACATTAAGTAAACACACAAATAAGCGTTTTAAATGCACCGGTAGTTTAAACAACATAACCAGTGATGTGTGTGTGTGTGTGTTATAAAAGAGAGAGAGAGAGAGAGAGAGAGAGAATTTTATTAAAATAACATACACAGATTCACACACACACACACACACACACACACACACACACACATATATATATATATATAGTCATAGACACACACAGTCATAAACACACACACACACTGTATAAATATTTACACACAATTAGTTTTGACAGTTATTTTCAGTTATAGTTTGCTTTTTCAATAATAATAATAATAATAAACTTTTATATAAATACTATATATATATATATTATATTTATAACAAATTTTATTTATTTTTAATAATACGATATATTCGGGTCAATACATAGATCATGGCTACTGGCCCTTGACTTGACTGCCCAGAGTCGCAACAATGATGACGGTCTAATGGCCGGACTGCCGCCAATCGGCAGTAGTAATAGTAATCGGTATAACTGGTCAAACAATAATAGCAACAACAACACAAACAATTGCTGTCAAAATAGTGTCTGTAGTACACACTCGGCTATACAGACCAATGGTACCGGTGGTGGTGGTGGTCACCATCACAATGGCCATAGCCATCATAATAGTGGTCATCATCATCATAATCACCATCAAACCAACTCCGAATCGGAGGACAGCAGTAACAATGGTTCGGCATGTAGTTGTGCGCCGGCTTTTGTACGCGAAAGTTCCGGTTTTTCCGATCCGACACACGGTATGTGCCGACCGCAGTCGTCCAGTGCCGCCGCCGCCGTCGCCACAAACGGCTCAGTTTTGTCGGCTGCGGCCGTCGCCGCCGCGGCTGCCGACCGACTATTACTGCCCGACGAACTTTTGTGGACAGCCAGCGGTTGGCAGGAAACCGGTTCACTCGATCGTAAGTCATATAATTGATTACTAATATTAATATATATATATATCTATTAATAATAATTTTTATTAGTAATAATTTATATTATAAATTATTTAAATATAAATTATTTTTATTAAAAATTATTTTTATTAGAAATTATTTAAATATAAATTATTTTTATTAAAAATTATTTTTATTAGAAATTATTTAAATATAAATTATTTTTATTAATAATTATTTTTATAAGTAGTTATTTTTATTAGTAATTATATTATTAGTAATTTTAATAGTTATTATTTTTATTAGTAATTATTTTATTAGACTTTTAGTGATTTTAATTATTATAGTATTAATAATAGTTTGTAGTTTAAGTTTTTTTTAAAATAATAATTTTTGTTGACATAAAATATACAAGGTCGTATCTATATCTTGAAATAATCTATAGATAGTATAGTAGTTTTTAAATCACTAATGATTAGAGGATTAATACAATAACAACAAAATCGATAATCTATTTTATTTATTTATTTATTTTTACTAATTAAGATTCAATATAAATACAATGTATTAATTTACTATAATATACTGTATGTTATTATTATGTTTACTGATTTTATATGTATTAATACGATATTTGTGTGCAAATAATCTTTCTTTTTTTTGTGAATGCTATCACTTGTCTTATTAAGAATCTCTCTCTCTCTCTCTCTCTCTCTCTCTCTCTCTCTCTCTCTCTCTCTCTCTCTCTCTCTCTCTCTCTCTCTCTCTCTCTCTCTCTCTCTCTCTCTCTCTCTCTCTCTCTCTCTCTCTCTCTCTCTCTGTCTGTCTGTCTCTTTCACACACACACACACTCATACATACACATACACATACACATACACATACACATACACATACACATACACATACACATACACATACACATACACATACACATACACATACACATACACATACACATATATATACATACACATACACATATATATATATATACATACACATACATACACACACATACACATACATACACATATATATATATACACATACATACACATATATATATATATATACACATACATACACATATATATATATATACATACAAATACAAACTATTTTATCATATATTATGCTTATATATATATATATATATATGCCTTTACTTTATATATATATAAACCTTAAATCCCAAATATATATATATATATTGTGTTTACACAAGTATATATATATGTTTTTTTTATTGTTTTTTATACTGTATATAATACCATATATACTAGGTATATATATATATATTATATATATATATATATATATATATATATATATTATAAGTATTTCCCTTTATATCCGTATTTCAATTGTAAGCTACAATAGACATGTTTAAGATATTTTTTTTGTTTGTATGTCAATCTCTACTAATAAGAGAGAGAGAGAGAGASAGAGAGAGAGAGAGAGAGAGAGAGAGAGAGAGAGAGAGAGAGAGACAGACAGACAGASAGAGAGAGAGAGAGAGAGARAGAGAGATCTATTGTTCAATATTTACCGTATTTTTTGTTTTCAATTGGTTGTAATTCCCAATTTAATTCCTGTTTTGATATTTTTAGTATTATTTTTACTAAAGAATATTCTGTAAATAACTACATATATATATATAAGTATATAAGTCAACTGTCTATACCGAAAATCCCAATATATATATATATATATTAAGGTTATAGGATTTGGAAAAAAATAAATATTTTCAATAACTTTATTTCTATACTTATAACTTAATATATTTTCTTGTTAGTCAAATATAAGTATATTTTTTTATAAAAAAAATTAGTTTATTATTTAGTATTTTTCAGTCAATTAGAAACTGTTTTTTTTAATTTACAAAAAATATTAAATATTTTTTTTTTGATGATTGTGTCTAAACAAAAACTAACTAAATATTAGACAATAAATATATGTTTTATTTTTACATTTTAACGTATTTTATCTGTTGTTAATATTTTTAGATAATATTGTTTTTTTTTTGAATCTTATTTTTTGTTTGTTTTTGTTAATTTTATTTCCTATTAAATTTGTTTTAACCGTAAAATATTTTATATATATATATATATATATATATATATATATATATATATATATTAAGATGATAACCATTATGATTGATTGATTGATGTAATTGTTGGTGTTTTTTGTGAGTGTTTTATAAATAACAAACAAAAAATTCAATTTTATTTTCAACTAATAAAATAGTGGCTAAAAAATGTTTATATAACACAACTAATAGCAACAACAAAAATCTAATGGTTTTAATGGTTTTTATTTAAAAAAAAATAAAATAATAATAATAATAAAATTTGTTGTTGTTTTGTTTTGTTTTGATAAACAATTTTTTTATATAAAATAAAATCTACTATTTTTTATTATATTTACTACTATTTAGACAACATGTAAAAAAATCTAACTGTCCTCACTTAATGGACATTATATTAGATAGATATAAATATTATATATATATATATTGTATATATATATATACTGTATTAATGGATGTTTATCTCTCTCTCTCTCTCTCTCATCCAAACTATTTATTTATTTTGTGATGACTTTTATATATAAATATATATATATTTGGTATAAATAAAAAACAAATATAAATATGTCTATAAATCACTCGTTTAATGTGTTGACTCATAATTTTTTTTAAGTATTTTGCGATATTATTGTTAGTATTATTAATAAATAAATAAATAAATAATGGCATGTAGTTTTTTTGGCTAACATTTATCATTAAGGGACAAAATAAATTTTTTTATAACATTGTTTTTTATATAAATAAATTTATATATAATATATACTGTATATATAAAGTAATAGTTATTTTTATCTATTTTTTTATTTGATTTAACAGTTTGTTATTTGTCTATCAATTATCAATCAATAATAACGCATACATTTAGTGTATGTATTAATACCTAGAAATTAAATACTTTTTATAAGTTTTATCCTTATTTTTTCGTTATTATTATTATTATTATTACTAATGTATTTTTTAAGCATCATTTAATGCACTTACTAAACAAAATCAATTTCACAATAAATGCATACAAAAAAATATATACAAATCTATAGTTACAGTAATATCAATATTATAATTGCATACCAGAAAAAATGTGTTATATTTTTTTATAAGTTTTTTTTTGTTTGTTTGGGTAAATATGTTATATATATATATTTATATAAAATGTTTGATATATAAAAATAAAATCAATAAACATTTTGTTTTTGTTTAATACATATTTTCGTATATTATATATATATATATATATATTTATTTATTCTAAGTTATAAAAAATATTAATATTAATAATAGAAATTAAATTTTTATTATTAACTTAATTTTATTTTCAACATTTTCACTATTTGTTTCCTCAAAAAAAAAAATGCAAACGTTTATTACATTTTTATTTATTACTGCTATTATATATATATAATATATGTCTCATAATATATAATACTATATATATATATATATATATATATAAAATAATGTATTGTTGTTTATCTGATGTGTGTTTTTTTTGATAAGTTATAAGTATATTATACGAAAATATTTTTTGTATAAAAACATTTTTTTCATATTTATTGAATAAAATAAACATTTTATTGACATATTATTTTCTATTTACTAAAATGTATTAAATAAATATATATATATTTATGATGTATTTCAATGTATAATACAGTATTATTTAAGAAAAAACAATTTTTATATAAAAAATGTTTGCAAACAACAAAATATTGTATTTTCAAACATTTTTAGATAAATTTTAAAACATTATTATTAGTATTAGTATAGCAATTGTTTTTTAAATTGTTATTATTATTATTATTAGGAAAATATAATCTGTTTAAGTTGTTTGCAAAAAAAAAATTGAAACAACAAAATAACTAATAGTTATTATTTGAATAATCTTATGTTGAAATCTATTTTAGTTTTATTATTATTATTTTGTATATAAAAAAGTGTTTTTGTTAAAACATTTTTAAAGTAACTATTATTTTTAGAAAATAATAATTATTATTATCTAGCTAAAATTTGTTATGTTCAAGTGTTTTTATTATATGGTAAATATAATACTGAATTAGTAGTCTTATTATGTCTAAAAACATATTGTTTTTTTATTATTGGTGTTATGTTTTTACGTAATTTTCTATAATTTTAGTGATATTATTATTATTATTATTATTATTTTGCATTAATTTGTGGCATAAAATATTATATACAATATAAGATTAGTGAATATTTAATATCTACATAATAATAATAATAATCATAATAATAAGAGAAACTTTTTTAACAAAATAAAAATAAAAACTTATTATTATTATTATTAATAAAATACTAGGAATATATGTGTACATAAATATTATTTAATAATAACTTCATTTAGTTTTATTTTTAAATATGTTTTTAATATTTATAATAATAATAATAATAGTATTAAAATTATGTTTCTTTAATAATAAGAATTATTTAATATTTTATTATTATTGTTACATAAATATGAATTAATAATTTTATTTTTTATTTAGTTATAATAATAGTATAAATTTACATTATTTTGATTTATAAAATAATTTTTTTTTCTAGTTTCTGAAAACTTTTACCAAATATTTAATGTATTATTTTCAACATTCACACAGAATATTCTGTATTATATTATATTTTATTTAGTTTTTATGCTAAACTATTTTTTTGTTTGTTTTTTTAATTTTTGTCATAACATATGTCTCCTCCATATAAGTTATTTGTTGTGCAATTCAAATAATATTATATATATATATACAGTATATATAATACACTACAGTATTTAATATCATTATTTTTCATATAGTTTCATAATACTGTATATAATTTACTGGTAATAATACTGTGTATATGATATTAAAAAAAAGTTAACTTAATTTTCTATAAAAAATATATATTTATATATATAATATAATTTCCTTTATATACTATATATAATTATAAATAAAATATATTGTATAGCACTACTAATATTATATTTTTTATAGTATTTAATCAAATTTCATATCATTTTATATTATTTAATTTAAAAAAAAAATTTAAAAATTATATTAATATAACATATTAAGAAAAAAATGCAGTATTTTATAGTTTATATTAAATATTTATATAATTAAAATATAATATTAGATTTTATTTTTAATGTGCAATAAATAGATTATTTATTTTATTTTAAAAAAATCTAATGATCTAAATTCAAGGACAAGTTATAGTTATGAAAATAAAATTATTTATTATTTATTTTGTCCTTATCTTTAGTCAATATATTATTAGTGAGTGAGTGGGTGAGTGAGTGAGTGAGTGAGTAAGTTATTAAGTATTAAAGCAAAAGTAAAAGATAAATAAATAAATAAATTGAGATAAAGAGAAACAATTTTTTGTTGTATTTATTAATTTTATAAAATATTAATTTTTTAAAAATGTTTATATTTTACAATATTTAATATTTTACATTATATTAAATTATTAAAGATATTATTATTCAAAGACAATATATTTATTGAAATATTTTTTAATAATAAATTTTTATTACAGAAAGATATCTGAAATATAAATAAATTATATTTATTTTTTTACAAATTTATACAGTATTTATCATTATATTTAATTAATATATTTATTATATATATATATCTAATAAGATATTACATAATAATTATTTTGTCTATATATATAATTAAATTAAATGATCTGTTTATTATATGCATGTATATAATTAAATTATACAATATATATACTGTATACTGTTATATGACTGTTATACTGTATAACTATTATAAATAAATACATACATACATACATACATACATACAGTTTCCCTGAACAAAAAAAAACTAAAAATAGCAATACCAGGGTACATCTAATGGTACAGTTTATATTGCAATACATGTGTACATTATTATTATTATTATTATTATTATTGAAACCATATACTAAACTATTTTTTTATAAAAATATGTAATCCCATTTATCATACTTTATAATATTTTTTGTTAAAATAAAAATATAATTAGTAGTTTTTGAAATAAGTGGTGTATTTTAAAAAATAACTTTATAATGATTTAATTTTGTAATCATCTATAGTATATAATACTGTAAAAAAGCAATAATTTTTAAATACTATTAATGTATTTTATTGTGTGTTTAAATTTAATGTATTTTTTTAATCTCATCTCTCTCTCTCTCTCTCTCTCTCTCTCTCTCTCTCTCTCTCTCTCTCTCTCTCTCTCTCTCTCTAACTCACATCCCTATCCTTTAAATCTATACCATACATAACCCCCCTCCCCATTACCTAACCAAATACCTACCTAAACCTATACACCACACCCTAATACAGCTGGCTTAGTACTCGAGCGCTTCCAGGTTCATGTATTAGCTACCGAAGCCAGCGAACGGGCGTGCCTTAGAGGTCAGCTACAGCTGGTCATCTATACCCGCGGTGTAGGTGTGGCCCGTGTCGGCGACTACGAGTGCTTTATGCTGTGGCCGATAGCCTTTATACGCCAGTATAGGCACGAATCGGTGAAAAATTGCCAGGCTAATAATGCTTATTTAAAAAGTATTAACACTACCACCAGTACTACTAGTACTACTACTACTACTGTCCAATCAGCAGCTACCGGTGCTGCTAATAATAATAATAATAATAATCAAAAATTTTGTGCCATTAATAAATCAATAATTAATAATAATTTTACTAACAATAATAATAATAATAATAATAAAAATAATAAAAGACAAACAGTGGTCACATTGGAAGTGGGCAGGTATGTCATTATAATTGTTTTAATTTATTTTAATAATAATAATAATATGATAGCACTGGTATATAACCTGTACATACCAGTGCAATTACCATGTTATGTGGGTTATTGTGTAATGTGTTAATTGATTTGTTTTATTGTTGTTGTAATATAATAAGCATATATATAATTTTTTTTTTTAAAAATTAGTAAATAGATTGCAATACGATTTTGTAATACAATTTTATTTTATTTTATTTTTTTCACTTTTGCTATTAAATGCATATTTTTCACAAGAATATTGCAAAATAACAATTGAAATAAAATTATTAAAAATAATTTAATTGAAAAACTATTCAAACAATCAAAAAAAGTGAATAATTTATATTATTTTATTATAAATAATATTATAATTATATTTCTTTTGTTAGATTTATTAATACTATTATATTAAAAATCTAAACACATAATTGAAATATTTTTTTTATATAAATAATTTATTGCATATAATGTATGATTTTTATTATTATTATTACATTTTTATAAAGTGATAATTATCTTTTCTTTATCATTGAATTTTATTTTTTACTTTTTTTATTATATTTTTAAAAATCTATGAATACAAGATCATTATTAATGTTATTAATATTATTAATGACGTTTAACATGAAATTATAAAAAATTATTATTTTATATAATTGCAAATTCTAGTGAAAAATATTTATATTTTTTTTAATTTAAATCAGAATATTCTAGTATTTTATATGATTTTAGAGAATAATAATAGCCTTGAATATAAAATAAATATATAAAATAAAATTTAAAAAAAATTGTTAAAAGGAAATTACACTTAAAACGGGTCCAGATACTAGTATAGTCTAGTATATAAAGTCCAAGGTCTTTTTTATATATATATAAGTTATACTGTAATATATATAATCAAGCAACAACAATTATATTTAAATAGTCTAAATAAAACTAGGAGCGCACTAAACAAATACACATACAGTAAATACACATACAATACATACACATATAGTACATACACATAGAGTACATACACATAGAGTACATACACATAGAGTACATACACATAGAGTACATATATATAGTGTACATACACATGGAGTACATACACATAGAGTACTTACACATAGAGTATATACATATAGAGTACATACACATAGAGTACATACACATAGAGTACATACACATAGAGTACATACACATAGAGTACATACACATAGAGTACATACACATAAAGTACATACACATAGAGTACATAAACACACATTACATACATGTATATGAATATATACATGCCATTAAAAATTGAATTAAAATCATTATAGCCCCATAGAAAAATGATAAATACCCGTTAAAATTATAAATATAGTATATTATTATGTCAATGCTAATCACTAAATAAATATATTTAAATATTTATAAAAAAAACATTGCATAGTAACTGCACATATACTGCACTTATTTAACTTTAAATAAATAAATGACAAATTGTCTATTATTATTGAATATTGTATTATAATAATAATTTATCATGATTACTCTAATCTAATTATATATATAGTAAACAATAATATATTATAGTTAGATTTTTATTATCATAATTTATAAGTTAGACACACACACATAATTTTTTTTGACAATAAAAATCATTTTTTAAGTTTTTTTTGTATACACAATAAATATGCTAATTAAAAGAAAGTGCAAATTTAAATGTAAATATTTTCATAGAAATAAAAATTCATTTGTAATTTATAAGACAAAAATTAATTAATTAATTAAATTACTTAAAAAAAAATTGTATAAATTTGTGATAATAATAGTTTAGTGTTTCTTTAAGTGTGTAATCATAATGTGTTTTATACTTAAGATTTTAATTATTTAATAATTTAAAGATTTAATAATAAAAAAATAATCTTAACTATTGTTAACTGTTAACTTCAATATTAAACATAAATTTTTATTTAATGGTTCATAAAATTTTTTAATTTATTTTTTATAATTTATTTATTTATAATTTAAGATAGTTTAGCAAAATGATAATTTATTGTTATAAACAATTTTGACATTTATTACTAAATTATATTTAATTAAAACATTAAATATTTAAAGACAAATATAATATTTTATATAATAATATATTATTTTTTTAAATAAATATTTATTTTCTAAATTTTATATAGTTTTATTTTATTAAACTTATTATATTATATTAGTAAAGTAATTATTAATTTTTATTTTTGAATATATTTATTTATTTTTTTGTGGTATTTGCTTAATATAAAGTATAATAAAATACATATATCAACAATAAAATAACAATAAAATAAATAAATAACTAGGAAGTGAAAGTTTTACACCTCCAGGGGCTATAGATTTTTATATTAAAATTTTATTTTTGTTGTTTTATTAGCAAATAAACAAATTGAAATTTGCATATTTAATATAAAGTTATATATCTAAATAGTATTATATTATTTCATAAATATATGTTAGCAAACAAAACAAAACAAACAAACAAATCAATTAATAATTTTATTAAATAATTAATTTTTTAAAAATTAAATAAATAAATAATTTTTATTATATTAATTAAAAAATTGAATATTATATATTATTATATATTTTATTTCATGGACTGACCTATTTTTTTGCGGGGGTGGGTGTCTCAGGCGGTGCTCTACTGGTGAGGGAGTATTTTCGTTTCGTACGGCCAATGGTCACGAAATTATGCGCCAATTGAAACGGGCGATAACCAATTGGGCACAATATAAGGCCAATTGTCGTACTAATATCGGCACTGGCCAACTATCGACATCGGCAGCCAGTGGTGGTGGTGGCAATCGCCAACAGCAGCATCGGTACAGTAGATCGCGTAGTTCGGCTTCGTGTACACCCGAGATGCTGACCATTGGTGGCGGCGGCGTTGGCAACTTGTTTACCGCCAGCACATCCACAATAAACACCAACAACAATACCAGTGCTTGTCTACGGGCGTCGACACCGTCGCCGCGCAAGACCTACAAAGTCCGTCGCGGCGATACCGAACCAAACCATTCGGGCGCAGGTATGTCGGGTGCATCGGCTCCACCGGCGGCCAAAATGTCAAAAAACAAGTCCATATCGATCGGCGATGATGTCAATTATGTGATACCTATTTTCGATGACAATGATGAAGACAATGATAGTAGTAATGATGACAACAACGATGGCGGCGATGATAATGATGACGGCGACTACGGTATTGTCTGTCCACTGACCACAAAGTCCAGTGATGGCGGCGGCGGCGGTGGCGGTAACTATATTAATGGTATCTATGGCTCTATTAGTGGTAATACTAGTAGTAGTAATAAATCGTCAAAAACCGGTTATGACTGCCGAAACCAACAACAACAACATCTACAACGCCAGAGCACCGGTAGTCGACGCAAGTCGTCGGCCGACGATTCAATACATAGTAATAATAATAATAATAATAATAATAAGCAAAAAGTTTTTAACAATAAAGTTGGTGGTAGTGGTGGTGGAGGAGGAGGAGTAGGAGGTTGTCATAGGAGTGTCGCCAGTCGTACGGATAGTGGTAACAGTGCTATGAGTGTCGGCAGCAGTATTATTAGCAATGGCGCCGCCGATGACAGTGGCATACATTGCACGGGTAGTGGTTTGACCAGTGCTGGCGGCGGCAGTGGCGGTGGCGGTGATCCAAGTGATGGTAATCCCTATCTAGAGTTGATTGCCGCTTGAATTAAATAAAAAAATGTTTGTTTCATATATTATTTATATATTATTTTTTTTATTATTGTTATTAAATATTTATTAATTTATTTTAATTAATTTGTTTTAAGTGTTTCCTTAAACATTTGTAAATATTTTTTTTTAAATAATTGTTAATTTTATTTGTTATTTATTATCTAAATTTATAGATACAAATTTTTTTTATCAGTATTATTTTTTTTAACTAATAATTATATAATTTTTGTATATTGTTTTAATTGTTTTATTATTATATTAATAATTTTTTATCTAAAAAAAATTAAATATAGTTTTTTTCTAATATTATGTGTGAATTTCTCTAAACAATGTATAAGAGAAAATAAAAAATACAAATATATGTAAAATATTTTTAATATTTTTTTTTGCCAATTATTGTACAAACAAATACATATTATATGAAAAACAAATGTTACAAAAAAAATATTCTCTAAAAAATATATCAATAGTTTTTGAAAAATAATAATATACAGTATAAATACAAATAACAAAAAATATTATTATTATTAATAAATAGTTAACATAACAAAAACATTTTTATTTTAAATATTTTCAAAAAAATCTATATATTTATATACATATTGTATATATATATATATGTGTGTGTTTGTATTTAATTTATATTAAAATTTTTAAAATATATGCTTTTAGTTTTAAATACAGTATATGTATTGATAACGATAAAATTAAAAATAATCAAACATAAATTTTAATTAAGTTATTATATCAAAGAAAAATTGATAAATTAATATATTTTTTAATTATAAATTTTTTTTAAGTAACAATAAGTTTGTAATAATTTTTGTATTATAATACTGTAATATTTATACTAAATTAAAAATTAATGAATATTTATTTTGAACATTGAAACAAAATTGAAACAAATTTTAAACAAAAAATTAAAAACAATATCATTATAATAATTGTGAACAAATATATTTTAAAACATAATATTTTTACAAATTAATACAAATACATATATATTTATATATACTATAAAAGTAAAATTTTTATTAATTAACAAATACATAAAAATACATACAAATATATTTTTAAGTTTACTATTTTAAATAAAAAAAAATATTAATATTAATAAACTCAAAAAAATGTAGATTAACTTTATTAACATTTATTTTGTTTAAAAACAAAAATAAATATTATATTAAACTCATATTATTATTGATATTTCTTTAATTTAAATAAAATATTAATTTTTTTGATATATTAATAAAATGTCATTCATTATCTAATTATTTATTTAATTATTTTATTTTTTTTATGTCGCAATTATGTTTGACAACTTAATTAACTAATTAGTATAAAATATAATAATATATTAAATAAAATAATAATAAGTATATAAAATATATACGTAATTAATTAAAAACAATTAATAAAAATTCAGTTAACATTTAATTTATTAAATATTTTCTTTTTATAAATAACTTATTTTTTTGAATATTTCATATGAAAATTTTTTCGTTTAATTAATTTATAATTAATAAAAAAAAAATATTTTATTTTAAATCTAATAAATTCATAATTACTAATTAAAGCCATAAATAATAATAAGAAAAATATGCAATAATTTATAATAATTTTTTTAAAAAAAATAATACTACTAAAACTGTGATATCACTAGTAAAATAATAATAATAATAATATAAAAATTTTATTATTATTATTATTATTTTTATTGAGATAAACTTATGTTTAGTGTTAAATAAATCAATATTATTTTTAATAAATACTGTACTAATATTAATAGTAATCGTAATAAATTGATGACAAATTTTATGGATTATTTTATGGAGGGGAAGGGATTAAATATGACATATATATATATATTATATATATATATATATATATATATATATATATATATATAGTACTGTATATATCGATATAATTAATAATAATAATCATAATAATAATAAATGTCAAGTACTTTACTACTAATATCTGGTCTAATAATTGGTTTGTTAGGGTCTACTCTTAATTGAGTCCTAAACGTGGGTATAACTTAAATAAATAAATAAATAAAATTTGATATATATATATTATAATTTATGAATTAGGTTCAAGGTCTATAATATTTATTATTATTTTGTTTTTTTCTGTATATTACAATTAAGATAACATGTGATTTGTTAGTACATTAATAATTTATTGTCAATATATATATAATATTAAATTACATTTTATTATTATTATTATTATACTCTAATGTATTACTAATTTAATACCTTAATAATTATCTGTTAGCTAATAATATAATGTTTATTATAAATATTTTTTTAATATTAAACAAACAAACAAAAATGTGTTATAAATACAGTCACTCAGATTACATCATGTTTTCATAGTTTATAATATTTTTTAAAAATAATGTATAAATATTTTATTATTAGTATTATTATTATACATGAATAGATGTATTAAATATAACTAAAATAAATAAATAATTTTTAAAAGCATATTTTCAATAATAAATAAATAATATTACATAAAATAAATAAATGTCAAATAATAATAAAAATTTGATGTTCATAATGAAAATATTTTTCATTTATTGATACTTTATTATTATTAGAAAATAGTTTTATATAAAGATTATAGATTTAAAATTTTTTTTTCATTTAATATTAATAAATATTGAAGTTATTGATCACCGAAAAATATATATCATTTTTATCTTATATTGTTGACCAGTATATATAKATATATATATATAWAGAGAGAGAGAGAGAGAGAGAGAGAGAGAGAGAAATATAGAGAGAGAGAGAGAGAGAGAGAGAGAGAGAAAATAAGAGAGAGAGAGAGAGAGAGAGAGAGAGAGAGAGAGAGAGAGAGAGAGAGAGAGATGCAATACTATTACTAATAAAACATTTATGTTAATAACAAACTAGAAAAAATAACCTAAATTCATATGAGATGAAAAAAATTTGCCGATAACCTTGAGATTCTCAATACATTTATATATATATATATATATTGTAGACTTACTTTACAAAACACTAGTGTATTAAATATATCATACAGATATAAATTTATTAATATAAATCGGCAAATATTATGTGTGTGAGTGTGTGTGTGTGTGTGTGTGTGTGTGTCTAACTGTAAAAATGTTGTGGGAGTAAATCGAGTTAGTTGAGTGAGTGAGTGAGTGAGTGAGTGAGTGAGTGAGTGAGTGAGTGAGTGAGTGAGTGAGTGAGTGAGTGAGTGAGTGAGTGAGTGAGTGAGTGAGTGAGTGAGTGAGTGAGTGAGTGAGTGAGTGAGTGAGTGAGTGAGTGAGTGAGTGAGTGAGTGAGTGAGTGAGTGAGTGAGTGAGTGAGTGAGTGAGTGAGTGAGTGAGTGAGTGAGTGAGTGAGTGAGTGAGTGAGTGAGTGAGTGAGTGAGTGAGTGAGTGAGTGAGTGAGTGAGTGAGTGAGTGAGTGAGTGAGTGAGTGAGTGAGTGATATATATATACTATATATATATATATATGTATAGAGAGAGTAGAGATGGGCAAATAGAAAGTTTCTAATAAATTTCCGTGAGAAAGTTTCTAGAAAATTTCTCATGAATAAATTTCTATAGAAATTTAACTTTATTGTTGTACTATGGGATCCCCATATCTATAGTTATTGGAAATACTATAAATATATTAATGAGACATAATATTGTACAAATGGGATACCTATATAAATAAGTATAATTATCTAATAATAATCAGTTTTGTAAAATTTTATTCATCATTTTACTGTATTATATTATAGACTATAATATAATAAAATGATGAATAAAATTTTACAAAACTATAATTTATAGTTAAATATAATTAAATAAATTAATTTTTACTTTAATTAATAATTTAAATACTAATAATAATATTTAATTATTACTTGTAATAAGAATGTTACAAGATAAAAAATATTGAAATAACAAAATTAACCATGGGGATCCCATAGATAGAAATTTCTTTTAGAAACTTTCTAGAAATTTCTCTATTATTTTATAAATTTCTCTTTTTTGCCAACACTAAGAGAGAGACAGAGAGAGACAGAGAGAGATAGAGAGAGACAGAGAGAGACAGAGAGAGACAGAGAGAGACAGAGAGAGAGAGAGAGAGAGTTATAATGAAAAATATATATTAATATGAAAACAGATTTATATTCAGATTTTATTTATTATTTTTTTATTTTTTTTTGATTGCTGACAAAATAATTGTTTGTCTCAATTAAATTGATTTTTATTTATTTATCACACACACACACACACACTTATGTAAACTAAATGTACTGTTTGTAGTAAATAAAATATAATTATTTATTTATTTTTTGTTAAAAGACAATAAACGCTAAAAGACTATTGTCTCTCATATAAAACAAAATCAATAATAAAAATAAAAGTTTTAAAAAATTATATATTCTTCAAGCGTATAGATGGGTAACCACCGACTCTACAATATATTATATAATAGTTGGTTATATTAGGAAAAAAATTATGTGTTAGTAAAACATATGGTATATATGTGTTTGAGGAATGTTGGGGAGGGTTAGAGGACTGGTAGTTTTTTTGAGTGTCTAATTTTTTTTATTACAAAATTATTATTATTATCATTAATAATCAATAAGTGCTTATTAATAATTTGGATTATTTAAAACAAAAAAACTTGTTATTTTTTTGAAATTTAAAATAAAATGTGATTTTTTTGCAATCAAATATATAACTTTTTATTATATGATATATATCAAATTGACAAATACATTAAAATCTACACTAACAGTATCATTAATCTTACTTATTTGATAATAAAAAAAAAATCAATAAAATTGTTAAATAAAAATTTATTTATTTTTTCTTTCAATAAACTATGGATTTTTTTTTTGATTATGTTTAATGTAAAATTATGTTTAAATAAATTGATATCTAAGCTTATACTAAATATCTATATATATATAATGTTTTAAAAATTGACATGAATAATAAATTTTATTTATTTATTTAAAAAATACATGTATTTTTTTGTTGTTGAAATTACATAAAAACAATTGATTTATGTGTGTTTCAATAAATTTTATGTTCAAAAATAGTAGTATTATTATGTGTTATAACAAATAAATTTTTATTTATAAACCTTATGTATGTATATTTATCTCATATATATATATATATATATATATATATATATATATCTATATAATATTCAATATATTGCATTATATCAGTACACTGATATATGTTTTGCATACTATGCAAATATTTAATATTTTTTATTAATACTGATTAGGCTTTAAAAATATATTAAATACTGATAATGTAATTTTGCACTTAAAAAAATACTGTTAACTAATACTATAGGTTTACGGCTTTTTATTTACTAATACTTTTACATAGAAATACATATTATTAATACTATTTTTTGTTACATATTTTTAAAATACTAATTGTTTTTAATACTATTGTTTTAAGTGTAATACTGTTTTAATAATAATATTGTTAAGTAGTAGTGACTAGTGTAGTGCAAAAACTGACTTTAATTGTAATACTGTATATCAATTAAATGATACTATTAATACTGATTGTTAATACATTGTAAACAATACTAAAAGGTAAATACTATTTTGTAATACTGTTTATAATTATAATTATTATCTATTATAGTTATTATTATTATTATTGTTATTATTATTGTTATGTTGTTGTATAATTACTGTCAGGCAATGATGTATATGTATTGTGGCGCCGGTACTGCCATCTATCGATGGGTATCGACACCACATACAATAGAGTTGTAAACGGGATTACTGTTTTAGTCCCAACGGGACAAACCAGGAGTCACGTGATTAAAAAGTTAAACTTATATTATTAAGGGATAATTACCCGAGTAAACCCGGGAATTATCCCGTCTAAAATTGTTACACTATTATAAGTAGGGTTGTAGTCAAACGGGAATATTAGGGAATATTAGTGGGAATATTAAGTAGTTAAATGTAATGTCTTTGTTATTAATGGGAATTTATATAGTAATGTCTAAGTGAGGGGAACTTATATATTGTAGAGTAAGGCTT
Source organism: Oppia nitens (assembly GCF_028296485.1). Classification (NCBI taxonomy): domain Eukaryota; kingdom Metazoa; phylum Arthropoda; class Arachnida; order Sarcoptiformes; family Oppiidae; genus Oppia; species Oppia nitens. The sequence goes on along the minus strand of NW_026533202.1, from coordinate 1,489,165 downwards.
GTGTGCACACGACACTCATTGGTGTCGTCTGCAAACAATAAGACCTATTGATTCAAAAGCATATAAATACTGAGGTACTTCTCATTGAAGAGTCACTCAAGTGTTGAGCTAAGACTTAAACTGGTCAGCTCAAGAGCTATAGAGTTTAGACTTTAAACAGTTAACTCTAACAGTAGCTAAAGCTCTGCCTGGACTGGCAGGCCTTTGCTATGCATAAACTTGCATAGCATTGGTCAGCAGTTCCGGGCAGTGCAGGGTTGTTATATTGTAATGTACTGATGTATACTTTTATTTTAATCAATTATTAATAAACAATACTTTTACTTATTATAATGTGAGTACCATTATTCGGATTACTTCATTGTGTTAACTGTGATATTAAGGATTACTAAGACTTTCAACAAGCGATCATTGGCGAGATCTATCAGCGGACGGATCTCGGGTTGTGTGTGTCTACTATGGTCCGGGACTAACAGCGCATATAGTGGACAGAAAAAACGGCAACACAACACATTTGGTGGCAGCGTCGAGGATTAAGGACTCATCTAAAATCGGTAGCAATCGACTTAAACGAGTCGGTGCTCACCTGAAAGAGTGGTAAATTTATTAGTCTGTAAACTTTACAACAACATTGATGAGTAGACTTTTAAACCAAAGTCACTCTTCATAAATAGGACTTAAAGGTCCAAAAATGATCATAGGCCTGTACACACCAAGGGAATGGTTGTACAGTGCTTTTGTCAACAGAGGATGTCGGTTTAAAAGCTGACATTAATCCTCTGCTCTTCTCACCTTACATGGAAGGAATGAGAGCCTTAGCTTAAATTAACTGAGGGGTGCGAATGACATGTAATGATCGCTGTGATTGACTTAAACAAGTCAACACCTAACTGAGTTCTTAAACTGGAACTCAAAACCTTAGTGACTGATAGTGACAATGATAGTGACAATGATAGTGACAATGATAGTGACAATGATAGTGACAATGATAGTGACAATGATAGTGACAATGATAGTGACAATGATAGTGACAATGATAGTGACAATGATAGTGTCAATGATAGTGACAATGATAGTGACAATGATAGTGACAATGATAGTGACAATGATGGTGACAATGGATAATAGATTTTGATTAAGACATGAATTAAAATAGACGACGACGATCAAAACAACTGAGACAGATGAAGACAACAGATGAAGACAACAGATGAAGACAACAGATGAAGACAACAGATGAAGACAACAGATGAAGACAACAGATGAAGACAACAGATGAAGACAACAGATGAAGACAACAGATGAAGACAACAGATGAAGACAACAGATGAAGACAACAGATGAAGACAACAGATGAAGACATCAGATGAAGACAACAGATGAAGACAACAGATGAAGACAACAGATGAAGACAACAGATGAAGACAACAGATGAAGACAACAGAAGAAGACAACAAATGAACACAACAGATGATAACGGATGAATACATCAGAGGAAATGGATGTGTGTTTACATCATTTTCTGGAACTAGCATATGAACTATGGCTATATTATTTAGAGACGCGCTTAAGCAATAAAATTATGACGCTTAATAACAAAAATTTTTGTGACGGTGTGTCGATTTAACCGTCGGTAGAAACACTTGAATATCTTCTAACCTGTTAAACTGGATGAATAAGAATATGAATTTGAAATAAAAAAAATGATTGAGACGGACACTACTTGTTCGGTTATTTTTTTTAAACGGAAATGTTTTGTGACCACAAACATTTATCAACAAATAACATAACTATAATAAAACATTAACTCTTATATGGACTCATACGGTAACAATCAACGTACAAATAATGCCAAAAATAGTGGCGGCTTAATAATAATTCAACTAATAATTCAGTAAACCTACCTTATTGTGAACCGTCAACTTCTCGAAATAAAATTCAAATCGTTCCGTATATCATCACTGATAGCGGAAACACTGCTGTTTCAAATAATATTGAGATAAATAAAATAAGCTATAGTAATGAAAATGATTACAAAGTAAAAAGACGACTATACTTCAAATGCGGATGACGAAAATGATACTACAAATGCAGATGATGTAATAGAATTCGAAGAGAATACGGAAGTAATGGAAACAGGAGTTGCAGATAAAACCAAATCAGAGAACATTGGATTCGTAAATAACCCGGATGTAATGGAAGTGCCAAATGAATGGCACGTAATAAATCAAACATTATGGACAATTAACCGACGATATATTTATTGGACAAAAGAGTGAATTTAATTTCAGTGGACCATTTGGTTCTACATTTAACCCATATAACAGATTCAGATGATCAGTTAGTGCATTCAATACTAGATAGCGAAAGCTTTTTATTGGACTCAGCTATGGACAAATAGCAGCATTTGCTAACAAATCACAAAGACCTATAAACTACAAATTGCAACAGAAAATAACTCACTAAAAACTGTTTAAAATTTATCGAATTATAAGAAGCTACTGTTAACACAATTGTTTATTACAAGAAATTAAATAGACAGCAAATCTACACTCACACATACACAGCTGAAAAAATTATTACAATTTTTTTATGAATGCTATAGAAAATAAAATTTCACATAATTTTACGAACTAATATTTATGACAACAATTTAATGAATGTACAGGTATCGGATGAGATTCCGAAAGAATCGCATTTGATGTATTGTCAAAACAACACAGCAAGTAATGGAAAATCAATATTTGACCAATTGAGACCAATATTATTATTAAAAGCAGAATATAAGAAAGTGTTACGTATTAAAGTGTACGATATAGAAATTACTGGTGATGTCTTCAAACAAACAGAAAAAGCATATGTATTTGTCTGCATATATTGTATATGTATGATATAACATAAACACAGAACACAAAATGTTACAACGGATTATATGAGAACTGTATCTATTATAAAAGTTCTCCAACTACTTGAAGTAATATTCGAATCTATCGAAATAACTCCTTAAATGTATTGGACTTACACTGTAGCACGCACACAATAGCGGCTAATCATTGTTATAAAGAACATCAATAAAAATTAATAAATTATCAATAATTATTTGATTGGTGAAGATATTTTTTTTAATTTTCAACTTAGAAAAAAAGCAATAACAATAAATGTTTTATGCAAACTATTAAATTTACTAATATCTATCAACATATCGTTCACTAATTAAATACTGGTTGAAATTTCTTATTTAAAACTAATAATAATATGCAATATCTAAAAACGTTAATAGTGATAGTTCGGTACATCATGAGATTGAAATCAAAAGTAGTTGGTGATGAAAATTAAAGAAACTGATTATTAAACTGGGAAAATGAAAATCAACAAATGAATTATTATCGATAAAATTTATGGAAATAGAAATAAAAGGAAATAATAGATGATAATCAATGACAGATCTTTATTGATAAAGAGTTCATAAGTATACGATCAAAATTAGTGACAATAGTGGTAAAAGAGATAAAAGATAAAATTTGACAAAATAATAATAGACAAGAAAAAAATATATAGTCAATTTAATAAACAAATATTAAAACATAAGGCGTTAATGATAACATTTGATTAAAGAGAGACAATTGAAAAGATTTTGAAGAGAAATTTATAATGTCGTCGATATAAGGTTAAGGTCGTCGATTTATAATGGTTAAAATACAATAATTAATTTATTCCATTAAAAAAAGAAATCAATCATAATTACTGTTATAACAAAAACAGCTAAAAGTAATCAAATAGACAATAAATGGACATATTAAATGATAAATTGACAAATGACAAGAAACAAGAAAATTAATGGCCAATGGAAATGTAATGTTAATAAAGACAATTTAATTGAAAACTATGGTCGAAAGGCGTTATTAATAAGGTGTTAATCAAGTGATATTAACTGGAAAAAAGTGATTAAAAAAAGTAAACAACCGGTCGACATATAGAAAAGATACACTAGTGGTCAAAAGATAAAACAGAAGATAAAAAACACGTCTGATCGACTGACAATAGATTGAAAATTGACATATGTAATCTATGTTCAAAATTAAATAGAGACTTACAATTATTGAAATAATATTGAAAAATGTAATATTACTGAAGTGAATGGAAGTAAATGAAAGTAAAAGAAATCAGAAAGTCAATGGATAAATATAATTTACTAAAGTCGTCGACAATTAAAAATATGTCAAGAGATCATCGGAAAAAGTAATTACTGGACTGATCAATAGAAAATTGGAAAAAATTAATTCATTAAAATTAAAAAGTGACGAAAAAGTCAAAAAGAAATGGACAAAACTGGATACAGAATATAGAGGTTTTCAGTAATGATTAACTGATATGAAATATCAACAGAAAGATTAGAACCAATGACGTCAATGGGAACTACTGTCGAAAGGTGTTGTAAAATAGTCAACAATAAACAATTAAAAAAAAGACTGAGGGAAATGTAGCAGTCATTATGTATAGTGATGTTCTAGAATCAATGAATAAAAAAATAGACAAAGAAATCAAATAAAATTAACTGTGGAAAAACTAAAATAATTATCAGACACAACGGATGATAGAAAATAGTCAACGAAAAATTCAATAAACTAAAATAATAATGTAGTAAATAAATTAATAAATTACAAAATAGTTACAAAATACTAGAATATACACAATCATTAGTATTAAAATTGGACAATAGAGAGATAAATAATTTACAGTTTGTAAATTCACAGACATCACAGATGTACACAAGTATAGTCGACAGCAGTCAGTAGATAAGTGATAGAAGATAAAAACACATGTTGATAATTTTCAAGAAAATAATCGATTAAAAGGAAAATTAAATAAGATACTCCGCATCTGGAGGGATAAATATTGCAATATAAAGATAGCTGATTGGACCACTTGAAGAAATAAATTAAAATAAAGGATGGATTTCTAAAAACGATTAATTAAATTTCACTGAAAAATGTTCAGATACTTTGAACTACATAATAAAGAGTGATGTATGTATATGGTTGATGGCATCAGCTGAGTAATTGGTACCAATGGAGATTATGGATTAATCTCAAGGAAATGTTGTGAATGGAGTCAAAGCAAATTACGTCATTGTACGTCAAGTTTATATTGTGTCTTTTAAGTTAATTAAAATTGAATAGCACGATAAACTTATTTTAGTGGCCACTGGTAATGTCGGGGACATTGAGTAAAATCAGGGATAGATTTTACTGAAGCAAGTTCATTGTTATTTGAATGTCGTTGAAAGCAATTATAAAATAATCACACTTAAAACTTATTCAAATTTATTAAATTGGGACCCAAATGAAAACAAAATTATAACCAAATAGACAATTTAAACACAGTAAGCAATTCAAATACTAAATTATGGAAACGACAGTTTAAATAAGAAAAGTTTAAATCATATCGGATGAATGGACTTGGGATTTGGAAGAAAAAGTCATGGACTTTAAATTGCTTTGAGCTCAACAAAAACTAAATAGACTCCATTACACTTAAGATATAGACGGTTTGATTGACTTCCGTCTGGGATAAGGCCTTCTGTATGTTTCGTTATCGTGTTAACGAATCACGTTATACAGGTTATGCTCATGTATGGGCATGTGTTTGCGCAAACGGTTGAAAAGGGCTCGTAGTTTCAATAGACAGAACTGATCACTCTTGTTATTGAAACCATATTTACAAATAGAAAAATTTACAAAAATTAAAATGAAAATATTAAATAAAAGCTTGCATAGAGAATACAATTGAAAACTAAAAGAGAAGTTACTGTATTGAGCCGTACAGGGATGTCAGGATAGACATTGAAAGGTTAAAAAGAGAGAATAGTCGACATTCTTGATGTTAATGAAAATGTAAATAAAAAGAAAGATGTCGTTGACTAAATGTAAAAGTAAAAAAGAATAATGAAATGATATAACTATTAACGATAATGATAAGGACAAGAAAAGACCATCTAAATGGACGCTATTGGTATACTGGGGGACGTCTTAACATTCAATAACAGGATTGGATTAACGAGAGTCATAAGAAAAGTATAAGATAATGAAAGATATAGTTAATGGAAATCGTAGGAAACGTCAACAGCAGGAAAATCAACAATAAGGATTAGTCATCGCGAACTTTACGGTTATGACAATCAACGGTAACATCAGCTGAAGTCGCGAGGAGATGGTTGTTTCTGAGGACAGAAACGTTTTAAAGTGAGGGGAAATGCATTATATCAGTACACTGATATATGTTTTGCATACTATGCAAATATTTAATATTTTTTATTAATACTGATTAGGCTTTAAAAATATATTAAATACTGATAATGTAATTTTGCACTTAAAAAAATACTGTTAACTAATACTATAGGTTTACGGCTTTTTATTTACTAATACTTTTACATAGAAATACATATTATTAATACTATTTTTTGTTACATATTTTTAAAATACTAATTGTTTTTAATACTATTGTTTTAAGTGTAATACTGTTTTAATAATAATATTGTTAAGTAGTAGTGACTAGTGTAGTGCAAAAACTGACTTTAATTGTAATACTGTATATCAATTAAATGATACTATTAATACTGATTGTTAATACATTGTAAACAATACTAAAAGGTAAATACTATTTTGTAATACTGTTTATAATTATAATTATTATCTATTATAGTTATTATTATTATTATTGTTATTATTATTGTTATGTTGTTGTATAATTACTGTCAGGCAATGATGTATATGTATTGTGGCGCCGGTACTGCCATCTATCGATGGGTATCGACACCACATACAATAGAGTTGTAAACGGGATTACTGTTTTAGTCCCAACGGGACAAACCAGGAGTCACGTGATTAAAAAGTTAAACTTATATTATTAAGGGATAATTACCCGAGTAAACCCGGGAATTATCCCGTCTAAAATTGTTACACTATTATAAGTAGGGTTGTAGTCAAACGGGAATATTAGGGAATATTAGTGGGAATATTAAGTAGTTAAATGTAATGTCTTTGTTATTAATGGGAATTTATATAGTAATGTCTAAGTGAGGGGAACTTATATATTGTAGAGTAAGGCTTGTGTGCACACGACACTCATTGGTGTCGTCTGCAAACAATAAGACCTATTGATTCAAAAGCATATAAATACTGAGGTACTTCTCATTGAAGAGTCACTCAAGTGTTGAGCTAAGACTTAAACTGGTCAGCTCAAGAGCTATAGAGTTTAGACTTTAAACAGTTAACTCTAACAGTAGCTAAAGCTCTGCCTGGACTGGCAGGCCTTTGCTATGCATAAACTTGCATAGCATTGGTCAGCAGTTCCGGGCAGTGCAGGGTTGTTATATTGTAATGTACTGATGTATACTTTTATTTTAATCAATTATTAATAAACAATACTTTTACTTATTATAATGTGAGTACCATTATTCGGATTACTTCATTGTGTTAACTGTGATATTAAGGATTACTAAGACTTTCAACAAGCGATCATTGGCGAGATCTATCAGCGGACGGATCTCGGGTTGTGTGTGTCTACTATGGTCCGGGACTAACAGCGCATATAGTGGACAGAAAAAACGGCAACACAACACAATATATATATATATATATTGATATTATTCATGTAAATTAAATAATGGTAGCACAAAAATACTAAACAATATATCAATTTTCTAAATTTTTTTGGTGTTTTAAATATTTTATAATAAATTGTTTGTACTATTAATATAAAGTTATATATATATATATATATTTATAACACTTTATAGTATTGAATATATGATATATTTATGAAACAAATAAATAAACCAATATATTATATAATAGATAACTTTAAACTAAAACTAAATATATTGATCCAAAAAAAATTTTTAGAAAGTTTATATCTTATCAACAAAAAAAATTATACTGTTTTTTATATTGAATTTATTAAACAATTTATTGTTACTAACAAACATACATAAAATCTAATTTACATAAATAAGTAAATGAATATAATATACATATAATTTATATTTTAAAGAAATAAATTATTATTATTTTTTATTATTATTATAATAATATTGACATTTTGATATAATATAATACAAAACATATCATATTACATATAATATATATATATACAACATTGAAAATTGATATTTTTTTGTTGTTGTTTTATTCAAATAAAATATTTTTTTTAATAAATTTAATTTATTCATTGATTCATTCACTCATTCATTTTTTTATAAAATCTATTCAAATTTTAATGAATGAAACTTTACTAAAAAAAAAGTTACAATAAATAAATAGAAAGTATCTATAGATATATATATATATATATATAAAATAATATTAATTCATATTTATTTTATAATAATGATGTTATACTACTGTAAAATACATACAGAATATTATATATATAACAGAATATATTCTACATTTATATTAGAAAATAGAGAGAGAAAAAAACAAAAATAAAAAAAAATAATTATAAAATCATAGATAATTAAATGTACTGTAAATTTAAAATAAATTTCAAAATTACATTATTATTAGTAGTAGTATTATTATTTAGCATGAAATGAATCCGGATGTTATCATCAATCAGATATTTACTACTATTATTACTAATATATACAGTATTTAATTTATTTACACACAATCACTGACACACACACACACACACTAACACTCAAAGTAATATAATAATCAAAAACAAAAAAATTTAAACTATTTGCTAAAATTGCTTAAATTAAAATACTATGTGTGATATGTGACTATGTGTGGGTGCAATGTGTAATGATAATTGATTTGATAAATATAATAGACATATATATTATATTATTTAAATAATAATAAAAATAATAATAATTATTATTATTATTATTATTGTTTATTAGTATTAAATTTAAACAACAAAATAGTACTATTAATACTTATATAATGGTAATTAATTATACAAAAAAATTTGACAATTATTTTTTAATTAAATTGTTTGTAATAGATTGAAAGAAACAATAAACAATATTTTATTTTTAAAATTTTTATTTTATATTTACAATTAAGTTTAATGTTTACAACAACAACAAAATTATTAATAATGTGAAATAACTATGAAATAATTGTGTTGTCATTAAAATTATTAAATCTATTAATTAATTAGAAGATAATAATTAAAAAAAACTGATAAATAAATAAAACTATGAAATTATTTAAACAAAAATAACTAATTAATTAAATAAAAATTAAATTAAATAACAGAGTGTGACTTAAGTCAATAATTTATATGAAATCTATTTTTTTAAACAACAAAAACTTAAAAAAAATTGATAATTAAATAAAGTATTAATATCTATGTTATGTAATAATAATAATAATAATAATAATAATAACACACACAAAAAAGATAACTATTTAGCCGCCGATTACCAATAACTATTTGACCAACAAATGGCCGATTGAGGCCAACATTTGGGCCAATTCATCGCGAATTTGTGGTTCGGGTTCACTGCAGACCAACTCCTGAATACGTTTGATTGGCAACACTCGACAGAGATCGCCAACCAGTCGTAGCCGAGTGGTCGACTCGGGAACATCCAGTATAAGCTTATGGACAATCTTCAGGGCCAGTGTTTTGCTTGTATAGTCAAAACGGAGTTCATCGGCCACAACAATACCGGCCAATTGGCCGACCAGTTCCTGGGACTGTGACATTACTTGCTGTCCCTGACGATTGAAGCTGGCATTGAACAAAGCCATCAATGAGTTGCGAATGAATCGCTGGTCGACTCGTTGGACGGCCAGAAAACAATTGATCCATTGATGCCAATCGTCGAACAAGACTTCGTCTTCGCGAACGCATCGGTTGGCAAATACGTTGATACAGACGCCGCAAATCGATTCGATTGTTTCGCTATCGTATGGCCAATCCTGGCCAGTGTTGTCCGACACGGACACAATACCGATGCCGGCCGAATTGGTAGCCGCCGACAAAACAAACGTTTTCAACATTTGCAACATTGTCGACATAAACTGTCTAAAGTTGTCCTCTTCGGCAATCATCGCCCGGACAGTAGCCTCGGATCGGGTGGCACTCCAGACCAGTGCCAACATTGACCGTAAATAGTCATTGGGTTTATCGCTAAATTCCGATTGTTGTTGTTGTTGTTGTTGGCCACCAATGTTGTCCACTTCATCCGATATCGATATCTGTAACCATTCGTACTCTTCTCTAAGATTGCCATACAATTGCCTAACGGTTTCCAATTGGCGTTTCATGTTTTGTTCGCGTCGTAAACTTTTGGCCAAATCATCCGCCAATTGCCGACTGTCGCCGACTTGTTTGTCGACCAGTCGTTGCAATTGCTGGACATTTTGCTGAACGCGCGGTACGTACTGTTGGATGGACTCAAAAATCGATGCTTTGATCGACACGTGTACACCACTACTACTACTACTACTACCGCTACCGGTGGCCACTGAAGCCGACCGATAGTTTGGCGACCAATCGTTTAGAAGCGTCGAAATCAGATCCAATAGATTTCGCTGAATGTCGGACGTCTTGGCCGCCGCCGCGGCAATCATTTCGGTCATCGATAGGCCCGAATAATCCGTGACCATTGCCGCCGCCGCCGATAAACTACTGGTCACTAATGTCTGGTCACTGATATCGATGTCATTTTCATTGTTGTTGTTGTTGTTGTCATTGATATCACTATTGATTGTCTGATCCATTGTTTTTGATGACCGACTCATTGATTGATTGATTTGTTTTGTTTTGTTTTGTTTGGAAAATAACAATAAAAACAATAGAAATACTGTTTATTATTATTGACTATTAAATAGCGTTATAAATGGATAGAGTCTTAAAAAGCGGCGGCGGCGGCGGCTATGATAGCGGCGATGCTATTAAATTACAATAATCTGGTCAACAATACATTGAAATTAAAAAGTGACCAAGGTGTGGCAATGTTCTAGATAATTTTTAATCTGAATAAAATTCTGGATTTTTACAATTATTTTTTAAATTAATTAATTAATTGAATGATTGGACAGATAATTGCAGTCGTTTATCATTTTTTAATAAATTTTTTTAAAAAAAAGTGACTGTAAAAATTCAACAACAAAAAAAATCAACAAAAAAAAATGTGTAGCAGAGCGTGGATTCGAACCTCGGTCCTCGTGGGACAGCCAGACCGACAGAGTTGTTTTTTAATCAATATTGCAATAAATTAATAATATTTTTTCTAATTAATCAAATTATATTTTTATTACTAAATATAATAATAAAGTTTTTAAAGGTTTTTTATTAATATTAATTTTTTGTTATAATAATTAATTATTATAACTATATGTATTAAACAGTAAGTTTTGTATCAAATTTCGGTTAAAAAAAAAATTTACACTCAAAAAAATTATAATGTTATTCATACAAATCAATCAATTATTAATTTCAAAACAGTCACCGCCGCCAATGGATCGACAACTGGACATTGATATCGTCAGAAATTGCAAATATATCAGACGGCTTTACGAAGACAAAGATCCACAACAATTAGCCATAGATAAGGTCTATCCGAAAGAATTCAATTTCTAATAGTTTTACACCCGAAGCCAGTCTATCGACTATTCAATCGTATTGTCCGCCGCCAGCCTATCCACCGGTAAAGGTAACCCTAAATGCCCAGACCCAAGACTATCGGCTATACTATTTGCCACAAATATTATCTACAGGGGCCGCCGGCTCCCACGCCGACAATAAAAAAGTATGATTTTGCGGACAGTCTTTACTAAATACAATATTATCCAATGGACCTACAAGACAGAGCCGGGCGACACAACTATCTATCCATTAGGTAAACAACAGGAGTCTACAGTACTACTTGAGCTGAGAAAAGAGTCGGCCGTTTTCAATGAATACAAATGACAGTCAATCGACAATCCATTTGATTTCAAACATTTGCTGGAAAATCGCAAAGACTATCGATTGGGTGTCGACGGCAGATACTATCAGAAGATGGACAACACTGTTATCGGTAAAGTCCAGTGTCTTTACTACGAGTTTGTCGAAAGCGAAAACAAAAACTCAATACCGATAACCATTAAGTGGAAAGTTGTTGACTTTATTGCCAGCGGACGCAAAGGTTTGTTCGGTAACGGCTTAACCGATAGCCAAATGCATACATTGGCTACAAATAATGATTTCGTTTTTCCCCAGTATTTGTCGGGTAGTTTAAGTAGTAGTAGTGGTCAGTCATCATCACAGATGACAACAACGTCGTCAACAGCAGTAAAAACAAGGACAACAACAACAACCTCGCCATCAAAGTCAAGGTCGACATCATCGACGTCGTCGTCGAAAGAAAAGACCAAAGAAGAAGAAGAAAAGGAAGAAAAGAAGAAGTCGGCCGACACTTCTAGTAGTAGTAGTAGTAAAGGACAAAAGCGTAGTCGTTCTACATCTTCAGCGGACAAACAAGAAGAAGAAGAAGACTCGAGAAATAAGAAATAGAAGAAAGAAGACAAACAAAAGAAGAAGAAAAGAGAAATAAGACGTTTAAATATTGTTTATATTTTTACTGAATGTATTTCAAACAATTTAATTTAAAAAAAAAAAAAAATTTTGTTTAAATTGTTTTACAACAATAAAAAAAATAAATAATTTTTTTTCCTAATTTTTAAATTTAAGGAAAAATAATAAATGAAAATCAGTTCAATAGTTTCACAATCAATGATAGTCTAAACTTTTAGCACAACTTCTTCAGACAACAAACAGATAATTCAATCAATCAATCAACTGATAGACTAAACACATACATACCTACCGCACATACACACACACTGACACAAACTACCGGTGCTTATCAACAATGAGCACCACCAGCAAAGAGGAAGGAGAGATCAGTAGCAGTAGTAGTATGGATGAAATCGCCGGCAAAGAGGAAGGAAAGATCAGTAGTGATGAAGAAGGAGAAATCAGTAGCAGTGATGAACAGTCTGAACAAATGATTGTCAATGAGGAACTGGATGTTAGTTCAATGGAAGTCTATTTTAACAAAACCAATGAATCGATTTTGTATTTAAGAGACGCCTACTATCCAGTGATACCACCACCACTACCACCATTACCTATACTACCACCACCACCACCATTAGCACTAGGACTAAAGCCACCACCACTAGCACTACTACTACGACCACGACAACCATCACAATTACCAATAAGACTACCACCACCAGCACCATCACAATTACCAATACGACTACCACCACCACCACCACCACCACCATCACAGTTACCACTACGACTACCACCACCACCACTACCGCAGGTTACATCGACAGCACCATCAACTTCACAACAACAACACCTACCATTGGGAACTACTACTACTCGACAACATCTATCATTCTGGTCGTTCAACGGCTATCATCGGGTTTATGGACTCTATATTCAACGGCGCCGCTATATAACTGAACAAATGAGCACTGCATTGATTGCCTATCAATATGCAACTAGTAAACAGTTTCAAGGTAAACCCATAACTGCCCACTTTGCCATATATTGGCCACAGAGACCGTACGTTGTTTTACTATACGGCGAATGCTACGATCGAAACGGTCAGATCGATCAACAGAAACAAAGGAAACAGTTTTGGTGGTATCAGTCGATCACCTCAACGATGCTCATTGGTTGCAATGTTAACCAATTGATGATGGATATGGCGGCTAGACGTGGGGTGCAGTTACCGCCGGCGCCGGCCAGCTGTATGGATGTTTATGATCAACATCACGACGCAAGCAAATACTTTTGGACGCTATCCCGACGTCAGTTGGGCACTCATCTGGCCCTTCAACCGGACGGAAGTTTGTTGACTATCAGATTGTTTGTCCGATTGGATAAAAAACCCGAGATGTCCAGTAAGTCCAAGAAGTCTAAATCCAGTGACAGTAGAAGTAGAAGTAGAAGTAGAAGTAGAAGTAGAAGTAGAAGTCGTAGTCGTAGTCGAAGTCGAAGTAGTAGTGAGAGTAGTAGTGATGACGTTGACATCCAGTTTGATATGAATACCTCAGCGAAAGTCATTGCCCAATATCCGACTATACGTAATGAAAAGGATTTGAAGCTAACGGATGGTCGAAAGGTAATGATTAGACAAATGTTTACAATGGGTCTAACCTATAGGCGATTCGGTGCTAATCAGAAATCGGAGGTCTATCTAAAGAAAGAAAAAATTGATACTCGGATCAGATTTCAAGAAGTACCGATCGATATCTGGAATCCTGACGGCCAGTACCGTAATGATTTGCAAACCGATGACCGAATCTATAGTCGATTCCAGTTTGAAACCGATCCGATCAGCTGTGGCGGTGTCTGCGAACTGACTGAACAACTATACAAAACCAATTACTTTGATGCGGACAAACCGTCAAATCCGATGTCGACACCACCGTCTACGGGTAGCCAATGTTTTGCATTGTATGTATGTGCCGGCGCCAAACTGATTGTCAGAGACAGTTATCACAATGAACCGGAAAATGAACACCACAATCAGTCATTGGTCGAACAGGGAGGTGTGGTTGTAGTCGAAGACCTGCTGTACATGTCGGTGCCCGTCGAAGATCATACAAAGACTAGTAGTGGTGGTGGTCATATCATACGGTGGCCATGGAAGCAGTTTTTCAAGAAATTTATCGATAATAAAGAAATAGCGGATAAATTCCACGATTATTCAAATCCGGTAATATTTTTGGGTCCAAATGAATCCGATTATAATACCATTACCTGGCAATTGACTATCGATAAGATAGGTTATGAACACAAGGACAACGATCATTACCGATACGAACGTCGCTGTTATCTATCAGTACCCGAAGGCGGCCATATTGTGGCCATAGAAAATTGGGAGACAGGACTTCAGGAGATCTGGTCTCGGCATCGGTACGAACAGCTACATCTGGCAATTGTCCGGCACAGTCAGCCAATGGGCAGTTATCTGTATGTACGTCCCAGTAGGTTTCAGATACCGGCCAATGACCAGTTGCTCAGAAAGATTATATGCAATCAAATTGTATTGAATACTTCCACTGATCAGTCATCGCCACCACCGCCGCCAATGGATCGACATCTGGACATTGATATCGTCAGAAATTGCAAATATATTCGACGGCTTTACGGAGACAAAGATCCACAACAATTAGCCATAGATAAGGTCTATCCGAAAGAATTCAATTTCTATAGGTTTACACCCGAAGCCAGTCTATTGACTATTAAATCGTATTGTCCGCCGCCAGCCTATCCACCGGTAAAGGTAACCATAAATGCCCAAAAACATCGGCTATACTATTTGCCACAAATATTATCTACAGGCTCCCACCCAGACAACAAAAAGTATGATCTGCGGACAGTCTTTACTAAATACAATATTAGCCAACAGACCTACAAGACAGAGCCGGGCGACACAACTGTCTATCCATTAGGCAAACAACAGGAGTCATCAGTACTGCTTGAGCTGAGAAAAGAGTCGGCCGTTTTCAATGAATACAAATGGCAGTCAATCGACAATCCATTTGATTTCAAACATTTGCTGGAAAATCGCGAAGACTATCGATTGGGTGTCGACGGCAGATACTATCAGAAGATGGACAACAATGTTATCGGTAAAGTCCAGTGTCTTTACTACGAGTTTGTCGAAAGCGAAAACAAAAAGTCAATACCGGTAACCATTAAGTCGAAAGTTAAGGACATTATTGGTGGCAGACAACGAGGTTTGGTCGGAAACATAATAACCGATAACGAAATGCTGTCATTGGCTACTAATAATGATTTCGTTTTTCGCCAGTTATCGTCGGGTAGTAGTAGTAGTCAGTCATCATCACAGATGACAACAACGTCGTCAACAGCAGTCAAAACAACGACAACAACAACCTCGCCATCAAAGTCAAGGTCGACATCATCGACGTCGTCGTCGAAAGAAAAGACTAAACATGAAGATGAAGAAGAAGAAGAAGAAAAGAAGAAGAAGTCCACGGATTATGAGCCATCTTATGATGACTACTACCGTCCAAGCGGTTCGGGCGCCACTACTAGTAGTAGTAGTAGTAGAGGACAAAAGCGTAGTCATTCTACTTCTTCAGCGCACAAACAAGAGGAAGAAGATGATGATGAAGAAGAAGAAGAAGTAGATGAAGATGAAGATGAAGATGAAGATGAAGATGAAGATGAAGATGAAGATGAAGATGAAGATGAAGATGAAGATGAAGATGAAGATGAAGATGAAGATGAAGATGAAGATGAAGATGAAGATGAAGACTCAAAAAGTAAGAAACATAAGAAATCTAAGAAATCTAAAAAATCCAAGAAATCCAAGAAATCGAAGAAATCGAAGAAATCGAAGAAATCGAAGAAATCGAAGAAATCGACGAAGAAAAAGAAGAAGAAAAGTGAAAGAAGACATTGAATGATAACAATGACAACAACAACGACAACTGGATTATCATATTATTAGTAGTAATAGTCGTTTGTATTTGTTATCAGAAATTGCATTAAAAAAAATAATTTATTTTTGTTTAATTATTATTATTATTATTCAATTACAATGTATTCATAATTAGTTTTTGTTTTATTTTTTTTGTTTAGTTTTATTTATTTTAATTTAATAATAATTAACTTATATTTTAGTTTTTTTTTGTAATTACAATTATGTACAATAATATAATATAATTATAAATTATTAATTGATCCAATTATATCAATTAAATAATGCTAGTTTTGTAATATTAAATTGATAATAATTTTATTATAATTTTTTTCTATAAATAAATTTAAAATTGTTTGTATTTACACATTTATCAATATTGTTAAACATAATAATAATAATACCAAACTTAATTAAATAATTATAAGTTATTATTTAAAAAAAATGTTAATAAATAATTTAATTATTAATCTAAAAGATATTTCAACAACAAAAAAATAAATAAAACAATTATAAACATAAAACAATAGTTATTTAGCATGATAAATTAAATTCAATAATTTATATAAATTGTTTAATTGATTATTAACTGATGCAGCTATAAATAAAATAAATAAAAATACAGTCAAATATAATATGAATGTATAAAATAATATAGATTTTATAATAATAGTTAGTGTCATAAATAGCCACATATATAATAAAACAATTGTCGCTAAACCATAGGTTAGCCAAATATATAGTAAAAATTTTGACCAATAACTCAGATTATAGTCAATGATTTCGTTAAACAATTTGTCCAATAATTTTAGTTTAATATTTAATTTGTATAGATTTTGCTGACAATAACGTTGCGATAATTGTTTCAGTAACTGTTGTTTAATAACTAATAATTTTAGTTTCAAATAACGGGAAAGTATGTAAAAATAGATGACCTGATAGGACAGTATGTTCCAAAAATAATGTATCCATAGGGACAGTAGCAGTGCATTGGGTATACCATAAACTAGGACATAGCTGACTGGTAGTTTCAATAGATAACCAAACAAACATATAAAACAAGTAAACGGTGGACACAGGATGTTATTGTTTAGCTGAAAGTAACGGAATAACCAGCGCATTATCATAATTAGCTTATGTATCTCACGGGGATCACTGAGACCAACGCTGGCCGGTGTCCGCAAACCGGACATCATATGGAAAACCCGTAAAAATGTCGGTTCAATGCCAGCAGTCATTGGGTTGTAGTTATAGTAATAACAGTAGGTTAACGATGACATCAAAGTCAATAGCGATAAAAATATTATAATGATATTCATTAGTAGTTTAATACCCAAAAAGTATAACCAAAATCACCGAACAGTGCCAACAATTGTTGACAATTATTGTCGACATCGATAAACATGACAACTATATTGTTAAGCAATATTAGCAAACATACGGTTATTATAAGTGACGGACGATTAAACCATAGTCTCTTAACTGGACACCAATTATCATCAGTACTGTTGGCTGGTATCGGTAATCGATGGCTACATAAGCCGATACGATATAAATGATAGGCCGACCATTTGTAGCAAACATTTTCTGGTAATAATTTTGTGGCCGAAAAACTAGACATTTTTTTCTGTGTCTATCTATTAATATACTATAAATTTAATATAAAACAAATTAAATATACATTTATTTATTACTTTATAAATTCAAATTTTACTAAAAACTATTTTTTTGATCAATATCAATATATATATATATATATATAACTTATATATTACTATCTAATTATAAAATTTAATTTTATTATTATTATCTAATTATTAGATCAATAATATATATATATCGTTAAACAAATTATCTAATAAAAAATAAGTTAATAGACTGAACATTAAATAAGTCTATTATAAATAAGTATTTTATATAGATTTTTATATTTTTAAAAACTAATTTAATATATTTATATTGATAAATATAAATGCTATTATAATTTAAAAATATTTTATGTATTTAAATTTAAATATATTAACTTTAATTATTATTAAATAAAATAATTTTTTTTAATGAAAGTTAAAATAAATAAAACTAAGAAAACAAAAAATAAAACAAACACTAAGTATAAATAATACTGTAAATAATGAATAATAATAATAATAATTAAACAAAAATAAAATATTATTATTTTTTTTTTGTTTTTTTATTCAATTTCTGATAACAAATACTAACGACTATTACTACTAATAATATGATAATCCAGTTGTCGTTGTTGTTGTCATTGTTATCATTCAACGTCTTCTTTCACTTTTCTTCTGCTTTTCTTCGTCTTCTTTCTTCTTCTTCTTACTACTCGAGTCTTCTTCTTCTTCTTTTTCTTGTTTGTCCGCTGAAGAAGAAGTAGAATGACTACGCTTTTGTCCTCTACTACTACTACTACTACTGCTAGTAGTGGCGCCCGAACCGCTTGGACGGTAGTAGTCATCATAAGATGGCTTATAATCGGTGGAATCCTTCTTCTTTTTTTCTTCTTTTTCTTTAGTCTTTTCTTTCGACGACGACGTCGATGATGTCGATCTTGTCTTTGATGGCGATGTAGTTGTTGTTGTTTTGACTGCTGTCGACGTTGTTGTCATCTGTGATGATGACTGACTACTACTATCCGGCGAATAATCGGGAAAAACGAAATCATTATTATCACTTAATAACTGCATTTCGTTATCGGTTATCATGTTTCTGACCAAACCTTGTTTTTTGTCGCCAATAATCTCATTAACTTTTGAATCAATGGTTATCGGTATTGACTTTTTGTTTTCGCTTTCGACAAACTCGTAGTAAAGACACTGGACTTTACCGATAACAGTGTTGTCCATCTTCTGATAGTATCTGCCGTCGACACCCAAACGATAGTCTTCGCGATTTTCCAGCAAATGTTTGAAATCAAATGGATTGTCGATTGACTGCCATTTGTATTCATTGAAAACGGCCGACTCTTTTCTCAGCTCAAGTAGTACTGTTGACTCCTGTTGTTTGCCTAATGGATAGATAGTTGTATCGCCCGGTTCTGTCTTGTAGGTCTTTTTACAAATGTTGTATTTAGTAAAGACTGTCCGCAGATCATACTTTTTGTCGGAGCCGTCGGACACTATAGATAATATTTGTGGCAAATAGTATAGCCGATGGCCTTTGATCTCAGCATCTAAGCTTACCTTTACCGGTGGATAGGCTGGCGGCGGACAATACGATTTAATAGTCGATCGACTGGTTTCGGGTATAAAACTATAGAAATTGAATTCTTTCGGATAGATCTTATCTCTGGCTAATTGATCCCCGTCTTTGTCGCCGTAAACCCGACTGATATATTCGCAATTTGTGACGATATCAATGTCCAGATGCCTGTCCGTTGGTGGCGGTGGTGGAGGCGATGTCTGATCTGCTGTAGTACTGAAAACAAATTTATTGCATATAATCTTTCTGAGCAACTGGTCATCGGCCGGCACCCGAAACCCACTGGGTTTTGTCTGTTCATACAAATAGGCCATTGGCTGACTGTGCCGAACAATT
Source organism: Oppia nitens (assembly GCF_028296485.1). NCBI lineage: Eukaryota > Metazoa > Arthropoda > Arachnida > Sarcoptiformes > Oppiidae > Oppia > Oppia nitens. The sequence goes on along the minus strand of NW_026533202.1, from coordinate 1,469,127 downwards.
GCCAGATGTAACTGTTCGTACCGATGCCTGGACCAGATCTCTTCCAATCCTGAATTCCAATCTTCGACGGCCACAATATGGCCGCCTTCGGGTACCTGTAGATAACAGTGACGTTCGTATCGGTAAACATCGGTCTCATTTTTAACTGGCCGTTCACTGCCTCTCTTATCGATAGTCAATTGCCAGGCAATGGTATTATAATCGGATTCATTTGCGCCCAAAAATATTACCGGATTTGATTTATACACGAATCTATCGGCCATTTCTTTATTATCGGTAAATTTTTCGAAAAACTGCTTCCATGGCCACCGTTTGATACGACCGCCACCAGCGACAGTGTGATCTTCGACGGGCACTGATATGAATAGGAGGTCTTCGACTACAACCACACCTCCCTGTTCGACAAGCGACTGATTGTGCGACTCATTGTCCGGTTCGTTGTGATAACTATCTCTGACTATCAGTTTGGCTCCGGCACATACATACAATGCAAAACATTGTCCACCAGTCGCCAACAATTGATTTGACGGCTTATCCGCATCAAAGTAAGCAGTTTTGAATAGTTGTTCAGTCAGTTCGCAGACACCGCCACAGCTGATCGGATCGGTTTCCAACTGTAATCGACTATAGATTCGGTCATCGGTTTGCAAGTGCCGCTCTATACGGTACTGGCCATTAGGATTCCAGATATCTATCGGTACTTTTTTAAACTCTAGTTTCGGGCCACGGATGTCAGTATTTTTCTTCAAATAAACCAGTGATTCGTTGTCGTTACCGAATCGCCTATAGGTTAGACCCATTGTAAACACTTGTCGATTCATTACCTTTCGACCACCGGTTAGCTGCAGATCCTTTTCATTACGTATAGTCGGATATTGGGCATTGAGTTTCGCTGATGGATTCATATCAAATTGGATGTCAATTTGATCTCTACTACTACTACTACTACTACTGTCATTGGACTTAGACTTCTTGGATTTCTTGGACTTCTTGGACTTCTTGGACTTCTTGGACTTCTTGGACTTCTTGGACTTCTTGGACTTCTTAGACTCCTTGGACTTCTTGGACTTTTCGGGTTTGTTAGCCAATCGGACAAATAATCTGGTAGACGAAATTTTTCCGTCCCGTTGAATGGCCAGATGTGTGCCCAACTGACGTCTGGCTAGTGTCCAAAAGTATTTGTTTGAATCCTGATCGCCATAATAGAGTAGTTTAACGCTTGCCGGTTCCGGCGGTAGCTGATCCTCACGTCCACCAGCCATATCCATCATCAGTTGGCTAGCATTGCTACCAATGACCAACATTGAGGTCATCGACTGGTACCACCAGAACTGTTGTTTGAACTTAGCGGTCAACTTACAGATCCGACCGATTTGGTCGTAACATTGGTCGTAGTATTGACATACGTACGGTTTCAGTGGCCAATATAGGGCAAAGCGATGCGATTTACCTTCAATCGGCTTATTGGTTGCAAATTGAAAGGCATTCAATGAAGTTATGACATGTTTCTTATAATAGTGGTCCCGATGGACATAGAGTCCATAAACCCGATGATAGCCATTGAACGACCAGAACGATAGCTGTTGTCTAGCAGTAGTAGTAGTAGTTCCCGATGGTTGGTGTTGTTGTTGTTGTTGTTGATGTGAAGTTGATGGTGCTGTCGATGTCACCACCGGTGGTATTGGTGGTTGTGATGCTGATGCTGATGATGATGATGACGATGTAGGATTCACTTGATAGTAGGCGTCTCTTAAATAGAAAAACGATTCACTAGTTTTGTTAAAATAGACTTCCATTGAACTAACATCCAGTTCCTCATTGGCAGCAATGATCTGTTCAGACTTTTCCTCATCGCTACTGATCTCTCCTTCCTCTTTGCTGGTGGTGCTCATTGTTATTGTTGCTGTTGGTGATGATGATGATGATGATGATGATGATGATGAACAGCACCGGTAGTTTGTGTCAATGTAGTACGTGTGTGTGTGGTAGGTCTGTATATACAGGTTTAGTCTATCAGTTGATTGATTGAATTATCTGTTTGAAAGTTTAGACGATCATTGATTGATTGAAATTATTGAACTGATTTTCATTGATTTTTTTTGTTGTTGAATTATTGCTTTCATTTAAAAACATTCAAATAATTGTTGTGAAACTAAATTAAAAAATTTGTTTTTTTCAAAACTTTTGAATTTAGAAAAATAATTTTCAATTATAATTTTTTTTATTGTTGTAAAAATAATTAAAAAAAAGGTTTCAAAACAATTTATAAAAACAAAAAATAAATTATAAACAGCGCTAATTTTTATTAGATAAATGTTTTTTGAATTGATTTTTTTTATCAATCGGTTAGAGTTTAAACTAATATATTAAAAATTAATCCATGAATTCGTATGAAATAATTAAAATACTAAATAAATGAATGAATAAATAATATTATAATTAAATAAAAATAATATATTATTTGGTTTTTGATTTTCGGTTTAATTTCTAACAACAAATACTAACGACTATTACTATTACTAATAGTACTAATAATATGATAATCCAGTTGTCGTTGTTGTTGTCTATGATGGCTGTGATTGTGTTATCAATCAACGTCTTCCCCGTCTATACCTCTCCTCTTCGTCCTTCTTCTGCTTCTTTCTTGTTGTTGTTGTTGTTGTCGATTAGCCGCTGAAGAAGTAGAAGAAGGAAGACCACGCTTTTGTCCTCTACTACTACTACTACTAGTGTCGGCCGAACCGCTTGGATGGTAGTAGTCATCCCTGGATGGCTCATAATCGGTGGATCTCTTCTTCTTCTTTTCTTCTGTTTCTTCTTCTTTTGTCTTTTCTTTCGACGTCGTCGTCGTCGATGATGTGGACCTTGTCTTTGATGGCGATGTTGTTGTTGTTTTGGCTGATGTTGTTGTTGTTGTCCTCTGCACTGATGATTGACTACAACTGCCCGGCGAATACTGGGGTGAAGCGAAATCATTATTATCAGTCAATGACTTCATTTGGCTATCGGTTAACATTTTGATCAAACCTTTGCGTCCGCTGGCAATAAAGTCATCAACTTTCGACTTAATGGTTACCGGTATTGTCTTTTTGTTTTCGCTTTCGACAAACTCGTAGTAAAGACACTGGACTTTACCGATAACATTGTTGTCCATCTTCTGATAGTATCTGCCGTCGACACCCAATCGACAGTCTTCGCAATTTTCCAGCAAATGTTTGAAATCAAATGGATTGTCGATTGACTGCCATTTGTATTCATTGAAAACGGCCGACTCTTTTCTCAGTTCAAGCAGTACTGATGACTCCTGTTGTTTTCCTAATGGATAGACAGTTGTATCGCCCAGTTCTGTTTTGTAGGTCTTTTGACAAATGTTGTATTTAGTAAAGACTGTCCGCAGATGATACTTTTTGTCGGAGCCGTCGGCCACTAGAGATAATTTTTGTGGCAAATAGTATAGCCGATAGTTTTGGTCATTTAGGGTTACCTTTACCGGTGGATAGGCTGGCGGCGGACAATACGATTTAATAGTCGATAGACTGGCTTCGGGTGTAAAACTATAGAAATTGAATTCTTTTGGATAGACCTTATCTTTGGCTAATTGAACGCCAACTTTGTCGCCGTAAACCAGTCTGATTTCTGTACACTTATTGACAATATCAATGTCCAGTTGCCGGTCCGATGGTGGCGGTGGTGAAGGCGATCTCTGATCTGTCGTAGCTGTAGTATTGAAAACAAGTTGATTGCATATAATCTTTCTGAACAACTGGTCATCGGCCGGCACCTGAAACCCGCTGGGATGTTCATACAGATAGCTGCCCCCTGGCTGACTGTGGCGAACAATTGCCAGATGCAACTGTTCGTACCGATGCCGCGACCAGATCTCTTCAAGTCCTGACTCCCAATTTTCGATGGCCACAATATGGCCGCCTTCGGGTACCTGTAGATAACAGCAACGCTCGTATCGGTAAACATCTTTCTCTTTTTCAATTATGTGTTCAATACCAATAATGTATCCATAGGGACAGTAGCAGTGCATTGGGTATACCATAAACTAGGACATAGCTGACTGGTAGTTTCAATAGATAACCAAACAAACATATAAAACAAGTAAACGGTGGACACAGGATGTTATTGTTTAGCTGAAAGTAACGGCATAACCAGCGCATTATCATAATTAGCTTATGTATCTCACGGGGATCACTGAGACCAACGCTGGCCGGTGTCCGCAAACCGGACATCATATGGAAAACCCGTAAAAATGTCGGTTCAATGCCAGCAGTCATTGGGTTGTAGTTATAGTAATAACAGTAGGTTAACGATGACATCAAAGTCAATAGCGATAACAATATTATAATGATATTCAAAATCACCGAACAGTGCCAACAATTGTTGACAATTGTTGTCGACATCGATAAACATGACAACTATATTGTTAAACAATATTAGCAAACATACGGTTATTATAAGTGACGGACGATTAAACCATAGTCTCTTAACTGGACACCAATTATCATCAGTACTGTTGGCTGGTATCGGTAATCGATGGCTACATAAGCCGATACGATATAAATGATAGGCCGACCATTTGTAGCAAACATTTTCTGGTAATAATTTTGTGGCCGAAAAACTAGACATTTTTTTCTGTGTCTATCTATTAATATACTATAAATTTAATATAAAACAAATTAAATATACATTTATTTATTACTTTATAAATTCAAATTTTACTAAAAACTATTTTTTTGATCAATATCAATATATATATATATATATATATAACTTATATATTACTATCTAATTATAAAATTTTATTTTATTATTATTATCTAATTATTAGATCAATAATATATATATCGTTAAACAAATTATCTAATAAAAAATAAGTTAATAGACTGAACATTAAATAAGTCTATTATAAATAAGTATTTTATATAGATTTTTATATTTTTAAAAACTAATTTAATATATTTATATTGATAAATATAAATGTTATTATAATTTAAAAATATTTTATGTATTTAAATTTAAATATATTAACTTTAATTATTATTAAATAAAATAATTTTTTTTAATGAAAGTTAAAATAAATAAAACTAAGAAAACAAAAAATAAAACAAACACTAAGTATAAATAATACTGTAAATAATGAATAATAATAATAATAATTAAACAAAAATAAAATATTATTATTTTTTTTTGTTTTTTTATTCAATTTCTGATAACAAATACTAACGACTATTACTACTAATAATATGATAATCCAGTTGTCGTTGTTGTTGTCATTGTTATCATTCAACGTCTTCTTTCACTTTTCTTCTTCTTTTTATTCTTCGATTTCTTCTTCTTCTTACTTCTCGAGTCTTCCTCTTCTTCTTCTTCTTTTTCTTGTTTGTCCGCTGAAGAAGAAGAAGAAGTAGAATGTCTACGCTTTTGTCCTCTACTACTACTACTAGTAGTGGCGCCCGAACCGCTTGGACGGTAGTAGTCATCATAAGATGGCTCATAATCGGTGGACTTCTTCTTCTTTTCTTCTTCTTCTTTGGTCTTTTCTTTCGACGTCGTCGTCGTCGATGATGTCGACCTTGACTTTGATGGCGACGTTGTTGTCATCTGTGATGATGACTGACTACTACTACTATTATCCGACGATGACTGGGGAAAAACGATATCATTATTAGCAATCAATGTCAGCATTTGGCTATCGGTTATCCACTTTCTGACCAAACCGTTGTGTCCGTTGGCAACAATTTTATCAACTTTCGACTTAATGGTTACCGGTATTGTCTTTTTGTTTTCGCTTTCGACAAACTCGTAGTAAAGACACTGGACTTTACCGATAACAGTGTTGTCCATCTTCTGATAGTATCTGCCGTCGACACCCAATCGATAGTCTTCGCGATTTTCCAGCAAATGTTTGAAATCAAATGGATTGTCGATTGACTGCCATTTGTATTCATTGAAAACGCCCGACTCTTTTCTCAGCTCAAGTAATATTGTTGACTCCTGTTGTTTGCCTAATGGATAGACAGTTGTATCGCCCGGCTCTGTCTTGTAGGTCTGTTGGCTAATATTGTATTTTGTAAAGACTGTCCGGAGATCATACTTTTTGTCGGAGCCGTCGGCTCCTGTAGATAATATTTGTGGCAAATAGTATAGCCGATAGTTTTGGGCATTTATGGTTACCTTTACCGGTGGATAGGCTGGCGGCGGACAATACGATTTAATAGTCGATAGACTGGCTTCGGGTGTAAAACTATAGAAATTGAATTCTTTCGGATAGATCTTATCTTTGTCTAATTGTTGTTTGCTTTTATCGCCGTAAGCTCGTCTGATATCTTTGAATTTTCTGACAATATCAATGTCCAGATGTCGATCCATTGGCGGCGGTGGCGGTGACTGATCAGCTGTAGTATTGACTACAAGTTGATTGCATATAATCTTTCTGAGCAACTGGTCATCGGCCGGCAACTGAAACCTACTGGGATGTACATACATATAGCTGCCCATTGGCTGACTGTGCCGGACAATTGCCAGATGCAACTGTTCGTACCGATGCCGCGACCAGATCTCTTCCAGTCCTGACTTCCAATTTTCTACGGCCACAATATGGCCGCCTTCGGGTATCGTTAGATGACAGCTACGTTCATATCGGTAACCAACTATCCCCTTGTCTTGGTGTTCATCGCCTCTCTTATCGACCGTCAATTCCCAGGCAATGGTATTATAATCGGATTCATTTGCGCCCAAAAATATTACCGGATTTGAATAATCCCGGAATTTATCGGCCATTTCGTTATTGTCGATAAATTGCTTGAAAAACCATTTCCATTCCCACCGTAAGATATGAGCGCCATCATTAGTTTTATTCATAGTCTCTACGGGCACCGACATATACAACCGGTCTTCCACTACAACCACACCTCCCTGTTCGACCAGCGACTGATTGTGGCGTTCATCCTCCGGTTCATAGTGATAGGTGTCTCTGATAATCAGTTTGGCTCCGGCACATACATACAGTGCAAAACATTGGCCACCACCACCACCACCACCAGTCGGCAGTGGTGCCAACATCTGATTTGGCGGCTTATCCGCATCAAAGTAAGCAGTTTTGAATAGTTGTTCAGTCAGTTCGCAGACACCGCCACAGCTGATCGGATCGGTTTCCAAATGGAATCGACTATAGATTCGGTCATCGGTTTGCAAATGTTTACGATACTGGCCGTCAGGATTCCAGATATCGATCGGTACTTTTCGAAACTCGAATCTCGGAAATTTGGATTTAGTATTCGGTTTTATTTTTTCCAGACAAACCTCCGATAGCTGATTGGCACCGAATCGCCTATAGGTCAGACCCATTGTAAATACTTGACGAATCATTATCTTTCGGCCATCGGTTCGCCGCAAATCCTTTTCATTACGTATAGTCGGATATTGGGCACTGACTTTGGATCCGGGATTCATATCAAATTTGCCGATAATTTTCTGTTCATCATCACTACTACTACTACTAGTAGTACTACTATTATCACTATTACTACTACTACTATCACTACTACTACTTCTACTGTCTTTGGACTTAGATTTCTTGGCCTTCATGGCTGTCCATGTCTGTCTGGGTATGATAACCAATAGGACAAATAATCGGACAGTCATAATAATACCGTCCGATTGTATGGCCAGGTGTCTGCCCAACTGACGTCGGGCTAGCGTCCAAAAGTATTTGTTGGTCTCCTGTTCCTCATCGTACAGACGCTTATAGCTGGACGGCGCCGTCGGTAAATTCTGTCCATCCGCCGCCATATCCATCATTAATTGGTTAACATTGCTGCCAATTAACAGCGTCGACGTCAACGACTGGTACCACCAGAACTGTTGTTTGTCTTTATCGGCGATCAATTTAAAGGTCCGATTGGTTTGGTCGTAGCATTCTGTGTAGAATAAACTTATGTACGGTCTCTGTGGCCAATATATGGCAAAGTTGGCAGCTATGACAGGCCTACCTTGAATCGCCCGACTGGCTGCAAATTGATAGGCAGCCAATGAACTGTTTGGTTGTCCATAAGTAGTGCGGCGCCGCCTCACATAGAGTCCATAAACCCGATGATAGCCATTGAACGACCAAAACGATAGCTGATGTCCAGTAGTAGTAGTAGTAGTAGTTCCCGATGGTTGGTGTTGTTGTTGTTGTTGTTGTGAAGTTGATGGCGCTGTCGATGTAATCTGTGGTAGTCGTGGTGGTGGTGATGATGGTATCACTGGATAGTAGGCGTCTCTTAAATACAAAAGCGATTGACTGGTTTTGTTAAAATAGATTTCCATTGAACTAACATCCAGTTCCTCATTGACAGCAATCATCTGTTCTAACTCTTCCTCACCGCTACTGATCGCATCCATACTACTACCGCTACTGATCTCTCCTTCCTCTTTGCTACTGGTGCTCATTGTTGGTGATGATGAACAGCTCAGGTAGTTTGTGTCAGTGGTATGTGTGTCTGTGTGTCTGTGTGTGTGTGTGAGTGGTAGGTATGTATGGGTGTGTAGTCTATCAGTTGATTGATTGATTGAATTATCTGTTTGTCTGAAGAAGTTGTGCTAAAAGTTTAGACTATCATTGATTGTGAAATTATTGAACTGATTTTCATTGATTTTTTATTATTTTTTTTTTAGTTTATTGTTGTTTTCATTTAAAAAACATTCAAATAATTGTTGTGAAAACTAAATGAAAAAATTTATATTTTTTTCCTAATTTTAAATTTAGAAAAAAATAATGAAAAAAGTATTGTTGTAGAAATATAAAACTCTTATTTATATTATTTTGACGGATACATGTCATACTCGATGGTAATGTCATCAATGTTACTGTCACTGTCGTCATCTGACTTGGACTTAGACTTCAATGGCTTACCGTCGGACGACGATTTCTTAACCGACCGGTCGGACTTATCGGTCAATCGGACAAACAAATTGGTTTTATATATATTGCCGTCACAGCTAATGGCCGTACGGTCTCTGTGGCCAATAGATGCCATAGCTATTGGATATATGATTGGCAATCGGTTTCCTAATGGTTTCGTACTGATAGGCAATCAACCCGGATCTGGCCATTTCACCCGAATAGTGGCGCAACTGAATATAGAGTCCGTAAACCCGATGATAGCCATTGAACGACCAGAACGATAGCTGTTGTCGTCTAGTAGTAGTAGTAGTACTTCTTCCGGATGGTTGGTATCGTTGTTGTTGTAATGATGTCGATGATGCTGATGATGATGATGGTATCACTGGATATAAAACAATTATATAATACAAAAGCGATTGACTAGTTTTGTTAAAATAGACTTCCATTGAACTAACATACAGTTCCTCGTCGTCGACAGCAATCATCTGTTGAAACTCATCCTCACTGCTGCTGATCTCATCCATACTACTACTGCTACTGATCTCTCCTTCCTCTTTGCTGGTGGTGCTCATTGTTGGTGATGATGATGATGAACAGCACCGGTAGTTTGTGTGTGTGTGTGTGTGCAGGTGCGCGGGTGCGGGTGCGGGTAGTTATAGTAGTCTATTAATTGTCAATTGATAATTGAATTGTATTGTGTGTATAAAGTTATAGGTGTATTGTTTAGCAATTTAGCTGATCTATCATTGAATTGTAAAAACTAATTGAATTGATTTTCTAATTTGTATTAACAATTAAAACATTTAAATAATTGTTGAATTTTTTTTTATGAAAACTAAATAAAATAAAAAATTTGTTTTAAAGTTTTCTATTTTAAGTAAAAAAATTTTTTGTGTTAATTAAAACATAGAAAACAATTTCATACTTAAACAACAAACTTATAACTTAAACTTTTATTTGTTTTGATTTAATCTAATTTAATAGATTTTTTTAAAAATAAATAATTTTTCTACTTTTCATTGATAATTTTAAGAAATAAACATGATAGTAGCATTAATATCTAAAAATTTGAAATAAAAAAAAATAATTAAACAATTTAATATAAACAAATTGAAATGATATTTTTGTTGTTTTTAAAAAAATAAAAAAATATTAATATAATTTATATATCATATAATAATAATTTTAGCTTAAGTCTAGATTATAAAGAGTCACTAAAAAATATATTATTATTTGCAATCAATTGGCATTAAATTGAAACAAAAAATGGTGATCAACAACAACGACGGTGACGGTGAAGACGATGAAGAAGAAGAAGAAGAAGACAACGGAAGAAGTGGTAATCAAAATATATTTATTTAATAATAATAATAATAATAATTTTCATTTGATTGATAGGGAGAGGGAGTCAAAGACTGAGAGAGGGAGTCAACACATTGACTGTCCCTTATATAGGGGTGGAAGCGCTGTCTTCAGCAGTGGCGACATCCAGGGGCGTCACCCGCACCTCCTGAGGATCAGCCGTCCCTTGAGAGCTGCCAGTGGATCGGCTGCTGGATCTGGAGATCACAGGAGGGCAGTTGTCTTCGCGGGGTTGCTGTTCGCCACTTGCCGTACCCCAGAAGTCGGCCGGCAGTTCCATGGCGTCGATGACCTCCAGGGGCTCATTGGTTGCACCGACGGCTTCCTCCGGAGCGTCAAACGGCCCGAACTCTTGTTGGTAGCGGTCATCGTCGGCGTCGTCGTCCATCTCTTGACGGAAGTCGAGCTCTTCTCCAACATTTTGAAACACTGGGTTCCAAACAGGAGGTCCTTCGCGATCAATGTTCGCAACTCTGGCGTTGTTTTCCATGACTTTGTTGTTGTTGCTGTTGTTGCTGTTGTTGAACAAAAAAACCTTCGTCTGAGAGATGAAATCAATGAATGAAAAATGAGATGAATCGCAACTCAAGTCAACACTTTTTTGATGGAATTTTCCATCACTTTTTCTGGAAGTTTCTGGAAATTTTTCTTCAACATTGAATAGACTTTTCAATGGAAATTTTTGATGATTTTTTTTGCAGAAATGAATTGAATGACAGGCATTTCGAGAAACCTCTTGTTTTTCCCCCAAATTGACCGCTATTTGATTGATCACTTCATCGGATCCAACACTCGGTTCGCGGGTCAAGTATGGCCACAATCGTGAAGAATGAACATCAAAGGTGCGAATCTCTTGATTTGTTTTGGGATCCAATTGCTTGATTCGGAAACTTTCTGAACCGAATTTTTCGATGATTTCACACGGAGCCAGAAATCTCGGGGACAACTTTCCAACGCGAGCCGGGTGAGTATCAGGTAATCGGTACCTTACGGTGTCACCGATTTTGAAATTTTGTTTCACAGCTTTTTCATTGGTTTTTTCTTGTCTTTTCAGTTGTTGATCTCTGGAACGTTCAACTGCCAGTCGACGCATCTCTTCAATCGATTTGTTGATCACAAATGTTGAACAGTGGCCGAACTGAAGCAATCTTGGAGGGAATCCGGTGCTGTCGCTGATGGTGTCGTTCAAGTTTTGAACAACGTTTCTCAACAGCGATGACCATCGGGTTTTCGGACTGTTGATCAATTCAGTGCGGAGTGCAGTGACAATGGATCCGTTCACACGTTCGCAAACACCGTTGGCCTGACTTCGGTGTCAGGAGTTGTTTGACCTTTCGGTTGTCGAGGAAATTTTTCACACGATTGGACACAAAGTTAACTCCATTGTCATTGAGTAGCGATTGAGGAGGTCCAACATCATCAAACAGTTGACTCAAAAACGAGACAGTGGCCTCGCCGGTGATTTGTCGAACAGCTTTGGCCCAAACAAAACGCGAGTGCAAGTCAATGACAACCAAAATGTTTTTTGCTGACGTGTTCTGAGCTGATGTTCCCATGACTATGGCATCTGTAGCCCAAATGACATTTGGTTTTTCCGGTGTAGGGATTGGATGTGTTGGCCGAAGAGAGGAGGAATTGGGTGGCTTTGACAGCTGACATGAATGACAAGATTTGACAAAATCGCGGATCATTGAATCTCTCTTTGGCCACCAATAGCGATGGGCTATCATTTTGGTCATCTTTTCAGCACCAATATGACTGAGGTTGTCATGAAATGACTTCAAGATTTCAGGCACAAGACTTGGCGGCACAACGGTTCTGTCCAAACCACGATAGTGAACAGTGGTGAGTCCATTGATGAGATGTGTCTTGCGGAGTCCGTACTCTTGAATTTCATTTTGTCTGTTCAGGAACTCATCGGTGTTGATGTGACAGACCATTGGGCTTCGACTGAGCGCGTCGGCGACGTGATTCGTTGAACCTGGTCTGTGCTTGACTGTGAAATCAAAAGTGCTCAACCGGATCGACCATCTAAACAATCGACTGTTGGGATTTTGAAGAGTGAACAGCCATTTCAGACAGGAACAGTCTGTTATCACTTGAAATTTGGTGCCGTCGAGGTAAACCCGAAAGTGCTCAATGGCCTTCACCACTGCAAAGCACTCTCTTTCGCTGGCCGCATACCTTTGTTCGGTTTCATTGAGTTTTGCGGACCAGTAGGCCACTGGCTTTTCTTGACCGTCATGAGACAACTGTGAGAGGACGTCTCCTAAGCCTATGAGGCTAGCGTCGGTGGTGAGTGTGATTGGCAAAGTGGGATCAAACACGGACAAGACAGGTGCTGAAGTGAGTTTTTCTCTCAATTGGTTGAATGCAATTTCTTCGGGTCCATTGATGTCCCACTGAAACTTTTCTTTTCCTTTTGTTTTGTCAGTCAATGGTTTGGCAATAGTGCTGAAGTCTGGAATGAAGCTTCGGTAAAAGTTGGCCAAACCAAGGAAGGATCGCGTTTGACGGAGTGAGTTTGGTCGGGGAAAGTCTTGAATGGCCCGGATCTTGTCATCGGATGGTCTGACCTTTCCAGCAGAGAGTCGGTGTCCCAGAAAGGCGACTTCATCGGTGGCAAACACGCACTTCTCTTTTCTCAATTTGATGCCCTCTGCGGCCAATCGGTTGAAAAGCCTGGACAACAACTGCAGATGTTCTTGAAGAGTCGTGGTGTGCACAATGAGATCGTCGAGGAACTGTTCAACTCCTTGACCGAGAAATTCATCCAACACGCCTCGGATGACGCGTTGAAAGACTGATGTCGCGTTTTTCAATCCCATTGGGAGTGTCAGGTGTTCAAACTGACCAAATGGCGTCACGAATGCCGTGAGTTCAATGCTCTGTGGGTGAAGCGGTACATGCCAGTACCCCCACGCAACATCCAGAGTGGAGAAAACTTTTGAACCAACCATTTTGTCAATGAGATCCCGGATCAGTGGCAAAGGATGCCTTTCAGGAATGGTGATGGCGTTCAGTTTTCGGAAGTCGATGACGGGACGATAGCCGCCATCAAGAAAAGCTGCTGAAACATAAGGGGATCTGCTTTTGCGGATGAGTCCTACATTCAACAAGTTGTCCACATGTTTCTTGAGCTCGGCTTCGCGAGGTGGCGATAGCCGGAACGGGCGCACATGAAATGGTTGTGCATTTGGAATCAAACGGATCTCATGTTCAAACCCTTTGATTCGGCCAACATCTGTGGTGTCTTGAGCGAAGACATCTGTGCGGTTGACAAGTGTTTCCAGGGCTGGCGATTCATTCAAAGGTTGCAAAGCAAAGCTTTTGTGCTGAACCATTGATCCGAAATCCACTTGAAGTCTTGCGCTTTTTGCCAAATCCAGACCAATCAGCATCTCATGCTCCAGGTTTTCCAGGATTTGGATTTTGAATTGAAGTCTTTTTCCTTCAAGTGTCACTGGAGCCGTAACGGCGCCAAGTGTTCTCCCAATGCCGTCCACATGCCGTATGGCTATCGACTGCCTCTCATCCCACTGCAGCCCCAACCTATCAGCTGCCGATTTTGATATCGCGCTAATCGTTGAGCCTGAGTCAAGGAAGGCGAGCAGATGATGACCGTCGACTTGCGTTGGGAACCAAATGAAATCCAAGGGATTTTCTTCATCATTGATGTGGTGGAGCCCTACTGTTTTGGCCGTTGACACCGGGACATCAGTTTGTGAAGTCTTTTGGTTCTCCAATTTTGTTGGAAGTGTTTGCGCCACATCTGAAGAAGAGAGTGAGCGCATGCAATGGATGCCTGACATTTGGCCGGAACTGGAAGAGCTTGAAGTCGATGCTTGGGTGGTCTTGAGATTTGAGACGGCAGCCCAGTCGGGACAGTCTTGCTTCCAGTTTGTGTCCTGCCAAAGAGTTTGCATACCGGACACGGAGCAGGTGGTGCTTTGGATTTGTCAAAGCGAGGCTTTTTGTCAATTTTTGGCGGTCCTTTTTGACCTTTGTCTGTCGGTTCAATTGTCTGGACCGTTGCGGTCGGCGGTTTGAACCGATTGCTTCGAGTCATTTCTTTTGATGATCTCAAACTTTCTTCGATCACCATTGCAATGGCCAACCATTCCGCGGGTGAACCCGGTCTCTGGGCGGCGATTTGCGTACGGGTGAGCGTGTTGGGCACTCCTTTGTTGAGAATAGCCACTTGGTTTTCATCGGACAGTTTGGCCAAATTGAGCAGTCGACGCTTATCATTGTAGTAGGCCTCGACTGTCTCATTTTGTTTCAATTCTCTGTCCATAGCTTCTGAAAGTGGGTTTTTGATGAGACGACCAAAACGTCCCAACATTTTTTCTTTCACTTCATTCCATGTGATCTCATCGGCAAATGGTGCGATTTCCATGACCATGAACTGCATGGCTTCTCCAGTGACATGTTTGGCCAGTGCAGTGATTCTGTCGCTGTCTGTGTAGCCACGTGTGATCAATGAGAAGATGCCGAGCCATGTGTCCGCCTTCACCAACGGATCACTTCCGGAGAACACATCAGTAAACCTTCCAGTGGAAACTCCGCGTCTTTTGTTTGGTTGAATGTCTTCATCGCTGTCATTGTCGATCACGAGATGTTCAACAATTTTGGCCAGATTTCGTTGTGAAGCAGATCTGGTGTTGACAGCCATTTGGTACCCACCAGACTGTGCTCCACGTGAACCGGAAGCGGAAGTGCGAGCCCTTTGTGACGCCATTTCTTGAGCACTGAGTTCAACATCCTGTTCAGTATCGGAGTGTTGATGTGTGGGCTCTTGATTGGTGTCCTTTGCGGGGGCTTTCTTGTTGCGACCAGTCTTTTTTCCAGCCATTGTTGAAGATGTGATTCAGTTGAAAATGTGTTTTTTTTTGTTGAGTTGAATTGAAAATCAGTCGTGATTTTGTTCAATCCTGCAGCGACTGCGCCAGTGAAACAAAAAATGGTGATCAACAACAACGACGGTGACGGTGAAGACGATGAAGAAGAAGAAGAAGAAGACAACGGAAGAAGTGGTAATCAAAATATATTTATTTAATAATAATAATAATAATAATTTTCATTTGATTGATAGGGAGAGGGAGTCAAAGACTGAGAGAGGGAGTCAACACATTGACTGTCCCTTATATAGGGGTGGAAGCGCTGTCTTCAGCAGTGGCGACATCCAGGGGCGTCAAAATTACAGACAATTGTTTACTAAAATATTAAATGTTTTTCATTGCTATATACTATATTATATATACTATATGTTTGTATGTGTGTGTGTGTGTGTATGTGTGTGTGTATGTGTGTGTGTATGTGTGTGTATGTGTGTGTATGTGTGTGTGTATGTGTGTGTGTATGTATGTGTGTATGTATGTGTGTATGTATGTGTGTGTATGTGTGTGTATGTGTGTGTATGTGTGTGTATGTGTGTGAATGTGTGTGTGTATGTGTGTGTATGTGTGTTAAATTAAATTGTGTAATTAAATCAATATATTTTAACTGGCTCCCTTATAATCTAGATTTTTTTAGGCAATAATTTTTTTTCAAAATCACCTCATATGATCTAGCATAATTAATAGTAAATAATTTCCAACACCTAAAGCCAACTGATCTTGTGCTACCTGTCCTCTCGAGTACTTGTAGTAACTATTTAATAAAGAAAATATTTATTACTATTATTATTCTACATAATAATAATAATTAATAGAAAAAAAACATTGTTTTTAATTTAGATACCTTATGTTTATTTTGTATACTAATTGTATTGATGTTTATTATGAAAAATTTCATAAATAATTTATACGATTTTCCATAACAATTGGTTACCGATGAGGCGGTAAATATGATAAACAGGAATGCAATGGAAAATACAATCAAAACATATGTAAATATTAGCCGTGATATGAAATCTATTGGTGTAAATAATACGGTATATAATAGCATAACAGTCGATAAACCAAATGTTAGCCAAAAATATAGTAAAAATTTTGACCAATAACTCAGATTATAGTCATTGATTTCGGCCATCAATGTGTCCATTGATTTCAATAGTTTTACTAAACTATAGTCCCGATGACGGTATTGTTGTCTGCCGGCCACCGATACCGACTCAATAGTACAATAAAATTGTCTAATTTTAACCTTTAAATAGCGGCACAGTATGTAAAAGTAGACCATCTGATAGGGAACAACATTCCAGAAATAATGAGCCCATAGTGTAAACACTAGTGAATGTGGTAAACCATAAACTAGATAATAGCTAAGCGGTAATTTTATTAGATAACCGGCCATAAATATAAGCATTACCAGCACAGGTACCACTAGATTGTTGTTCAGCTGTAGATAATAGCATAGTTGTCGCATCCATTTGATGAGATTATGTATTTCCAGTGGATCTCTGAGTCCGACACTGGCCGGTGTCTGCAAACCAGATAGCACTAGAAATACTTACATAAATGTCGGCTGTATATCGCTTATGTAGTTATAGTAATAGGTTAGCTGCGATGATAGCCACAGTAGTGTCAAACATGCTAACAGTGTATCGATTAGTGATTTGATACCCAAAAAATATTGAAAATCACCTAACAGTGCAAACATTAGCCAATCGTTGGCACTGATAGTTAATGATAGACATGTTCTCAATGTATATACCAGACAAACAGTTATCAATAGATAGGGTCGATATAACCACTGTCTTATTGGATAGTGTTTTGTTAGTCTATCAGCACTTAAGCCTATACGGTATAAATGATAGGCCGACCACTTGTAGCAAACATTTGGCGGCAATAACTTTGTGGCCGAAAATTTAGACATTTTTTAAAAATTTGTTTTTATGATAATTTACTCAATATATTAATATAAACTAAAGATTTAAAAAAATTATTACAAATAAATGTAATAATTTTTGTTGTACTAAACTTACGTTATATATATATTTACTTTATTACAGTATATACAGTATAATAATAATAATAATAATAATAATTTATTTCACATATTTTTTGCATAATATTTAATTTATTACATTATTATGTTATTAATTATGTTTTTTTGTTATTAATTGTTAAGTTATTTTTTAGACATTATATATGTTTTTTTTTATTTAATTACATTTAATAATAAAATGTTGAAATTTATTATAATTTATTAGTTTTTATTTGTGTAATTTATTTTATTAATTTTTATATACAGTATATATATAAACTATGTTTTGTATTGTCTAAAATTTAAGTAAAAAATTAAATATATTAGTATTATTAATTACGTTTGTAGTTATTATAATTTATTAGCTTTATTTTTTGTTGATTAATTTTATTATTTGACATTTAATATTTTAGTTTTTTAGTATAATAATAATAATAGTAATACATTAATATTAATAGTTTATATAAAATAAAAAAATAATTATAAATTAAATTTTTTTTTTATAATTTAAGAATAATTATATTTATTGTTATAAATATAATATTAGTAATAGAAATATTTTTTTTATAGTTTATTAATACTATTATTTTTATAACTAGTTTTTTTTGATAATTAATTATTTTTAAATTCATAAATTATTATGTTTATTTAAGTTATATTTTATTACTTACTATTAAAACAAAAAAAACTTATATAATTTATTATTATTACATAATATTATTATATATTATTTTTTATTTTAATTGTCATTGATAATTTTTTGTATTGTGTTTTTTTGTAATGTCAAAAACATTTCAAATGTTAATTACAAAATTGTATACAAAATCAATTTATTTTTTGTTTTTTTGAATAACTAGTAAATAAAAATTAATGATTTGGGGAAAAAAAGTATATATTTTTTGTAATATTTTTATTCAAAGACATTGTAAATCAAGAAAAAATTTTAATATTAAATATAAAGTTTTTTTTAAAATTACATCAAAAATGATTTATATTTAATAATAATTGCAAATAAAATACACAACAGTCCGAAACCCAGGCGCACCTCCTTTCTTACAAATGGCTGTCCTCTTTGATCATTTGGGCGCACTTTTCGCCGATCATAAGTACCGGTGCATTGACATTACCGTTGGTAATGAGTGGCATAACAGATGCATCGCATACACGCAGACCACTGATACCCTTAACCCGTAGACGTGGATCAACAACAACATCAGGACTATCGACTGAACCCATACGACAGCTGCCGACTGAATGATAGCCGGTATCTGTTTGCTGTTCAATAAGACATCGGATATATTCGGTGCAGTCATGTATGTAACCGCCGTCGGGACACAGTTTACAGCCCGGTATCGGACGTATGGGTGCCAAGTATTGGGCAATAGAGGAGGTCTCGAAAAACCGAAACATAAACTTAAGTGAATCGACAAAATCTTCATAGTCTTGGGTATCGTTGAGAAAGTTTGGATTAATTATGGGATAGACATAGGGATCGGCTGACTGTAGGCGTACATAGCCGCGACTACGGACCCGCTGTAGTAAAGTGTGTACAAAAAAGTAGTAATTTCCTGGAAATTGTTGCTTATAGTAGTCGTCCCATTGTTGTTGGCGATCGTAGTGTACTGTCCATTGGTCCTGGTTTTCAGGGAACAGATAGATACCGGTTTCAAAGTCAGTGTTGGGGTAATCGGTACCACCATTATCTGTATTGTTTGGTGTAGACATATAGATAATAGTCTGGTATTGTTTAGTTAGTGGACCCCGGTGATGGGCATAATATTCGTGCAAATTTTCCATGGTTACTTGAGCACCGGTACCGTACATGGATCGGTTTTCATTGTTTAGCAAGAAATTCATAGAAACACCCGGATGATTTTGATAGTATTCGCCCACTGCCGGCAAATCGGCCAACACTGGTATACCAAACTTTTCTAACTGTTTACGCGGTCCGACTCCCGACACCATCAGTATATGTGGCGATTCAATTGCACCTATAGATCAATAGTATATTTATTAATAATATTATTAATTACGAAAATTTCTATACTTTTTTTTGGCTAATTACTAGTGCATTAAGAAATATTTATTTAAATATTTATTTATTTTTTTTAATAGTCATTTATTATTTTTAATATATATATATATTTAATCAATTTTATAATTGATTTTAATTCTCTATTTAAATTACAATTAATAATAATGCATAACAGTATTAGAAATTGATATTATTTTTTTTTATTACGAAAAGGTAAAAAATAAACTTTTAAAAAAAAATTATTTTCAAACTTAATAACTAATTAATACAACTGAAATAATTAAATTTTTTACTAATTGATTGCATGTTTGTATGCACACAACTAATGCTGTTTTGACTAAAATTTTTTTTTGCTAATTTTTATATCATAGAGTAATTTATATATTAATATTTACTATAACTTTAAGCAAAATCTCTGCAGTATTTAGTACTTTATAATCTATTTTTTACAGTTTTAAGTTATAATATAATATTTTAAATATATTTACTAAAAAAAACACAAATTATTTAATTAAATATTTTTTTATTTAATTAAATATATTTTGATGCACTACTAATTACTTTAAAAAATTAAATAATAATAATAATAATAATATTTACATACCGGCGCTCAAAATGACTTCACGACTAGCATTGACCGTATAGTTTGCACCGTTACGTTCGTATTCAACACCGACCGCACGTTTTCCCGAAAATATAATACGTGTTACGTAAGCGTTGGCCAATATATGCAAATTATTTGGATACGGATTGGGATCGATATAAGCGTTTGACGCACTCGACCGGATACCGTCGGTACCGATGAATGCCTGGGCTATTGTAGTGCCCAACTGTTCCGCACCGTTAATGTCAATCGATTTGAAACCAAACTCATTGGCAGCCCGCTGATGTTCGGCCATTATATCGGGCGGTTCCGACCACGAGGACACCTGTATCGGTCCGGTAGTACTATGATAGCTGCTGTTCGACAACATCGGATCCGTCTGATTCTCCCATCGTTTGAAAAACGGCAAAACCTCCGTATAGTTCCATCCCTGGGCACCGTATATGTTGGCCCAGTCATCGAAACATCGGCGATTGCCGCGATTGTAGATCAATCTGTTGACTGTCGAACTGCCGCCAATCACACGACCTCTACTGTCGGGTATCCGGCGATTGCGAAACCCAATACCGACCGGCTGTTCCTCCATCGTATAGTTCCAGTCGATGGCCGTACCGAAAAACTCCCAATAACTGCCACCGGGAATGTCGGTATTGCCGCCGGCAGTGTCACCCGCCTCCAGAAGCAGGACATTAACTCGTGAGCCGCCGCCACCGATTTCGGCCAAACGTCTGGCCACTATCGAACCGGCCGAACCCGAACCGATTACAATAAAATCGTAGACGGCTGTCTGGCCAACTAGTTTAGTGTCTGTCTGGACAGATCGGTGTCGATGATAGTTGTCCAGTATATACAGTGCTACCGATAGGAACAGTGGTACTACTACTGCGGCACTGGTAGTAATCATAGTTATGTTTGTAGTTATAATGATTTTAATATACAGTTTATATCTTAATTATATACACTACAAACATAATTTAATATCGTATCGCAAAAATATTGATATCATTAACTTTGAACTTTAATAACTTTTTTATTTTTTAACTTAAATAAACAAATTTGATATCAAATGAAAGAACACTTTTCAAAGTTTATAAGTCAATAAATAAAATTGCATTAATTATCATATTATCTATAAAAAAGCATAAGAAGTAAGAAATGGTAAAAAAAGTTATGTACAAAAAGTATTTTCGTGAAATCAAAACTTTAAATATTATTAACAAAATAAAGCTATTAATTTAGTAAAAACAATATTAATATCGAGTATTGCCTCCGTTGGCATCAATCACAGCCTGCAATCTTCTTGGAACACTTTGGATCAGCTTTTCTGTGACTTCTTCAGGTATATTTTTCCAGACATTAAATAACGACTCTTTAAACGCAGAAAAACTTTTTCTTTCGCTCTTTGGCACACGTCTGTCCAATTCATCCCATAGATGTTCAATAATATTGAGGTCAGGGCTCTGTGGCGGCCACTCAAGTGTCTCAATTTGATTGTCAGACAACCATTTCTTTGCCAATTTTGATGTGTGCTTTGGGTCGTTGTCCGCTTGAAATAAAAAATCATCGCTTATTTGTAGATCTCTGGCACTCTGAAGCAAATGTGGGGTCAAAATATTGTTAACGTAAATGTAGCGGTCCATAGTTGATGGAATTTCGACCAAATGGCCAACTCCCTGGCCTGTCATACACCCCCATACCATAACTGATTTCGAGTGCTTCACAGTTGGACATATATTATCAGGATTAATGCTTTCGCCTCTCTTTTTAAACACTCGTTGGCGACGTTTAGTACTAATAATCTCAAATTTTGACTCATCTGACCACAAGACCTTCCTCCAGTATGACATAGGCATCCGGATGTACTTTCGTGCAAAGTCTAATCGTTTTCTCTGATTTGTTAGGCTTATCATTGGACGTCTTCGCGCAATACCACTGTAATAACCCATTTCTTGAATCCGGTGTCTAATAGTGTTTCTGTGACACAAAATGTTTCTGGCGGCCAACTCTTCCTTAATCTCATCGGTGGTCAACTTCTTATTTTTTGCCACAATTCGACTCAATATCCTGTCCTGTTTAGCACTGGTACATCTTTTTCGACCACTTCTTGCGAGATTTCTAACTGTCCCGTACTTTTCGACTTTCTTTACAATTGATCGGACAGTATTATCAGTTGTTGTAAACAGTTCCGCTATTTTTGCGTATGACTTTCCGGTGCTGACTCTCATATCATACATTTGTTGGCGAATTGCATCTGAAAATTCTTGTATTTTAACCATTTTTATGATAATCACTGCATTTACTGTTTATTTACGTGTATTCAAATTAATAACAATGCATTGGAATCAATTGGTCCCAACAATGTGTCTGAAATCACGCGCGTTTTAAAAACACGAAAATAATTTTTGTACCTAAATTATTAACACCTATAACTTTACCTTGATATATTTTGTTATTTAAACCATTGTTTTGACCATCTAGTATATCAATTTAATTGTGATTTATTACTCTATTATTTGATATCAAATTTGTTTATTTAAGTTAAAAAATAAAAAAGTTATTAAAGTTTAAAGTTAATGATATCAATATTTTTACGATACGAAATTAGATTATGTTTTTAGTGTATTTAATAATAGAGTTGATTGATTTATTATTAGAGTTTTGTCTAAAATTTATAGTTTAACTAACTGTTAGTATTGTTTGTTTGTTGAGATATATATATATATACAAAAAAAATTTATGAAAAATTGAATTTCTTTACATTATTTTTTTTATCAGTATTGACACAATTATATTACAGTATTTAATTAATTAATATTTAGTAATCAGTTATAATATATATATATATATTATTTATTATCCTCTAATAATTGCAAAAATTAAAGCTGATTAGAACTAATGTAATTAATATTACATACTATTAATGATTAAACATTTCAATATTGATAAATTATTTTTGTGTTTTTATTGTTTGTATAAACAAAAATACAAATAATGTAATATTAATGACTTTGTTATTGAAAATGATTTTTTTGCTTATTTATAAAAAAAACTTATTAATATTAAGTATAGATATTAAATGGTGAGAGATAGAGTGGGGGGGGGGGTTATATAAAATAAAATTGTTATTTTAGCACTATAGCAGTATAACCTGGTGGTGCCATTTTTTATATATGCCAAAAAACACTATTGCTTGTGGGGGGGTATCTGCAAACCGGACCATCAATTAAAACTAGTGGTCCAAACAGGGGTCCATCCATACCCAGTATATCAATCACTGATTAGATACCATCTCCTCCACCCCCAAAAAAACAAAATAAATAAATTTAATACTAATAAATACAGTTTTGTGATTATTTATTAATATTATATTTTTTTAAAAATCAAATAAATTTTGCTATTTATTAAAATTAAAAATATCTTTTCTAACTATTAGCACATAAAACTTGTTGAATGAATAAAAAAATATATTTACTGTATTTTATTTTAATCATTTATATAATTAGTGTTCAATTTTTTTATTTATTTAAATAGTTTATAAATTTTTTATTTATAAAAATTTATAAATTTAATGTATATTTATTGTACCAATAGTTACAAATAAATTACACAACTTGCAACCCCCCCCTTTTCCATCCCCCTCTTACAAATGGTTGTCCTCTTTGACCATTTGGGCGCACTTTTCGCCGATCATAAGTACCGGTGCATTGACATTACCGTTGGTAATGAGCGGCATAACAGAGGCATCGCATACACGTAGACCACTGATACCCTTAACCCGTAGACGTGGATCAACAACAACATCAGGGCTATCGACTGGACCCATACGACAGGTGCCGACTGAATGAAAGCCGGTATCTGTTTGCTGTTCAATAAGACATCGGATATATTCGGTGCAGTCATGTATCAGGCCGTGTGTACACAGTTGACAGCCCGGTATCGGACGTATGGGTTCCAAGTATTGGGCAATAGAGGAGGTCTCGAAAAACCGAAACATAAACTTAAGTGAATCGACTAATGCCTGATAGTCTTGGGTATCGTTAAGAAAGTTTGGATTAATTAGGGGATAGACATGTGGATCGGCTGACTGTAGCCGTACATAACCGCGACTACGGACCCGCTGTAGTATTGTATGAACAAAGAAGTAGTATTTACCGAGAAATTGTCGGTTAAACTCATCCCACTCTTGTTGGCGATCATAACGTATGATCCAATCGGATAGGTTTTCAGGGAACAGATAGAGACCGGTTTCAAAGTCAGTGTTCGGATAGTCTGAACCATCATTATCTGTATTGTTAGGTGTTGTGGACAAGTAGGTAATCGATCGGTAGTGTTTGGTCAATGGACCCCGATGATTGGCATAATATTCGTGCAAATTTTCCATAGTTACTTGAGCACCGGTACCGTACATGGATCGGTTATTATCGTTTAGCAGGAAATTCAATGAAACACCCGGATGATTTTGATAGTATTCGCCCACTGCCGGCAAATCGGCCAACACTGGTATACCAAACTTTTCTAACTGTTTACGCGGTCCGATACCCGACACCATCAGTATGTGTGGTGATTCAATGGCACCTATAGATGAATAGTAGATTTTTTTTGTATATACAAAATGTATACTTTATGTTAATTAATGTATAATAATTATATTCTTAATATTAATATTTACATACCGGCGCTCAAAATGACTTCACGGCTAGCATTAACTGTTGTCTTCCTATTATTTTTTTCATATTCAACACCGACCGCACGTTTGCCCGAAAATATAATACGTGTTACGTAAGCGTTGGCCAATATATGCAAATTATTTGGATACGGATTGGGATCGATATAAGCGTTTGACGCACTCGACCGGATACCGTCGGTACCGATAAACGCCTGGGCTATTGTAGTCCCTGATTGTTCCGCACCGTTAATGTCAATCGATTTGAAACCAAACTCATTGGCCGCCCGCTGATGTTTGGCCATTATTTCGGGCGGTTCCGACCACGAGGACACCTGTATCGGTCCGGTAGTACTATGATAGCTGCTGTTCGACAACATCGGATCCGTTTGATTCTCCCATCGTTTGAAAAACGGCAAAACCTCTGTATAGTTCCATCCCTGGGCACCGTATATGTTGGCCCAGTCATCGAAACACCGGCGATTGCCGCGATTATAGATCAACGTGTTTATTGATGAACTGCCGCCAATCAGCCGACCCCTGCTCTCGGGTATCCGTTGGTCACGAAAACCGATTCCGACCGCCTGTTCCTCATTTGTATAGTTCCAGTCGATGGCCGTACCGAAAAACTCCCAATAACTGCCACCGGGAATGTCGGTATTGCCGCCGGCAGTGTCACCCGCTTCCAGAAGCAGTACGTTTGGTCGTTGTTTAGTTTCGGCCAAACGTCGGGCCACTATCGAACCGGCCGAACCCGAACCGATTACAATAAAATCGTAGACGGCTGTCTGGCCAATTAGCTTAGTGTCTGTCTGGACAGATCGGTGTCGATGATAGTTGTCCAGTATATACAGTGCCACCGATAGGAACAATGGTATTACTACGGCACCGGTAGTAATCATTATTATGGGTTTGTAGTTATATTTAGTATTATTAGGCAATCTATTAATTATTATTATTATTATTATGTAGTTTAATTTTTTTTTTAAATAATTGAATTTTAAAAGTTAAAATCTAAAATTTTAGTTTAACTGATTGTCATTATTGTTTGTTTGTAAAGATTTATACTGTATATTATATACTGTATATATATAAAAAAAATTGAAAAATTATTTCTAATTTAGTATTTTATTATTATTGACACAATTATATTACAGTACAGTATTTTTATTAAATAATATTATTAATCAGTTATAATATATTTATATATAATTTATTTCCATATAATAATTGCAAAATTAAAGTTATTAATAGTTATATATTCATAAATTTATATTACATTCTATAATGATTAAAAACATTTCAATTTTGATAAATAATTTTTGTTTTTATTGTTTGTATAACAATACAAATGTTTGTGTGTACATGTATGTGTGTAGTAGTAGTAGTAATATTAGTAGTAGTAGTAAAAGTAGTTGTAGTGGATTATTGGCACATTTTATTGTATAATAATTTTTAATCAATTATTTTTTGTTGTTGAAAAAATTGAAGCTATAAATAATCATATAATATAAAACAATCTATTAAATAAACATTGAAATATTGATTAAAAAAATCATAATAATTTTTATTATTTTTTTATTGCTTGTACCCAGATAGTATTATTTATTTATGCAATATATTGTTTTGTTATTAATCATATGCACGTATTATTTATTTACTTAATATATATATATATTATCATTCAATTAACAATTATAACTATATTTATATTATATTATGATATATAAGTTAAATATTATAAAACATAATTGTATGTAATTTTGATTATAACTAATAAAAAAATAATTTATTAATATTGTAATATTAAATTACAGGTACATTGTTATTGAAAAAAATAATAGTAATTATCTAGGAAATGCTTATTGACATAAAATAAATAAATAAATGTAATAATTGCAATTAGTTATTATACAGTTAAAATAAGATTAAATTAGATTTATATATGCAGTATATTAAATATACAATATTTTTAAAAAAAATTTTATATTGAATGCATATTAAATATTAATAATTTATTAAGATAAATTTAATGTAAATCAGTTAGTAATGCATATATATATATATATATATATATATAGTATAAAATAACTTTAAATAGTTTAAAAGTAAAATAGTTAATGATTTTAATATAATTTTTATTTTAAAATAATAACTATATATACGGTATATAATCGTAATTAATTTATTTAAAAAATATTTTTAATTAAAAAAACATTTTGAATTAAATACACTATTTTTAATTTAAAAATATAGGACATTTTTTTCAACAAAAAAATAGTTAAATAGATAATATAATTGCTTTTATAAATAAAAAAAATAATTCAATAGACATTTTAACATTACTTAATAATCTTTAATTTTTTTGTTGTCAATCAATCAATAAACAATATTATAAATGTTGTTTTTTGAAAAAAATAATAAGTATATAATACAACATTTAATTAATTAAATAAATTGTTAAATAATTTTATTTTGTAAATACCTATATATAAAAAAAATCTAAATAATAGTACTGTATAATTAAAAATACTAATATTTTTATTATACTTAATTATTTATTTTTTGTATAAAATTACATTTCAACATGTAATACAAATTAAATTATATTCAAATAACTAATTGTAAGAAAAATTGTGTTAATTATTTTGACATTTAAAATAAATAAATAAAAAATAAATACACACTCAAACAAACTTATAGTGATCTTAAACTATTAACACATAAAAATACTGTATATTAAATATATAATAAAATAAAAAACTAAATTTGTTTTTAAAAAATTAGTTAATTAAAAGCACACATACACACACACACATACACACACACACACACACGTACACACACATATATAAATACACACACACACACACACACACACACACACACACACACACACACACACACACACACACACACACACACACACACACATACATACACACACACACACACACACACACACACACACACACACACACACACACACACACACACACACACACACACACACACACACACACACACACACACACACACACACACACACACACACACACAYACATACATACACACACACACACACACACACACACACATACATACATACACACACATACAAACTGTTTGTATGAAAGTTACTATTTAGATATTTTACTTTGAAATCTATTGTGTTTTTCAATGAAAAACGAGTTTTATTATTATTATTAGTATTATTTAAAATGAAATTTTTAAAAATACCTATAATTTATATTAATTGTATTAATTGCAAAATTTTTCAAATTTAATATGCAATTTTTCTGAGAAATATTTATAAATTATATACTGATATATATATAATCAATACTATGTTTTAAGTAAAAAGTTTTGGATATATTTATAAGTAAAATATTTTTTGTTTTTGTTTTTAAAAAATTACATCTAAAAAAATAATTATGTAATAGTTTGTAATTTTTAATAAGAAATTTAATTATTGGTTAGCAAATTTTGCATAACTAATAAATTATTTTTATATTAATATAAGTGTTAATAAATAATTATTTTATTTATAATTTATATATACTGTATAAGTATTAAAGTGTTAATAAATAATTTTCATAAAATAAAATAATTTTCATAAATAAATTTCTATTTAAAACAAAATAGATGTGCTATACATGTAACTGTGTTGGGAATCAGTTAGTAATAATAGTTAGTTAATAATAATAATAATAAAATATAGATATGATACCTACCGGTGCCGCTGCATTAGTAGTACCACTGTACCTATCAGTAGCATTGTTTATACTGCAAAACTATGAACGACACCGATCTATCCAAACAGACCGCGACCAGATTGGCCAGAATTACGATTTTATTGTAATCGGTTCGGGTTCGGCCGGTTCGATAGTGGCCAGACGTTTGGCCGAAATTGGTGTCGACGGCGGCGGCGGTTCACGGGTGAGTGTACTGCTTCTGGAGGCCGGCCAAACGGCCGGCGGCAATACCGACATACCTGGTGGCGGCTACTGGGAGTTTTTCGGTAGTCCTATCGACTGGAACTATACTCTGGACGAACAGCCGGTTGGTATTGGATTTCCGAATCGCCGGATACCCGAAAGTCGTGGTCGAGTGATTGGCGGCAGTTCATCGGTTAATACATTGATCTACAATCGCGGTAATCGCCGCTGTTTCGACGACTGGGCCAACATTTACGGCTGCAAAGGCTGGACCTATGCAGAGGTGTTGCCGTTTTTCAAGCGCTGGGAAAACCAGACCGACCCGAAATTGTTGGTCAGCAATGGCGGCACTTATCATAGCTCGCGTGGCCGTATACAGGTGTCCTCGTGGCCCAATCCGCCGGAGATTATGATCAGACATCAGCGGGCGGCCAATGAGTTTGGTTTCGATAGCACGGATATCAACGGTCCGCAACAATTTGGTACTACATTAGGCCAGGCATTCATAGGTACCGACGGTGTCCGGTCGAGTGCATCGAACGGCTATATCGATCCGAATCCCTATCCCAATAATCTCCATATATTGGCCAATGCCTACGTGACACGTATTTTATTTTCGGGCAAACATGCGGTCGGTGTCCAATACGAGAGATACGGTAGGAAACATACGGTTTATGCTAGACGTGAGATTATTTTGAGCGCCGGTATGCAAAAACAACTTTATTTTTTTATATATATATATAGTTATTATCCGAATCTAACTACAGGTGCCATTGAATCGCCACATATACTGATGGTGTCGGGAGTCGGACCGCGTAAACAGTTAGACAAGTTCGGTATACCAGTGGTGGCCGACCTGCCGGCAGTGGGCGAGTACTATCAAAATCATGCCGGCGTTTCGCTGAACTTTCTCCTGAACGATACCTACCGGCCAATGTACGGTACCGGTGCTCAGGTAACCATGGAAAACTTGTACGAGTTTTACGCCCATCATCGGGGTCCACTGACCAAACACTATCGGGCCATAACCTATATGTATACGCCAACCGTTTCAGATGAGGGACACGACTATCCGAATGTCGATTTCGAAACCGGTCTCTATCTGTTTCCCGAAAACCTAACCGAATGGACAGTACGCTACGACCGGCAACGCGAATGGGATCAGTTTAATCGGCAATTTGTCGGTAAATACTATTTTTTTGTACACACACTACTACAACGTGTCCGCAGTCGCGGTTATGTACGGYTACAGTCGGCCAATCCGTATGTCTATCCGCGTATTAATCCACGATTTGTGTCGCATCCGAAAGATTATGAAGATTTAGTCGATGCTCTGAAATATATGTTCAGATTTTTCGAGATCAGCTCTATTGCCAAATACTTGGCACCTATACGTCCGATACCCGGTTGTCGACTGTGTCCCGGTTTCGTACACGAATGTGACCAATATATCCGATGTGTTATTGAACAGCAAACCGATGTCGGCTTTCATTCGGCCGGTACCTGTCGTATGGGTCCAGTCGATAGTCCCGAGRCTGTAGTCGATCCGCGATTGCGGCTAAAAGGTATGGACGGTCTGCGTGTATGCGATGCCTCGGTTATGCCCCTAATAGTTAACGCCAACATCAATGCCGCTACGCTAATGATTGGCGAAAAATGTGCTCAAATGGTCAAAGAGGACAACTATGTCTGAGAAACGGGTATTTTTGTTTTTTATAATAAAAAAAATACAATTTTTAGTTGTATTATATATACAGTAAATTATAATTACATGTTATATATGCAGTTAATAATCTCAAATAAAACAATAGTTTTATTTTTTTTATATAAATTTGTTTTATTTAGTAATTTATTTATTAATATTTTTTTTAAAAATTATATCAGAATATAATTATAATATAATAGCAATAATAATTATTATTATACATTATATTATATAATTTATATACAATAATTAAATATATTATATTATCAATATAAGTCAATAAAAATTTAATAGTTAGATAAGATTTAGATTTCTAAATATTAAAATGATAATTATTTTTAAATAAAAAATAATAATAATAAGTTTCAATATACAGTAAATTATAATTATTATAATAATAATATTAAATTATATTCAAATAACTAAATAAAAAATTGTGTAAATTATTTTGGCATTCAAAATAATTTTTTTTTTTAATTTAAATACACATTAAATAAATATAATAGTATCCTAAAGCTATTAACACATAACTTATTTTTAAAATATTATTTTTTTTAATTCAATTTAACTAAATATAATTAGTACAATATAGTATATATATATATATATTAGTATTTATTATAATTAACAATTAAAACCTAATTTACACACACACACACACACACAAAATTAAATTTCAATATATATATATAATATATACTTTAATATATATATATATATTGATTAAATATAAAATAAACATGAATTCATTAGTCGATATGTTTTACCCATACAATAGTTGATGGATGCGGCGGTAAATATGAGAAATAAAAATATACTAACAAATAGCAAACAGCCGTACATTAGTATCAGATTAGACCATAAGTCAAACGAGTTGAACATAAAAAAATATAATATCATTACAGCTGCCAAACCAAACGTTAGCCAATAGTATAATAAAAGTTTTGACCAATAAGTCTGGTTATAGTCGGCAATTTGTGCGCATAGTTTGTCCAATAATCTAACCGGTAATAAATACGTAGGTTTAGGTAGTCGTCGACTATGGATAGGCGGCGGCGGCCGTAGCCGATACTGGTGTCTACGGGCTAACTGATCGTAGACTATCCATAGTTTTAATTTCAAATAACGGCACAGTATGTAAAAGTAGACTAACTGATAGCTGCAAACATTCCAGTAATAGGTACCCAAATAGGCATATAGTATGGCATTGGGTATACCATAGCCCATGACATAACTGGCCGGCAATCGGACAGAGTAGGCAACTAAGATAATTACCGCACACATAGGTACCAGTGTATTGTTGTTTAGTTGGAGAAACTGACACAAACGGGTCATCCATTTGATTAGTTTGACGATATCCTGGGGTTGGTTGGTTAGACCGACACTCATGGGTGTACGCAAACCGGACATCATTTGAAAACAATGCATAAATGTTGGTTCAATACCCCGACAGTAGTTATAGTAATAGGTTAGCTGCGACAGTACTATCAATACAGCCAACAATATGATCATTGCATTGATCAACAGTTTGTTACCCAAAATGTATGTCCATTCGCCTAACAGTGCAAACAGTTGCCAATTATCAGTATTAGTGTCGTCCATGAAAATACAGACAACCCGTTCGCATAGAAATACTAGAGTTATCGGAAATGTTATCAACGGTTGATAAAACCATTGTCTTTTTGGATACCAATCAGTGGCCAGTCTATCCATAGTTAAGCCAATACGATATAAATGATAGGCCGACCATTTGTAGCATACAATTGCCGGCAATAAGTATTTTGCGGAATAATTATCCATTTTTTTCTATAATAATAATAATAATAATAATAATTAAAAAAAACTGTTTTCTACCGTTTAGTCAAATGTCAAATAAAAAACTACTTAAATAAATGGTTTTATATTTTTTCATTTTATCGATTATGAGGTTATTTTTATTTATTTTTATTATCTTTAATCTTAATTACAGTAAATTAAATGATTATTTAAAATAATTGATGTACAGGTACTGTACTGTACGGTATATAAACATAATAATGTTTTACTACTATTGGAAATAAATACACATTTATTTTTTTAAAAAATAAATTTATTTATTTATTTATTTAAAAGTTTTATATATATATTTTTTGGTCAACTAATTTTATAATATTATAAAATCAATATAATATTACCAAATAAATACAACTGTAAACTTATTTACTTAAAAATAGCATTTTTTTTGTTTATCGATTTTTTTTTGGAAATTTATATTTTTTTCAAATAAATAATTTTTAAAAAAAAGTTATTTTTAGTAGCTATTAATTTTTGTAAATTATTTAAGTAAATAATGTTTAATAAAAAATTTATATCTTGTTATAAAAACAATAATAATAATAATACTTTTATCTAGTTTACTTTTTTCTAAACAATATAAATATTATATATAAATCTATAAAAAAAACATTAATGTATAGTAAAAATTATATTTTACAGATTTGAGTTAATAATTTTTAACAAAAAAATATATAATTTTATATATAATTATCAATAGTTATACACAATATAAATAAAATTTAAAAAAAAATTATAACTAATAGATTAATTAACTAATACAATACAACATAAGAAAAATACATTTATTAATTAAAATATAATTTATTTATATACAGATTTATTTTTGTTGTGTAAAACATTTTTTTAAATATAATTATAATAGATGGGAAAGCATGATAATAATATATTTTTAATTTATACTTAAAAATATTAATATTATTTGTTTATTTTTTACAAAAAAAAATCAAATTTTATGATAATAAAAAATATGTTTATTTAATAATTTATATGACTTATTAACTAAATGTGTTATGGATGCTGCAGTAAATATGATAAACAAAAATCCAGTCAAACATATTAATAGAAAATACCATAAAATTATTAATAATTTCGGACTAATCGATACAAACAATACGGTATGTATTAGCAAAACAATAGCCAAACCAAATGTCAGCCAAACGTATAATAAAAATTTAGACCAATAGGTTTGATTGTAGTCATCAATTTGTGAACATAATTGATTCAATGATTTCAATAATGATAATAATGTTGAAAATTTTTCATAATTTTCCATATTTTTATAAATCAATTTCAATTTAATTGCCAAATACCTGACCAGTATATAGAAATAGATAACCTGATAGAGTAGGCAACTCCAAAAATGACATGCCCATAGAGCCAGTAGTAGACAATTGGGTAGCAATAAGATTATGGCTAAATAGTTAGCTGGCTGTTTGTGTTTCATGGCTATCATTAGCAATAGTCCGGCACCGGTAGGCGATAGTAATTCGCAAACTAGCTGACAACCCTGGCATAGTCTACGAGTCATATTGATAAGCTTATGTATCTGATGGTAATCATGGAGGCCAACACTTGCCGGCGACCGAAAACCGCCAATCATTTGGAAAATTGCTAAAAATTTCGGTTCAATAGCCGACCGATAGTTATAGCGATAGGTTAGTAACGATAGTATGTGTAATACGGATAACAAGGCCATCATTAGGTTAATCATGTTTTTTGTACCCAATAGGTAGGCCCAGTCGCCAAACAGGACAACCATTTGCCAATTGTTTGCATTGATTACTATACAGACAATCCTTTCCACTAAATATATGAAACTAACGACATAAACAACTAATGGTCGATAAAACCATTGTCTATTTGCTGGCCAATTATCGGCGGCGGCTAATATTTGATGACCACTTAGACCAATACGATATAAATGATAGGCCGACCATTTGTAGGCAATATCTGGAGGTAATAATTGTCGGGCAGAAAAACTAGACATTTTTTAAATGTCTAATATTTCTATATATTTTTTTTAAAAAAAAACAAAATGTTATTTTAAATATTTATTACAAACACACTTATA
Source organism: Oppia nitens (assembly GCF_028296485.1). NCBI lineage: Eukaryota > Metazoa > Arthropoda > Arachnida > Sarcoptiformes > Oppiidae > Oppia > Oppia nitens. The sequence continues at coordinate 1,435,087 of NW_026533202.1, read as the reverse complement.
ATTTATTTATTTAAATATATAATACTGTATTATTGTTTAATTATAAATTATAATAATATAATTATTATTATTTTTTATTAGTTGTATTATTAGTATTATAAGCATTATTACAATTTGTTAAACAAAATTATATCGATTTAGTTTTTTTATATAAATATTATGTTATGAAATTAATAAGTTATATAATAGTTTATTTTTATTTAATAGTTTTAATGAATTATTTTTTTTAATTTACTTTTAGTTGTTTTGATATTTACTAAAATTTACAATAAGTTTTACTTACTTTTTTTTAAAAAAATAGATATTACTGTTTACGCAATAAGTTTAAGTAATTATTATATTATAATAACATTTTTATTTTATAAAATACTTAATATTAATACATAAAATTTAATATAATGTCAACAATCTATTAAAACTATATAATATTTATTTTCGTTATATATTAATGATCAAATAATTAGTTTTAGTTTTATAAATAAATATATATATTGTAATATATAATAAAATAATTTAAATAAATAATATTGATTAAATAATAAAGTTTATTATTATTATTTTTGTTAAATTAGTTATAGTTAGTTACTATTATTTATTTAGCAAAAAATATTTGCTATTTGCTCCATATATATATAATATTTAATGTATTTATAATATTATTTCAAATTATATAATTGTATTTTATTATATAAATTTAATTTTTATAAATTAAACAAAATATTATTATTATTTGTAAATATTTATTTGAATAATAATATTTTAATTATTATTATTATATATTTTTTACAACAATAAAAAGTTATAAGCAAAACATATAAAATATTCAAAAAATATTTTTTAAATGTAAAAATCATATAATAGTTATCATTAGAGAGAGAGAGAGAGAGAGAGAGAGAGAGAGAGAGAGAGAGAGAGAGGAGTATGTAATATAGCACTGGTAGAGGAGATGCTGATGATCTTAAACTAAATTAAGTTTAATATAAGCTCTGATAGGGTGCACATCTATCTATACTTTCTAACTCTCTCTCTCTCTCTGTCGGAAAAAAGTCAAAAATTGTAATAATCAGTGCATTTACTCACTTGTGTGTTGTGCTTAATGGGATGTTACTGTATGTATATGTACTGTATGTATGTATGTGTGTGTGTGTGTGTGTCTGTGTGTGTGTGTGTGTGTGTGTGTGTGTGTGTGTGTGTGTGTGTGTGTGTGTGTGTGTGTGTGTGTGTGTGTGTGTGTGTGTACGAGTGCATACTGTCGTGTCTATGTCTTTGATGGGATCAGTCATATAACAGTACATACATATACTATGCTCTCTCTCTCTCTCTCTCTCTCTCTCTCTCTCTGTCTTAAAAAAATCTTAATGTTTATTTGTATGCATATGTGTGATGTCTGTCCTCAAACTAAAAAAAAAGTTTTAAACTTTTAAATTTTTATCTTTTATATTATACATACCGTTCCTCTCTCCCTCTCTCTCTCTCTCTCTCTCTCTCTCTCACACACACACCAACCATCACAAAAAAGTTATATCTAAAGTATTAGTGAGAGGAGGAACTGTAGTTTAGTTTCTGAGGAACTGGTAGATGCATGTATGCAAAAAAAAGTATTATCAGTGATATATTTATATACTGTATGTACAGTATATATAAAAACCTAAAACTAGAGTAAATGCTAACTGTGCTAACTATACGGTATATTATACATATGTGTTTGATTGTATAGACCGTGCATTTGTGTCCCATATGTAAAGTGTGTGTTTGTCGGGACAGTCGTGTTATAATAATAATATGTTTGTCTAATTATACGGCAATAACAACAACAACAAGTTATATATATATATATATATATATATATATATATATATATATATATATATATATATATATATATATATATAATTTGTAATCATTATATGCATCGATAATAATATTAAATGATTTTTTTTAAATTTTATTTTATGTGTAAAAAATTGTTTCATTTATAAATAAAATATTTATTAATTATATCATATTTATATAAAACAGTTATATTTATTTTATTTTTTAAAATTAATAATATATTTTATTTTGAATTTATTTAGTGTTCAATTATGTTAGTATTGTTTAATTAGTGTTTATATATCAGTATATTATATATATATATATATATATAAATACTCAACTTTTTATTTTATTTATAAAATTATATGTAAGTATTATTATTATTATTATATAACAAAATATTTACATACAATAAACAGATATATAATAATTATATTTTAATAAATGAAAATGTAATCTATTTTATTTTATTATGTTAGTAATAATGTATAGAAAAATAATTTTTTTATTTTAATTATTGTACATACAGGTACAGTTAATTTATATTAATATATATATAATATATTTTTAGTAATAATATATTTCACAATTAATCGATAATTATATATTAGAAATACAGTTAGAAAATAAAACCAATAAATACTATACTACTGTAGTAAATGATTTGAAACATTTCAGTACATATTTAATACAATAATATCTATTGTATACCATATATAATATATTATATATTAATACAGTAAATTATTATTATCAAATAATTTAAATAAACATAAATTAGGAAAAAATATCTAATTATATACACAAAAAAATATTTGATAATAAAATAGATTATTTTACATTAGAAATTTAAAAAACAAAAATAAAAATTACATATAAATTTATTTATTTTTCAATTCAATGGAAAACAATTTTTTGTTGTTGTTGTTGATTATATTTAATTATTCAAAAAATAGATTTATTATTAAATGCTATTTTTAAAATAAAACACATATTTATGTTATTATTTAGTTTTATTTATTTTTTTGAATAACACGTGTGTAAATGTATTTTCAACAAAAAATAAAATAAAATAATATTACTTAATACTATGCATATGACTATATATAATATATATAATATGAAAATAATCTGCTATTTAAAATAATATATAATATAATATTTTCCTCTCTCTCTCTCTCTCTCTCTCTCTCTCTCTCTCATACACATACACATACACATACACATACACATACACATACACATACACATACACATACACATACACATACACATACACATACACATACACATACACATACACATACACATACACATACACATACACATACACATACACATACACATACACATACACATACACATACACATACACATACACATACACATACACATACACATACACATACACATACACATACACATACACATACACATACACATACACATACACATACACATACACATACACATACACATACACATACACATACACATACACATACACATACACATACACATACACATACACATACACATACACATACACATACACATACACATACACATACACATACACATACACATACACATACACATACACATACACATACACATACACATACACATACACATACACATACACATACACATACACATACACATACACATACACATACACATACACATACACATACACATACACATACACATACACATACACATACACATACACATACACATACACATACACATACACATACACATACACATACACATACACATACACATACACATACACATACACATACACATACACATACACATACACATACACATACACATACACATACACATACACATACACATACACATACACATACACATACACATACACATACACATACACATACACATACACATACACATACACATACACATACACATACACATACACATACACATACACATACACATACACATACACAAACACATACACATACACATACACATACACATACACATACACATACACATACACATACACATACACATACACATACACATACACATACACATACACATACACATACACATACACATACACATACACATACACATACACATACACATACACATACACATACACATACACATACACATACACATACACTGTGTATAGTATACGCGTATTATTGGGTTACTATTTAGACATTTTCCCAGAAAAAACTTAATGTATTTATAGCCTATAGGATTGTGAAACCTTTTATTTTCAATGAAATAAGAAAAAACGGGTCTAAATATTATTATTATTATTGATAAAAACCTTATTATAGAAAAATACCGATTACTTAAACATTAAAAGTAGTAGTATTAGTAGTAATAGTATTCAAAACTTAGATATAATATGCAATTTTCTGAGAAATATATATATATATATTATATTGTTTTTATTCATTAAATAATAAAAGTATTTGTTTTTACAAATAAAACTAATTATAAATTATAATAGTTTTGCTGATGATTACATAGTTAATGCTAAATATTTTTGTTTTGTTTTATTTATAGTAACATTTATACTGTATTTTATTTATATTAATATATATTTATAAATATATTATTATTGCTATTGAAACTCCATGTGCTCTATCTCTCTCTCTCTCTCTCTCTCTCTCTCTCTCTCTCTCTCTCTTTGATGATATATTTATATTTAACTATATATTACTGGTTTAATACCCGTAATAATTATTATTATAAATAGTTTTGTAATTATTATGTAATTTGAATAAGAAATTTAATTAATTTATACACCAAATTGCCAAATAATTTATTTATATTATAACAGTTAGTATTATCAAAATAAATAGATAGATATATTGATAGATAAATATTAATATTTATATATATATATATATATATATATATATATATATAGATAAATAAATTGATTAAGGGTAATTAATTTTGTTTATTATATTAAAAATTACTTTATTATTAATAATAATTTATTAACTACAAAATATTTATTACTATTATTAAAAAAAATTAAATTTTAGTATATTTAAAGTATTATAATTATTTGCTGATTTGAAGATTATAAATATATATACAGTAAAAACAAATCAAACATTTTTTCAAAAACTAATATATGTTTGCATAAAGTATTAAAAAATCAATTTTGTTTGTCAACTACAGTATAATTGTCACCCAATAATAATAATAATAATTTCTTAAAATAATAACAATATGATTATATGACATGACTATAAAAAATAATAATCTCATGATTATGCAAATAGTAATAATTATTATTATAATTATAATCTATAATCATAATATGATTTTAGCATTAGTTGACAAAAATTATATTATTATTATTATTATTTTGGGTACAGTTTACTACTACTACTGTGTTATATATTTTAAATCAGGTCCCAACAATAACACTTGATTATCAATGATTTTTTAGACAAAATAATAATAATACTAATAATTTAGTAATTAATTTAATAGTATTTAAAAATTATATATAAATTATTATATATAATATATTATAAATTGTATCTTAAATAGCATTCATCAAAAAAACAAAAAACAAAAATTAAGTAAATTTAAGTTATGTTATTAAAAATAACAATTTTTTTCAAATAACAAAAAAAAATGTTTTATAATATCACAAATTCAATATAATAATTAATTTTTAATTACTGATTGATTGTTAGTTTAACATTAATTTTTGTTGTTGTCATCAAACAAAGTTATAGTTTTAATTTTTTGAAAAAAATAACAATTAATTAAAAAAAAGTTTATAATATTATAGTTTATTTAATTACAACTTTAGTTGGAGTTTTAATTATTAATTTTTTCTTAAAAATATTTAACATTTGTATATACAGTATATATATATTTTGAAAACAAAAATTTTTGCTGACTAATACATTTAGTTTCAAGCATTTTTTAAAAATATATGTTTATTATTAGAAATTTTTGTCTTATAAGTAAAAATTTAAAAATACAGTTAACTTAAATTTTAAAAAATTAAATTATCTTTTTTATTATTATTATTATAAATACTGTAAATTAATATCTCATATAATTATCCTGAGAGAAAGAGATAGAGATATTATTAAATATGATATATTAAAATACAATAAAATATTTTCCCATAACTTTGTCGACACACACACACACACACACACATACAGATAGATTTCATGAATTTTTTTATGATTTATTTATGTAAATAATATATTTATATATATATATTAGGCAATTAAATGATATTTTCTGGTAATAATAATAATAATTTATTAGAAAACATTACAATATATACTGTATATGTGTGTATGTGTGCGTATGTGTGTGTATGTGTGTGTGTGTTTGTGTGTGTGTGTGTGTGTGTGTGTGTGTGTGTGTGTGTGTGTGTGTGTGTCTGTGTGTGTGTGTGTGAGTGTGAGTGAGTGAGTGTTTGATAATCCCTGAACTCTCAAATAGTTATATATATACAGTATATATATATATTAAATATAAAGTATATAACACTTTTGACACACACACCAAAAAAATCATTAAATCAATTGATAAGCCTCTCCTGTCTCCGGGTTTCTGTGATTTAAATATGGGAACGGCATCTCACAAAAGGGAATGGGATATATCAATGGGTTTAAAGATAGTTTCCATTAGTAGTTATAATTTATTACATTTCTCTCTCTCTCTCTCTCTCTCAACAAATAGCCCCTAAAAGCGGGGCCTCCTCTTTTTTTTGCTAAACATTTAAAATAATAATTTTTATTTATTTATACAAATTTTGTTTAAACATTTTTGTTTTCTAAATGATTTATACATTTTTGTTTATAGTAGTTGATTATTATTATTATTATTATTGTATAAACATTATATGTATCAATAATTAATATTTTATGATAGTTATTATAATAATATATAGTTTAACTGTGGATAATAAATTGCAATTTTTATTTGTAATATTTATAAAATATATATATATAAATATATCTTATAATCAATTTTTTCTATATATCTCTAATTATATATATATTTTTAAACACACAAAAAAATCATTAGCTATTAACACAATTTTTTTTGAAAATTTAGTGAATTTTATTTTTTAACTATTTGTGTTTCAATGGTTAATATTGTGTTTTTATAAAAAATATTTGTTGAAATAATTATTTAAATTATTTGAAAATTTTTATCTTTTTTTTTGTTGTTTTGAACAAATATTATCATTTAATTTGTTGTTTGTTTGTTTGTAAAAAGTTTCACTTACTTTCAAAAAATGTTTTTAAACATTATTTTTATTTTTGTATACATTTTATTAGTACTGGTAGTTGTAGTGATGATGAGATAACAATCATCAATTGACTTCAATATACATATAATATGTGTTACATATATATATATATATATATATAATATAATCTACAAGTTCTGGCATATAATGAACTCATTTAATCTATCTCTCTCTCTCTCTCTCTTTCTCTCTCTTTCTCTCTCTTTCTCTCTCTCTTTCTCTCTCTTTCTCTCTCTCTCTCTCTCTCACTCACTCTTTATCTCTCTCTCTCTCTCTCTCTCTCTCTCTCTCTCTCTCTCTCCCTCTCTCTCTAACTTAAAGTTTGTTTAGCTCATCATAATATGTCTTTTCCCACAATTTACATCATTGACTAAACTAAACTAATACATCAAAAATATATTATACTATATATATACACTGTTAGTCTCTGTATTGTATGTACTGTATGTATGTATTTGTGATATATATATATATATATATATATCCAGAAATAGTTTAATCTGATATAGCAATAGACATCTCTAATGTTATTTATTCAAAATAAAAACAAATTACAATAATTATACTTCAATAGTAATAGTAATTATAATAATAGTCTACTTGTATTTTATAGATGTCCCTGAAGTATGTTTTTTAATAATAATAAAAAAGTGTTTAACACATAATAATGATAAGTATCAATAAAATAATAAAATCTACTGTTAAGTTATTTTTCCAAATAAATTTATTTACTTTTTTTTAAAAAAACATAAATAATTTAAAGTCAATTAATTTTTTTTATTCAAATTTTCTTTATATGTATTTAAAATAAATATTACATTTTTATCTAGTTTTTAAAATCTATTTTTAAAAAATATACACAAATATACACATAATTATTATATTTAGTATATTATGGATATCAATATCTATTTATTATATAAAATTATTTCATATATTTTCAAACTTAATAATAAGTTTTATATTTTTGGTTATTTTATATATTCACCAAAACTATGTATATGTACTGTATGTGTGTGTATGTATGTATGTATGTATGTATGTGTGTGTGTGTGTATGTGTGTGTGTGTGTGTGTGTGTGTTTGTCGGATGAGTTACAAAAATAAATAAATAAATTAAATAAATAAAACTTTAAATAAAATTTTCAATTATTATCATTATATTTAAATATCTAAATGTAATTATTATTGATGAGATTTTATAAAATTATATATTTTTTAATTTTATTTTAATTTTTTATTTTATGTTTGTGTAAATGTTAAACATTTTTATTATTATGATATATATATATATATATATATATATATATATATATATATGATATTATTATTATTTTAATATGTTATTGTACTATACTATCAATTTAGAAATATTAATCACTGTTAATATAATATTAAACATTTGATATTAATTTTTAAAAATATATATATTTATATAATAATAATATTATTAAAACACAATAAATTTCTATTTTTAGTATTTAATAAATTTTGTTATTTTGCAAAATTAATTGATTATATTGAAATAATAATAATTATCATTATTATTAATATAATAAATTAATTTATAGAAAATAATTTAATTTATTTTTTTGTTGTTGAAAATAATAGTAAAAATTATTAGGAAAAATACTAGAATAGAAAATTTCTAACTATTTAAACAACAAAAAAATTTCATTTAATATCTATTATTATTTTATATTATTTTTTATTTATATTATTGATTCATTAATAGTTTTTTTCCGATAATAAAATCGTAAAAATGTTTTTATTATTATTATTACTACCGTTTTGTCTACATATTGTTGGACTGTTTTATAAAATTATATTATTTAAATAGTTATTTAATATTTATACAACTATAGTATTAGTATTTTTAAAAAAATTAATTAAATCAGTATTAATTAGTATCTGATTATTTTTCTTATAATAATAAATTTTATTTTACTGTATATTTCAATTAAATAAAAATAAAATAAATAATTTTATAACAATTTTTTTCAAAAGCTTTAACAAAAATTTTAGGCATTAAAAAATCAAATATTGCATAGATATGTGAAATATCTATATATATATATATATATATATATAATATATATATAAGATTTATTTTTTTAAATCTAAAAATTTAATATATTAAGAGTTAAAAATTTTCTAGTTTGAGATTAAATATTTAATAATTAATTTCCTGGTTTGCAGGCTATATAATATAGTATATATATATATATATATATATATATATATATATATATATATATATATATATATATATGTATAATACTATACATATAAATATATATAAATTATATTTACCTGATTTTATTTGTTGTAAAACTAATCTATTAAACTAATATATATATATTTAGTACTCATTTTTTTAATCTCATTTTTTTGGATTAAAATTTTCTAAAAAAAATAGAACAGGATTTAAGATAAAAACTAAAATAATAATAATAAAGATTATCCACTCTATTGTCTATATGTTATATACGGTAAAAAATGTTAGACAATACGGTACTTACTTTATTATTATTATTACTACTACTACTACACGTAAAAATACTATTATAATAATCAATGTGTATCTAATATATGTAATATATAGTATATAATATTACATTAATAATAATATTATTAATAATAATTTGTTTGAAATATTATATAATATATAATTTATTTTTTTATTTGATTTACATTACTATTGAATATTATATATATATATATAATATTATTAGTTTTTTTAAGTACAATTTGGTAGAAAAAAATTATTCATTATATTTTGTTTTATATTTTTTGCTCTCTCTCTCTCTCTCTCTCTCTCTCTCTCTCTCTCTCTCTCTCTCTCTCTCTTTCTCTCTCTCTTTCCAATAGACTGTAAAACTACAGTACTGTACCATATATTTAGTAAACTATTTTTAGATATCAACACATACTCTATTGATATACATATAAATATCAAATATATAAAACACAACTGTAATCGTATTTTTCAACTAACTATTCAATACATACATACATATCATACATACAGTAGAAAACAACAGTTTCATCAATCAATACAACAATACATACATAGAGTATATGAAATAAATTACTGAATCAATGAATGAAAAAATCTAAAAATGTTTTGATCATAAAAATTGTTTTTTAACTTTTTTCATTGTTGTTTTTTAATTATTTAACTATAGATAACATATAAATATCACACACATAGTGAATAAGACATTTGAAAATTATAAAAAGCAACAAAAAAACTCTTAAACTGTTAAAAAACATCAGTGTGTCTATCAATAGAAAAAAAATGTCATCCCTTTCCAGCCAACCGTGCAATGGAAGCAATCATAGGATGAGGAGGAGGACAGTCATATTATTATCATCCATGTCTAAACAATTGTTAACAACACAAAACATACTACTGGTGCTGATGATGATGTCGTCTATCAGCATCAGCACCGGCAGTATTGTTGTTACCGGTAATGCCAACAACAACAACAATGATATACATCATAATTATCATCGAAACGACAAGTTATCGTCAGGTGCTGCTGCTGTCGATGACATCCTAAACAACAACAACAACAACACTGATAATCACACAACAACTTCATACCAGACACTGGGATCAAAGTGGAGGACAGCCCAACAGGAGGCGGAAAACAGTGTGTTTAATATAGTCAATGGCCAACTACCCATGGACAGGGAGATCAATATCTATGTGCTCAGTGGAGAAGCTAAAAGGTTTGTTAGGTTTTTTTATTGTTGTTTTGTTATAAAAAATATTTATAATAATAATTTTGGATATTTTTTTTAATTTTAATTTAAATGCTTAATATTTGTGTTAATTAATTAATTAATATCATATATTATTTTGTTTTTTAAATAAAACATACCAGTGCTTTCTATGTATGTGTGTGTGTGTCACTACTACTACTAAAAATTTAGATATATCTATTTTTATCATGCTGATTTTTTTATTTAAAAAAATAATTATTATTATTTAGTATTGTTTTAGTTTTAGTTTTTTTTATATATATATACACACAAAAAGTCAATGAACTTGAGTTTCAATATTTTTTTTTGATATGTTTTGTTTAGTTTTAGATATTATTTATTTATTTTTTTTGTGTCTACAATTTTCATCAGTATAAATAATATTGACGTTTTTTTCAACAAAAAATAATAATAATAATAATAAATATACAGTTACTATACTGTACTGTACAATACTACTAATGTATATATATATATATATATTAAATAAATATTATTAAATCATAAAATACACAGAATATTAATTTAATTATTTTAAATTTAAAAATATCATTCAAAATATATTACAATATTGTGTAATTTTTTTTATTTAACTAAAATTTTATCTTTTTTAAAAATATTGAAAATTAATACATTAGATATTTAAAATTACTTATAAAAATTATTTATTTAATTTGTTTAAATTTCATTTTAAATTAAGCATATTAAATTTTATGTTGTTTATAAAAAATATTTTTATAAAAAAATAGTTTGCAATAATATTTAATTTATTTTTTGATACATAATATATTATTTTTTATTATATTGATGTTGATATATACTAGTTTAAAATAGTAACTATAATTATTTATTTAATATAATATTTTAGGATAAAAATTATATATATATATATATATATATTTATATACACTTTATTGATAATAGTTTTTTTTGTTAATTTTTTTTGTTGTTGAAGAAAATAAAACTATGTTTAGATTTATTATTATAGACAATAAATTAGATGTTAATGCCATTAGTTATTTATTTTTTATATTTATTGATATATGTATATACTGTATATACAGTATATACAGTATATATATATATTATATATATATTTATACTGTATTTTTAAACCTAATTTGTTTATATAGACATTTGTGTGACATTTTGTTTATGTTTGATTAGTTTTCGCCAATATATCAAATAAATATATAAATAAATAATAAATAACTATTATATATATATATATATGTAAATTTATGGGAAAGAGATTTTTTAGTTTACATCAATTTTTTGTATTTATTAGTTTAAAATTTTTTAAAAACTTTTGTTTTATAATTAGTATTAAGTTATACTAATCTTACTTTAATCGGAAAAAAATATCTAAATTACTTAATTAATTTATAATTTATATTATAATTTACTTAAATGTTTTACTCAAATTATCTATATATATAAAAAAAAATTATATACATTTTAAATATATTTATTTAAAAAAAAATAAAATAAATTACTTAATAACATGTTTTCCCAGAAACAATTAAATACAATTAATAGTTTTTATTGACACTTCAAGTTAATACTACTACTACTACTACTACTACTACTACTACTACTAGAAAAAAAACTAATTAATTAAATCAATTTCAGACAATTATTTTAAATTATTTTTTATTTATTTATATATATATATTGTTATTCCAAATAAAACCCATTAGATTCTGGGAAACAAACATTTTTTAGTTTTAATTTAAAAAATACAAAAATAAATTGAAAACAATATATTTATAGCATCTAGTTTTTTCAATAGAAATACTAATCAACCAAAAAAATAATAAAAAAATTACTCATAAATTACTTAATTTTTTTAGTTTTGTTTTTAGTTTTGTTATTACATAAATCAAATAACATGTTTATTATTTGCTTTATATTAGTGAGTAGGAGTCCATAAACTATATAATAACAGTTGTTATTATATAGTTTATAATCCATTATACAGTATATATAATACTATTGATATATATATATATATATATATTGGATGTATTTATTATATTATTAACCCAGACACTTATAAATACAGTACTTATATTATAATTAAAAATAAATATAATTATAGATAGTTTTGTTGTGTTTATAATTAGCTTATAATTTCCAGTAAAAATCTATATGTATTTATTAGCATACAATTACTAACCATTAATAATTAGTAAAACTTTATGTTTTTTTTTGTTTGATTTTGTTTTAGTTTGTTGTTTGGTTATTGTTTATATGTTGTTAATTGAATTTATTTTTAAAGTTTTTATTATTATTATTATTATCCATATTATCAATAAATCTATTTTGTGAACTATAAATATACATTGATTTTGTTTGTTTAATAAAAATTTTAATCTAACCATTAGATAGATATAATAAGATTATTATTATAGTAATATTGAAATGAATTAATTATTAAGAAAAAAAATTATTATTCAAAATAACATTTTTGATACTTAATGTTAATTATGTTAATTAGATAAATAGTTTTTAAATAAAATTATTTATTTTTTTTTGAAATTATTTTATTAATATAGTAATTCATCTTTTTATTATTATTATTATTATTATTAGTATAACAGTTATTATACATTATTACATAACATCAAAATGATTATAAATTATGTACATTAATAATACAGTAAAAAAATTTAGTATTATATATATATCTTATATGACTGTTTTCAATTAGCAATTTATAAATATATAATTTTTTTTTTGATAAATATCATAATTATATTACACTATTTTAACTAGATACAATTTGTCATTTTGATATTTTTTTCATTTTTTTTGCCAAAAAATTTATATCATATAATTTAATACAACATAATACCAAAATATATATATGGCAGTGTATATATATATATATATATAGTGCCAACAAATGTATGTTTTCACCACAAGTTTATATCTGATATAATTAATTAATTATAGTTATAAATTTATTTAATAAAATTCATACATTTTATAGTAATTATATTATAGTTATTGTTAGTTTTTAATTCAACTTTATTTTTAAAAAAATAAGATAATCAACAAAAAAAATTACAATAAATATTTTAATCAATTTAATAATAAGAATAATAATAAATACTACTTATGAAAAATATTTTATTATTTATTCATATATTTATTTTAATTATTATTTAACATATTATATTTAACAACAAAAAATTTGCAGATTATATTATCAGATTCACGAGTCGGGCCACGAGATGACAGTTACGGTAACACCGTGTGAGTCGCCTATTGTCTGGAAACTGTCGTTTTTGGCCCGAAAACGGCCTACAAATAAAGGTTTGTTAAAATTTATTATAATAAATATAATAACCTAATAATAATAATGTGTATGTATGTATGTGTATGTGTATGTGTATGTGTATGTGTATGTGTATGTGTATGTGTATGTGTATGTGTATGTGTATGTGTATGTGTATGTGTATGTGTATGTGTGTGTTTGATGTTAAATAAATATAATACAGTACTAAAATAGTTATTTGTTTTATATATATTTTTTGATAAAATTAAATACATATAAAATAATAAGTTTTTTTTGTTTGTTATATAATTGAGAAAAGATTTTCAAAAACATTTTTTTAAATTATTTATTTTTTTATATATCAAATAAATTATTTTAGAAAAAAATATATATATGTGTGTCGGCAACATATGTTTGCATTTGTCGTTTAACTGTTTTTATTTGACTTTATTTTTATTTATATATATTTTTTTTGATGATTTTTATGCCCCCAAAAAAACAAACAAACAGATCGTCGGTCTAAAAATAATAATAGACGAAGATATAAGAGACGACACAATAAGTTACTGATGGGAAGGAATGGTATACTAAATAAGGCTAAGACTGTCCTATTGGCCAACTATTCGGCCGGCACTGAGAGGACAACCTTTTCAGATATGTCATCGTCAGCCGGTTTGTCCTATTGTTTATTTTTATTAACAGTTATTATTATTATTATTTAAATATAAATGCAATTTATTATATGATAATTTTGTGCTAACACACACACACACACACACACACACATAMACATACATACATACATACATACATACATACATACATACATACATACATACATACATACATACATACATACATACATACATACATACATACATACATACATACATACATACATACATACATACATACATACATACATACATACACATACACATACACACACACACACATACACATACACATACACATACACATACACATACACATACACATACACATACACATACACATACACATACACACACACACACATACACATACACATACACATACACATACACATACACATACACATACACATACACATACACATACACATACACATACACATACTGATAAGTTACTAATTATATAAATAAATTTATAAATATATAACTTCTAATATAAACTAGGTTAATTAAAGCACTTATAAGTTTAAGATATATTTGTTTATTATGAATATTAATTATATTTTACATTTAAGATGACAACAACCCAATGTTTTATGATTGATTACATTAAGGAAATGTAGATATAATTAGTAATATATATATATATATATATATATATATCATAGTATATACTGTATATTAAATTAATTGTTGTTGAAAAAAAACTAGCATAATATCAACTATAATTAATAATTAGTAAATTATGCTATCTATTTATAATAGCATACACAATGATTTATATACAGCAATTAAATTAAATTTATCATTTTTTTCAAATGAAAAAAATATAAGTAATTTAAATTATATGAAAATTAATTTGTTTTTATTAAAAGACAATTTTTTTACATAATTCATATGTTTTACAACAAAATTATATAAATATAAATAAGTAGTTATTTTTAGCTATAAATTGTAGATATTTTTTTCCGGTGAGATTTAAAAAAAAACATTTTACAAAATTAATTGTTTATTATTTAATATTATTTATCAATTAATATTTTTAAAAAAATTTTAATATAATTACATAATGTATAATAATTATGTTTATATATATTTATTTTTAATAATTATATCCAAAAAATTTTAGATTATTTAATTTTAAAAAAAATAATTTAATCAATAATAATAATGTTACTAATAGTTAACATAATTTTCAATACAAAAAAAATAATTTTAAATATTAATTAATAATAACTTTTTTTAAATGTATTTATTCAAAAAAAAATTTTGTATAAAAATATTGATATATTTTTAAAAAGTTAAATATTTTTTTTTATTTTTTCACCGATAAATACATATATACAGGTCTTTACATAATTGATTTCAACTCATTGGGCAACGATGTGGCCGTCAAAGTCTATGTCTCACAACACTATCCCTATCCGTTGGCCCCAAACGACCAGCACATCGATGTCCGTCAAGTAAAAGCCGGTGAACTACTTATCAATTGGCCAATGAGTCCGTCGGAGTCCGTACAGCCTATCGACTATTGTGTAGCTGTCAGTAGTGGTGGTGGTGGTGGTGGTGGACAACGTCATCAGCACCGGTCGGACAGCTGTCTGATGGATGCCTATCTCAGAGGAGGAGATACCGCCACAGATGAACAGTACGAACTGGATCTGATACCTGAAGACCGGTCCAATTCGTTTGCCTATTGGTGGGGAAGGACTGTCAAAAATATGTTACGCCAGTCCCAGTTGCGGGCACTGGCAGCCAATAACGTACGAATAGCTTGCGTTGGCAAACAACGTTGGCATCTGATCCCAGTCTACGACAGTACACCACAACAAGGACAACAACAACTGGCCAACGATTACCGTATAGATGTATACGCCAGGAACAGCCTAACAAATGCTACCACAAAATACCAATCGGTTAGCTATACGATTGTTAACAGTCGTCCATTGGATATAAGCGATGATAATCCGGTGCTTATCAAACTCAACGCTACCAATAACTATACACAACTATTGCATTATAAGACAACGACAACGACAGCGCACTGGGATGTAAATAATACGTCCAGTAGTAGTAATGACCGGACAGCAGCAGCAGTAGTTAGATCTGAGAAATTATGGTTTCTGGTCAACTCGTGTTCGGGTTCTGGACCGATGACTATCAGTGCCCGACTAGTCGGTCCGGATATTGTAGTTAACAACAACAACGGCAACAGCACTGGTAGTAGTAGTGGTGATTCAGCACTGGTAGCTGCAAATCAAACATCGCAAGACTTATTATTATTCACCAAAAACGTACATCTATTGAAAAGCGAAGAGTTTTCAGTGACCACAACAACTACTTCGGCGGCCGAAACTAACGGATCGTTGTTTCTGGTGTTTGAGTTACGGTCGGCAACTGGTATTGCCGTCGACGGCGGCGGCGACAGGACTGTAGTGTTTATGGCCACCAATCGATACAATCGGTTCCCGTTTCCGCTGATGCCTACGGACACACAAATCAAACTCATGTCCACATTGACCGACTGTCAAAGTGTGACGTTGGCTTGGAATGCCAGTCCCGACGATCGGGTCCAGTACTGTATATACTCGCGCAAAGTCGACAATCACTATCAGTCAGTCAACCGTTTGGACAGTGTTTGTCCGTCAATCACCACCACCACTGCTGCTGGTGTTATGGTAGATATGGTGGAGGACAGGGATACGATCGACAACAACAATCAGGGATTCAGGAAAGTCCAGTGCAAACGCTACCAAAAATGGTCGTCTCGGAGACGATTTGGCAATAAAATCATACAATCAGTTAAGCGATTAACTGCTGGTCAGACCTACGTGTTTCAGGTGTTGGTTACCAAACACAGGGGCCGTACGCTGGCCTACGAACAGGTCTGGGCGACTACTAAACAGAGATACCAGTGCTAGAAAAGCAAGCAAACAAACACATCAACTATTTATATACCATATATATATATATAATACATGATATATATACTAAAAATTATATATAATTTATTTTATTTAAAATATAATTATTAATTTATACATTTAAATGTTAATTATATTATAATTATATATATATATCAATGTAAAAAAATATACAGTAAAATCTCATTATAACTTATATACTGTATTTTTATGTAGATTATTGATATCATAGTATTGAAACATTTTTTCTTAAAAAATACATATTATTTGATACACATTTTGATTTTGTTAAAATAAATATATATATTAATTTATAATTAATTTATAAATTTTCTGTATAAAAAAATAAATATTATTATTAAATAGTAATACTCAAGTCATAAATATTATATATATATATAAATAATTAATTTAGTGCCAAACAATAGTATTATTATTATCTGTATTATTATAATTATCATTACTATTATTATGTTATTATTATCATTATTATTAACTTTATGTATCATTATATTATTTTAAATAAAATTTAATAAATATATAATTACAATAATAAATAAATATTATTATTATTAATCTGTTATTAACAAAATTGATTAATATTTGATAAATTTTTATAAAAATAAATTTATTTTTTAATTATTATAGTAAATTAGATTTTACCAGAAAAATACATTTAAAACAATAAATATTATATAAAAATAACAAAAAAGTTTAAATCTAATAAACAAACAAATATTAGTAACATTAGTAAAATAATTAAGTTTTTTTTTTTGAAAAAAAAGTTTTAAAAATTGTTTGAAATTAATTAAATTATATATACTGTATATATAGTTAAAAAAAATATATAGTAATTTTAGATATTTATTGAATATATTTATAGTTGAATAGTTAAATAATTAATTTAATCCAATAATTAATAGGTTCCAGTTAAATCAAAAATCTCATTTACAATATATGTTACAATAAGTGTTTGTAAGTGGGATATAAAATCTGGTTTTTCAACAACAACAACAAAAAATAGGTGATAGGTCTTTTTTTATTTTTTTTGCTTAAAAATATTTCAATAACCAATTAGAGCTAGTTCATTATTATTTTATTAATGCAAAAAAAACATGATACTACAATAAGAAAAAATTTTGAAATTTTTAATATAAATGTATAAAAGTAGATATAAAAAACAATAGTATCAGGGTATTTTGTATAGTTATTTATTTATTAAAAAATGTAAATTATTTAGCTATTTCATTATCATTATTATCACGATTCATATACAATGTCAATGTAATATAAATTAATTTGTAAATAATATGGAAAATAAATTATTGGAAACTTAAGAATATCAATAAAAAAAAACAAAATATTTTATTATAGTATATTATATATTGATTTTTAAATATATATATATAATATATTCAGAAAATAATAAAATTAAACAAAAACAATAGAAATTAAAAGATTTAAAAATAATAACAAACATTTTCAATATTAATACAATATAAGAAAATATTAATGAAAGTTTTATTATTATTATTTTTTTAGGACAATTGTTTCGAAATTAATTATTTCAATTAACTTTATTATTATTATTATTATTATTATAAATTTTATTTTTTTTTGTTACAATAAATACTGAAAAAATAATTAATATATAATACATTAATAATAGATTTATATAAAAAAATAAAACAAAACAAAAACATAAAACTTTTAAAAATAACTACAAAAAAAGTTTTCAAAACAAACAAATATATAAATATATATTTAATTAATTAATACAGTATTATAATAATATTTATAATAATAATAATTATTATTATTATTATTATAAAAACTGACCGCCCGTTACGTTTAACTTAATACCGTTAACAAAACTGCCGCCACTGACCGCACACGTAGGTGTGACCGCCAAAAATACTATCGCATTGACCACTTCATCGGCCGTAGCCGGACGTCCTAATGGTATTGTTTGCAAAAATTCGGCCGAAAATACTAACCGATTGTAAACTGGATTATTGAGTACCATCGGTGTAAGTATTGTACCGGCACTTAATTGTTTCAATAAATAAAAAAAACAAAATTATAATTATATTATATAAAATAAATTTTAATAGTTATATTATATTATATATATAAAACAAAATTGCTATTAATATATATATTTTTAGTTTACAATATATTTATATATAATAAAAAAAATCAATTTAGTTTATATTAGTTATTATTAGTTATATACAAGTATTTAATTATACAGTAACTACTACTACTACTACTACTACTACTACTACTACTACAGTACTACTAACCCGACACAATTAACCCGTACGCCTTTGGGTGCCAACTCCAGGGCCAGACATTTGGTAAACATATCTAAACTGGATTTACACAACATATTGGCTAATACTTCATAGCTCTTGAATTGATAGATAGATTAAAATATTAATTAAAATATAAATAAATTTCTATAACTAATAATATAATATACAGTATATATACATATAAATATCTCTGTCACTCACTCACTCACTCACTCACTCACTCACTCACTCACTCACTCACTCACTCACTCACTCACTCACTCACTCACTCACTCACTCACTCACTCACTCACTCACTCACTCACTCACTCACTCACTCACTCACTCACTCACTCACTCACTCACTCACTCACTCACTCACTCACTCACTCACTCACTCACTCACTCACTCACTCACTCACTCACTCACTCACTCACTCACTCACTCACTCACTCACTCACTCACTCACTCACTCACTCACTCACTCACTCACTCACTCACTCACTCACTCACTCWMTCTCTCTCTCTCTCTCTCTGTCTGTCTGTCTCTCTCTCTCTCTCTCTCTCTCTTTGTTTGTTTTTTAGTGTTGTTTTATAACTGATTCCCTCCCACTCCACCCCCACCTCCCAACTTACGGGTCTTTCAGTGGTAGCCGAGACGTTGACAATACTACTACCTCGGGTGCTGGCCGTCAACAATGGTATTAACAATTTGGTTAACAGTTGATGGCCTCTTAAAATCTTGAGCTCCTGGTCTAATAGATTGATACAATTGGCATCAACAAAACTGGCCACCGTTGAACCGCCAGCATTGTTGACCAGTATA
This sequence comes from Oppia nitens, assembly GCF_028296485.1. Classification (NCBI taxonomy): domain Eukaryota; kingdom Metazoa; phylum Arthropoda; class Arachnida; order Sarcoptiformes; family Oppiidae; genus Oppia; species Oppia nitens. The sequence continues at coordinate 1,414,186 of NW_026533202.1, read as the reverse complement.
TCCAATTGGCCGCCAAACTCGGCCGACACTCGTTCGATTAGTAAATTGATATCCGTGTCCAGCGAAAGATCGGCTTTAACACCGATAGCTTTTTGATGGCGCCGACGGTGGTGGTCACCATCATGTTGTTTGGTGATATCGGTTGCTGGTTGACTGCTGCTGTTGTTGAGGCACCGGGCGATTACAGCGTCTATACGCTTGGTATCTCTACCAGTAATCACAACCGACGCACCCATTGACCACAATTGTACGGCTACGGCCTCACCGATACCCGAAAATAAATAAATATTAATTTAAAAAAAATTAAATTCTGCAATCATGATATTGTAAATTATTATCAATAGATAATAATAATAATAATAATAATAATGTTGTAAATTGTTTTTCAATTATTTTTATTATACTAGTATATTGAACACACTAAATTTTAAGTATATATCATTTACTAAATAAAATTAATTAAATAAAAGTGTCAAGGTATTTTATAAAATTATTTATTGAAATTTTATATTTATAAAAAAATCTCAATTATTTTGCTATTTCATTATCATCAAATGTAATAAATTTATTTGCAAACAATACAAACAATATATACATTTTATATATATACATATATACAATATATATATTTTATAATTGTTTTTAATTGATTTTTAAAATATTAGATACATATGTATATATACTTTATAAATGTTTTATAATTAAATAAAAATTTTATATATTTATTTTTTTTTGTTACAATAAATACTGAAAAAATAATTAATATATAATACATTAATAATAGATTTATAAAAAAAAACAAAACAAAAACATAAAACTTTTAAAAATAACTACAAAAAAAGTTTTCAAAACAAACAAATATATAAATATATATTTAATTAATTAATACAGTATTATAAAAATATTTATAATAATAATAATAATTATTATTATAATTATAAAAATTGACCGCCCGTTACGTTTAACTTAATACCGTTAGTAAAACTGTCGCCACTGACTGCACACTTGGGTGTGACCGCCAAAAATACTACCGCATTGGCCACTTCATCGGCCGTAGCCGGACGTCCTAATGGTATTGTTTGCAAAAAATCTGGTAAATATATAACATCATTGAAGGCCGGATTATTGGTTACCATCGGTGTAATGATTGTGCCGGGACTTGTAGTTTAATTATTTAAAAAAAACAAAAAAATAAAAATTCCTACTAATATAACCCGGTTTATATTATATAAAATAAATAAATTAAAATATATTATTATTCAATATATATATACTATGTATATATACAGTATATAACATAAAATACACTTTAGTTTACTTATTAACTATTTAAATAATAGTTTAAATAATAATTAAAAAAAATAATTAAATAATAGTTTAATTTAGTATAATAGTTATATTAGCTATCTTAGATATATTATGCCATTTAAAAAGTTTAAATTTGAGTTTATTATAAATTATGTAATTAGCTTTTAGCAAGGTACTATAACTATAACTTATCTAATTATTAGGTAACTGTATTTAACTAATTTAACCTTGCTTAAAGCGTAAAGTTGTTATTACTGTTTAATCAATATTGATTGATTAAATTTAAACATTTTTAATTGGCATTATCTAGTGTACAGTAACTACTACTACTACTACTACTACTACTGTACTACTAACCCGACACTATTAACCCGTACGCCTTTGGGTGCCAACTCCAGGGCCAGACATTTGGTAAACATATCTAAACTGGATTTACACAACATATTGGCTAATACTTCATAGCTCTTGATTTGATTGTAAACATACGGTTAAAACAAAATTTTTAAAAAAATTCATTAATTTATATATAGATTAATAATCATCTCTATAATTATAAATAAAAAAATATTATTAAAAAAAATATCTGTTTTTCAAATAAACCCCCTATTTTTGTTGTACCTACAACACCACTACCCACACCCACACCAATACCCACACCCACACCACACACCCCACCCCCAACTTACAGCTCTATCAGTAAAAGCCGATACGTTGACAATACTACTACTACTACCGCTGCTGGTGCTGGCGATAGTCAACAACGGTATCAACAATCGGGTCAGCCGTTGATGAGCTCTGATAAACTTGACCTCCACGTCGAATAATTCGAGATTATCGGTATCCAAAAAACTGGCCACTGTTGCCACACCAGCATTGTTGACCAGTATGTCCAATTGGCCGCCAAACTCGTCGGTTACCCGATCGACCAGCAAATCCATATCTGTGTCCACTAGAATGTCGGCTTTGACACCGATAGCTTTTTGATGGCGGCGTCGATGGTCACCATCATCTTGTTTGGTGATACCGGTTGCTGGTTGACTGCTGTTGAGGCACCGGGCGATTACAGCGTCTATACGCTTAGTATCTCTACCAGTAATCACAACCGACGCACCCATTGACCACAATTGTACGGCTACGGCCTCACCGATACCCGATGACGAACCTTATATTAATAGTTTGGTAATAATAATAATAATAATGATGTTTATTATTATAATAACTACTTTATATAAATGTATAAATTTATTAAAAGTTTTTAAAAAAAATAATAAATAGGAAATAATTTACCCGTAATTAATGCAACTTTATTTTCCAACACTAACATTATTTTTTTTAGTATAATATGTATAAAATACTGTATATAATAATACAGGTAATAATAAAAAACTATTTTATAAATTTTATTAATTTACTCTCTATTTAAGATAAACTGTTTATTATATTATATTTTTAAAAAATATTTTTACTATAATTTTTGTTAAATAGCTTAAAATATGTGTTAACTAAAAAAATAAATAATTATTTTGCAATGATGATAGTGTAGATTATTATCAATAAATAATAATATTAATATTAAATTGTTTTTAGTTATTTTATTTTTTATTTTGCACAGTATATTAGCTATACTAAATTTTTGTTTTAAAAGCATGTATTATTAAAATAATTATTTAATTAATAGTTAATATATATGGTTAAATAGATAATAGATATATATATATATATATATATATATAGTATACTAATATTGAATAAAATTTTAAATAGAAAATAATAATAATAATAATCTGAAATTTATTTCAATACAAAATATTTAAAATAAATAGTTTTTTTTGAATAATAAAAGTTAATATCAATTTAATTATTTACTTATTTATATATGAAAATATTATATATGTCATATTATAGTTGTATCAATTTGTTTTTGTTGTATAAAAAATAATAATAATTTTATTAAAATATTTTATATTATATATATAAATATTTGTTAATAATTTATACTGTATATAAACAAAATAAATTATAATACTATGATTAATAGTTTTTGATAGTGAAATAGCAAATTATTAAAAATTTAATTTCTAAATAATTATTATTAATTTTTTATTATAAAAAATACCTAAAATCTATGAAATTATTTGATTACTTTTATTATTTATTATTTACTATTAATTATTATTATTAGTATTATTACTATTAATTAATTATTAACTATTATTTAGAAACTTATTTAAAAAAAAACGTTTGTATTATTAAAAATAAATGTAATTAATATAATTAATTTTATTTAAAAAAATTAATACTTAACTAATTTAATATTAATAAATATTTTTATCAAAAAGTTATATGACTGTAACTATATTATAATAAATATTTTTTTTATTTTTAAGGTATAATTTTAGGATTTTGAGGATATCGAGAGAGAGAGAGAGAGAGAGAGAGAGAGAGAGAGAGAGAGAGAGAGAGAGAGATTATAACTATTAATTAATTAATTAAATATCTATTAATTATCTATTGTGTGTTTTAGCTTAACTTAAAGGTCATTATTAAAATTAATTTAATTTACTAATTAAAATATATAGATATGATTGTAGATATTATTTGTTGTTTATGAAGTTGAATGATAATAATAATCACGATATTTAAAAAAAAAACAATAATAGAAAATAATTGTTTTATTGTCATATAAAATTCAAAAAAAAAATAAATAAATTTAAATAATTATTTTAAAAATCACCAATAAATTTGTTGTATTATTATACGTGTATATTGTTGTCTAACAATTAGCTTAAATGCTTTAACTATTGTGATTATATAATTTATAATTTACTATTTATATATATATATATATACTACTGATACTAATTAATAATAAATCTATTGTTAATTTTTTTTTAAAAAATACTATATATTATTATTATTATTGTTGTTGTAATCAATCATTTAATATATAATTTTCAAAACAAAATTATTTCTATTACTTTAAATTGTTTTTTTTATATACAATACAATATATGTTTGTTACTAATGCTTATAATCAGTTAAATAACTTGAATTTTCATTAATTAATTCATATATATATATATATATTTATTTGTTAACTTACTGTAATCAATACAAACATAACATACATAACTAATTTTCAACTATATATATATATACAGTATATATAAACAATGATAAACAACAATAAATCAATAATGAATTCAATGGCAAAATCAATGAAATCGGATAATGAAAACCAATTGATTTATATATTGATTGCTATAATTGTTGTCTCGTTTTTAATAACCGTATCAGTTGTTTGTCTTATCTGTTCAATTCAAAGAGGTATTTGTTTTTGTTAAAATCAATTTTTTTTTGTTAATTTATTATTGTTTTGGTTTTATTAAAAAAACTTTTTTTTTAAATATCTATATTATATAATCATCAGAATTATCGTCAAAACTCGATATCAATGATAATAATGATAATAATAGTTTAGAGAGTAGTCGACCACTTAATGTTGAACCTATCAATACTACTGATTAAAAAGTGATATAAAAAGATTTAAATTGATATAATTGATGGATAAATCAGTTTTATTTTTAATTAATAATTTATTCAACAACAACAACAAAAAAAACAGTATAAATAACTTTTAAAAATTAAAACTAATGTATAATATTGTGAGTCGGCTATCGCATAGTGAGCGGTGACCAACTCAATAATCGGGGAATCGGCAGTAAAAGTAATTAACGTAAATACACGCGTTAAGTAAAAAACGGTTTTATTTAGTTATTAAAATATATACGACATGTCGGTGTGAGAGCTAAACGACTACTACTACTGGTGCGGAACCGGTAGAGTAGTTGTTATATCCACGCTTGCGACTGAATTGTAGTGTCGAGCGCCTGCTATCGACACACTCCCCGGCCGCGAGATTCCGGCCATAGGTCGGAACGGATGACCAATGAGATGCTTGTGATTCGGCGGGTAGTAATCGATGTCTTGAGCGCTGACGTGGTATGTTTTCGGTGAACGGCGAGTTATGATAGCGATGATAGCGTAAGAGATGCGATGAATGAGAAACAAACGTTTTCGTGATATTACCATCTCTTACGTTGAATTGTTTTAGACGAAAGGTTTCGTGACCGATCTGACCAACTATACGGTACGGTCCGTGTATGTACTGATTGTTTCGCGTAGAGTGGCTGTCTGGTATGCGATACTCAACGACATCACCGATACGTAAATCAGATGAGCGATACTTATCGTCGTGTCTGACATTACATATTATCGGCGGTTTACGATATCGTTTAGTAACGTTTTGTCGGCATCGGTGGCATCTCTTTATATAGTTAGAGACATCGGTTCTCAGCGTTGGCCACCAATGTTTCGATGAAACCAATCGAAAAGTATGTTCAATATTGTGATGATTGGTGTCGTTATGGAACTCTTTTATTACGTTGGCGATCATCGATGGCGGTACAACTAATTTAGTGACACCACGATATGCTACGTGTATGAGTCCGTTGATTATCTTTGGTTTTCGGATTTTATACGCTTTGATTTCGTGTTGATTGTCGTAAAGGCTGTTATTAGCGTTGAGTTTTCGGTGTTCGTCGGCAGCTGATGTCAATTGAGTAAACGACGGTCGGATGAGTTTATTTACTATCTGGTCGTCGGTCTCATTAATCGTCAGCTTTTCGATAGGCAGAGGTTTCGGCTGTTGAGCTATCGGGTTAACGTCGGTTTTAATAAGAATTGGTTCGGTTGGCAACGCGAGACCAACTACTTTGATTAAGCCCATTGTCGGTATATTTGCGACTTTAATCGAATAGCTTTCGACGTTTCGTTGATTTTTCAAACGTACTTTCGTTTCCATGTCGGCTATGTCGATGCCAACGATAGCATCGTAAGAGATGTCGTCCATTACTTGCATCGACACTCTTGCGGTTTGTCGATCAAGTTTAATATCGACTCGGACTTCGCCGAGAGTGGTCTTGAATCCGGCGACGGTTTTTACATTAATTCCATGTCCGTCGGGTCGTAATTGCAAATAATCGGCTATTTCTTTCGATAGGACTGTCAATTCGGATCCATGATCAATGAATGCTTTAACCGGTTTGTCGTTAATCTTCACATCGTAATGGCGGTTGTCATTGATAACTATAGCGTTGACGGCAGCTGTAGAATCATTTTCATCGGCTGGGCGTGGTGCTGGTGGTTGTCTAGCGTCTGGGCGGTGGCAAAGACGCATCCAATGATATTCAGTATATCCGGATCGGAGACATCGAGGACAGGGTTTTGTAGGTAAGTCGTTGTTACGTTGTTTTCTCGAATCGTAAGGCCTGTCATTGTCGTCGTAATCGTTAATAGAATCGCTATTCGGGTATCGCTGTCGCTTTCGTGTCTCTTCTATCGCTACGGCGATACTAAACCAATCTTCGGGTGATTTCGGCTTCTGGGCGGCCAGATGTGGTTTGTACCAGTCGGGCATACCCTTCGTGAGTAGCCCGACCGCCTGCTTATCCGTGGCCTCGGCTTCATCCAAAAGCCGGCGCATGTCGTTATAATAGGATAAAACGGATTCGTTTCCTCGAAGTCGACGGTCAGATGCTTCGACTATCCCGTGGCCTACCATACGGCCGAAACGGGCGATCATTTTCTTTCGACACGTTTCCCACGTGATGTCTGGTCGTTTGCGAGCGACCTCGCGGCAGTACCAACTGTATGCCTCGCCGGTAACGTGTTTGGCCAGTGACGTAAGTTTTTCGCTATCGGTATAATCGTAAACTAACGAATTGAATCCGTCGATCCATTCGTCAATCGGTACTATCGATTTGTCGCCACTAAACGATTTACACATTTTCGAAGATGTCTTAGCGAAATGAGGCGCATATTGTTGCTTATCGACACGTTTTTCGGTAATTTCTAAACGATTCTTCGCAGTTGTATTCGCATTCACCAACCGTCTGGCGTCGCTTCCATCTTGAATGGCTTGTTCGCGGGCTGCCGCAGCGGCGCGGGCAGCGGTAGTCAATGTGGCCATTCGTTCGGCCAACTCATTGATATCCATATCGGCGGTGATTCCTTGAGTAATCGCTTCGATATCATCGGCTAATGTCGTTATGGCTTCTGCATTATCTTCGGGAATATCTTCGATAATATCTTCGGCGTCGGTGGGCGGCAGGGTTGCCCTATAGGTATTACCAGATCGGAGAGCCATCGATACCTTCTTCGGTCTTTACGCTTCTTTATAAGCTCTAAGTCGTCGCAAAAGTCGGTTAATAAAATTCGTTAAAATAAAAGGCGTCTAAAAACCGTTGAGTTTAGCATTCAAACGGCTAGTCGTAAAAACGGTTAAAAATGGGGTATAAAAATCGGTGATTTTTAGCGTAAATTCGATCTCGGCGACTGCGCCAATTGAGATGACTATCGCATAGCGAGCGGAAAGTCAACTCAAATATCGGGGAATCGGCGGTAAAAGTAATTAACGTAAATACACGCGTTAAGTAAAAAACGGTTTTATTTAGTTATTAAAATATATACGACATGTCGGTGTGAGAGCTAAACGACTACTACTACTGGTGCGGAACCGGTAGAGTAGTTGTTATATCCACGCTTGCGACTGAATTGTAGTGTCGAGCGCCTGCTATCGACACAATTGTATAAATAAAATTAAAAATAATGTATCTATCAATCAATATATATATACTAGAGCTACGCATATTGAGGGGATTAACACATAAATACTTAAGTAAATAAATACAGATAAAGGAATTAATATTTACATATAAAAATTTTCCATAAAATAACATACAAAATAAAGTTAATCAAAATATAATATTTAGTATTAGTATATTTAAAGTAAATATTAATATCATATGATATTATATTTGAACTTAAAGTATAAAATATAAAATGTATTAAAATTTACATTAAAAATTAAATATAAATTTTGCTTTATTATAAATAATATTCATATAAATATTGCTGTGCTTTAGTATTGTTTAGTTGAATATTACAACAAATGTTTGAAATTCATTAAAAATTATTTATTAAAACTAAAAAAAATAATTGTAATAATAATTATAATAAATGTTAACTGTTATAATAATAATACTAATAATTATAATATTGTGATAATAATAATAACAATACAAATAACAACAAGTGTGGTAATAGTAGTAATAGTAATAATAATTATAATTATAATAATAATAATAATAAGTGTTGTAATAGTAGTAATAGTAGTAATAGTAGTAATAGTAGTAATAGTAGTAATAGTAGTAATAATAATACAAATAATAAGTGTTGTAGTAGTAATAATAATAATAATAATAATAATAATAATAATAATAATAATAATAATAATAATAATAATTGTGCTACTATTTTTTTGTAATTGTGATTATAAAAATAATAATAATTGTTATAATAATGAGTGCATTTAATAATAATCAGTTTTTAAATTTTATAAACAATGCTAATAACAGTAGTAAATTATCAGATCATTTATTAGATAAAACAAGTGAATTAATGTTAAAAATAGTTACAAATGATCACAATTTTTCGATACATAAAGGAAAACTCAGATGTGAGATGTGTTGTGAAAGTTTTGATAATTTTGATGCAAAACAAGGCGAATATAATATCAATCGTCACATAAATTCACAGAAACACAAAAAAAATTGTGAATTGAATCAAAACAAACGCAAATCAACTGAAAATTTAAACAAAATTGATATCAAAGACAAACCAACTTTTCTGTTAAAACTAGTTCTTGCGTTTATGGCTGCAAATATACCATTATACAAACTCGAAAACAATGAATTAAAACAATTTCTATTTGATTACACCGGATACGACATCCCATCTCAAAGAACATTAGTTCGATGTGTGGATAATGTTTACGCAAGTACATTAAAAAACATTAAAGATAGTTTAATTAATAGTAAAATCTATGTAATGCTTGATGAGACAGTTGATTGTCTTAAGAGAACCATAATAAATGTCTTAGTTGGGTGCATTGACGGCAAACCACAAAAGCCAATATTAATATCAACACAGATTTTAAATGATAAATCAAGTGATGGTATTTTAAATGCTATGAATATTGCATTAAAAAATTTGTACAATGATAATAATTATCATGACAAAATTGTATTGGTTGTCACGGATCAGGCAAGTCCTATGCTTAAAGCTATGAAAGACGCTAAGAATACGTTTACAAATCTTAAACATATTAGCTGTTTAGCTCATGCATTAAACAGAGTGTGCGATAAAATCCGTGAAACTAATAATGTGGCTGAAAATTTTATGAATAAAATGAACAGTTATTTGAAAAATTCAAATAAAAATAGACAGCACTTTTTATCAAACTGTGTTAATAAATTACCTCAAAAACCAGTGATCACGAGATGGGGAACTTGGATAAAATGTGGTGTTTATTATGCAGACAATTTTGATAAAATTAAATCATATGTTTTATCATTGAAATCTTCAAAAAGACTAATTTCTGATCTTAAAAAATATATACTAAATGATAACTTATTAACTCAATTAAAAGAGTGCAAAAAGTATTATTATTTAACTGATAAAATAACATACTTAGAAAAAAGTGGATTAACAGTCGAAGAACAAATTAAAGTTATCAATGATGTTTTAGTAAAACTCAAAGACAATGAAATTTATTATAAAAAATTGCAAACTTCTTTGGCAAAAAATCCTGATTATAATGAATTTGTAAAGCGTTTACTAGCAAAAACATTACCTCCAAATTATAAATATTCACCATTAACAAGTGTAGATGTGGAGAGATCATTTTCAATGCTTAAAAACATTGTAACTCCAAAAAGATCTAGTTTCACCGAAGAACACATTCAACAACATTGTTGTGTTAACTTTTATTATAATTATTATTTAAAATAAATTGTATAGTATTTTTTAAAATTCAAATTTTGTATACTTAAAATTTTTCTATGTTGTATATATCAAATAAATATTTTTAGTTATAACTTGCCTCATTTGCCTAGGCCTAATATATACTGTATATCTCTATACCTGTAGATAAATAAATAAATAAAATATAATTTTATTGTTATTTTGATTTAATACTACAAAATATCTATAGTGTATATAAAGTTTTTTTTTAAAAATAAGATAATACTGTAAATATCTTATGGATAAACTGTAATAAACTTATTCAATAAATTACTTTATTTTTAATATTATTATTATTAGGTATTTCAATAACTGTAGATTTTTTTTGTTTGTGTACGACTATAACTAGTAGTGAAATATATATATATTTTTAAAAAAAATTAATGATATTTTTTTCGTTGAATTTTTATCAACTATTGACTGTAAAAATTGTCTGAAAGAGAGAGAGAGAGAGAGAGAGAGAGAGACCCGCAAAAAAATGCAGTCAATTATTGTTATACTACTATCGGTGACCATATGTTTCATTAGTCATCAATTGGTGGACAGTAATGATCTTAACAATGACAACGATTTTGGTCACCAATTGTCACATAACTACATCCACTCGTCGTGTCCCGTGATTACCGCTAAATCGACCGATAATGATAGCCCTAAGCGATATCCTCGTAGTTGGCAATGGATTATTGATGGCCATCACAATCTGGCCACAACTTGTTTGCCGCTAATCTATAGACGGCAATCGATGGACTGTTATGTCACACGGAAACAGGTATCATATATCTCACCATTTGATTAGCTAACAAACAAACAAAACTTTTTTTTTATTGTTGAAAAAACTATTGATAGGAATAAAACACTTATTATTTTTTTTTATTTAAAAAATATTTTATCGGTAGTTATCGGTCTCCACACTGTCGGCCGACACTGTTGACCGCCGTCAACGTCCCGACACTTCCGGTAACTATCGCAGGTCAACATCAACAATAACAACGCCATCCGAGTCCTCCACGAAATCGGCAGTTAGTCGTCGTCGTCGTCCTCCTAGTCCTCGACATCGACCTCGACGTCAGCAAACAATGACAACAAAAGCCGTCGGCAAATGTGCGACAACTACTGACATATACTCGCAGTTTATAACATTTATACTAATATTTAGTATACTATTTATACTGACAATTGGCATTGATTTGTGTGGACTACCGTCAAGTGGTGGGCGCCGCCACCGACGCCTCCTACTCATCGATGATCGTCATGTTTTATAAAATAAATATATATATATATATGATATATTTTTTTGCTATTTATCAAAAGTTATTTATGTGTGTGTATGTGTGTATATGTGTATATGTGTGTATGTGTGTATGTGTGTATGTGTGTATGTGTGTATGTGTGTATGTGTGTCATATACTGTACTACTAATTAAAATTAAATTGATATTATCATTTGTTTTTACTAATATTTAAACTATATATTTAAATATTTTGTTTTTAAATTTTAGTTTTTTTAATTAAAAATTCTATTAATATATAAATCTATGTATAAATATATACCTGTATTGTATTGTAAATTTATTTAATAACATAAAATTTTTAATATTAAACTAAATGATACTTTATCTGTGTATCTGTACATTACTACTACTAATAAAATGCATTATAATGTTTAATGTATAATAAAACACACATTTTTTATAATATTAATAATATTAAAAACATACAATTTAATAACTAAATATTAAATACAGGTAATTTATTATTATTTTTAACTAAATAATCTACACTATCATCATTGTAGAGATTTTTTTGTAGACAAACATTTTTGCCGTATTTTCAAATTATTATAAATTTTTTATTAGTATTATTTTTTTTGCTTATTAACTATTTAATTGTATATTAAATTTTTTGTTGATTGATTGAATTTCAACAACTATTGATATATTTTTTTCGTTAATTATTTCATTTATTTAGTTCATTAGTAACTAAATTACTACAAATAGTATATACATAATGTTAGTGTTGGAAAATAAAGTTGCATTAATTACTGGTAAAGTATTTTTATTTAAAATTTAATTAAATTTCAATATAGTAGTAATTATAATAAACATTATTATTATTACCACCACTACTACCACCACTACTACCACTACTACTACCACTACTACTACAACCACTACTACCACCACTACTACCACCACTACTACCACTACTACTAATACTACTATCCTATTAAATAGGCTCATCACAGGGTATCGGTGAGGCCGTAGCCGTACAATTGTGGTCACTGGGAGCGTCGGTTGTCATTACTGGTAGAGATACAAAACGTATAGACGATGTGATCGCCCGGTGCCAACCAACCGGTCTCGTCAAACAAAAAGCTATCGGTGTTACAGCAGATATTTTACTGGACTCCGATTTGGATAGACTAGTCGCTCGATTGACCGACGAGTTTGGCGGCCAATTGGATATACTGGTCAACAATGCAGGCGTAGCATCGTTGGCCAGTTTTGTTGAGTCTCATTATCTGGATCTATACGATCTGGAGTTCAAGTTTATGCGAGCCCATCAACGGCTGACCCGATTGGTGATACCGTTGTTGATTGCCAGCAGCAGCGGCAGTACTATTATCAACGTGTCGGCTACCACTGAGAAAGCCGTAAGTTTGGTCGGGGGTAGGGAATAGGGAGTGTAGGGAATAGGGAGTATAGTGTAGGGAATAGGGAGTGTAGGGAATAGGGAGTGTAGGGAATAGGGAGTGTAGGGAATAGGGAGTGTAGTGTAGGGAATAGGGAGGGTATGGAATAGGGAGTGTAGGGAATAGGGAGGGTATGCAATAGGGAGGGTATGGAATAGGGAGGGTAGGGAATAGGGAGTGTATGGAATAGGGAGAGTAGGAATGGAGGAGGGGGTAAAGTAGAGGTGCATTGTATTGAATATTGAAAAAAATTTTAAGTTTTTAACTTTTAAGATACTAATAATACAACTAATAATTATTATATAATAAATAAAAAATTAATTTTCTTGTATTGGATTTTTAATAGCAATACCAGGCATTGTCTAATATGTTGACTAAAACCAGTTTAGATATGTTTACCAAATGTTTGGCCCAGGAGTTGGCACCCAGTGGTGTACGGGTTAACTGTGTCGGGTTAGTTAGCATTTTTTTATTATATTGTTTTATTTATAATTAATTTATTATAATAATAATATATATATAAATTAATTTTTATCAATTGCTTCTACACTTAAAAAATAAAGTCCCGGTGTAATAGCAACACCATCGCTACTCAATCACCCGGTCCTCAAACATGTCGTCTATTTACCTGAATTTTTGCAAACAATACCATTAGGACGTCTGGCATCGGCCGATGAAGTGGCCAATGCGGTAGCATTTTTGGCCGTAGGCACGGGTGGCGGCGCCGGTAGTTTTATGACTGGTATAAAGTTGAACATTACGGGCGGCCAATAGATTTAGCCAATATTGATATATATATATATAGTTTTAATATTAATAATACTTATATTAATAAATTTATTACAATTGTAATAATTAGTTTGTATAACAATTATTTATATATATATCAAATATATATCATTAAATTAATTATATTATTATTATTATTATTAAATATTTTTTTTAGATTTTAGTTTATTAGTAAGTAATTGAAATCAAAAAATATTTTTTTTGTTTTATAAAATAATAATTTTAATAAATTAAATTAAATTTTCATTAAATAATTTTATTTCATATTAAGTGAATAAAACAAAATGTTACACTGTTTTAATTTATTATTATTATAATTTTTTTATAATAATTTATTATCTAGAAATAAATTTTTAATTAAAATAGAAATCTAAACTTAATTATATAAACAAAACAAAATCAAGTTTTTCATTTCATTGTCATTCATAAATTATGAATCATAATAAAGATAAAAACCAGTTGAGAATGCTAGAAAGCATTATCCAAAAACAAATTTTTATAGATCTAATTACTTGATTATTGTTAATTGTTATAAACAAAATATTTATTCCTAATAACCATTAGTTCATTACCAGTCATATTGAGTCAGTGTTTGACAAAGACAAAGTGTATGTATAATACAAAACGTATTAAACAGTATAATACAATGTAAAATACATGATCGCTCAATTGTATATAGATGCAATTATAAATGCGCGGTGCGGTGTGCGTTACCAAACGCTATGATGAGCATTGTGCTGACATCATCCCAATCAGTGTCGGGGTTTGATATGATGTCATTGGTGTAGTAGTTGTATGCGTCATCACTCAAGAATTCTGCAATTTTGATTACTTTTTCGGCATCGCTAAGGTGACTGTATGCTCTCTCGAATAGTCTCAAGTGTCCGCTGATTTCAATTTTATCGGCACTGCCACTGAATCGCGGTAATTTGAGTTGACGATTAGTATTTTGTGGTCTGTTCTGTGTATTGTCGTTATTGCCGTCTAGTGACATTGTATTTATTACTGTATTGTTACTATTAGATGAGTTGAAAGGTGTATATAGAGGTGAGTCTCGGGTGACTTCACTCTCTGATGGAAGTTGGGGTGTTGATCGACTTCTGTTTCGGAGTGGATAGGTGCGCGTTGCTACATATGTATGCCTATACGGCATGTGTTACTGCTATTGATTTGACGTGGAGTCGGGAATCCTGCCGACTGCGCCAATTATTGCGGTTGTGGACCGAGATGTGTGGGTTATGGGGTGTATGATTCCCGAATCACCACTATTACACCGGTACCGGCCCTTAGAGTAGATCCGTTGCAATGTTATGTGATGTACCAACTGGTTATCAACAGCTGAACTGGTATGTCTTGCTGTGTGTCCGGTGTCCGAGTGATTTCCGGATATCGGGTAATCGGTAATTGGTGTGTGTAATAATTGTATGATTTAAAACAGTTATTTTTATCAATAACTAAATAAAACTAATTTATTCAATTAAAACATATATTAATTAATAAACATAGAAATTGTAGGCAAATAATATTAATTAATTAATAATTTTGACATTGGTTTGAATCGACGGCAAATAGGTTTTGAATTACATGAATATTATTTGTATTAAAAAGTTGTTAACAGATTGAGTGCACAAATACTAATGACATTGAAATTACCTAAAAATAATTGTATAAAAAATTGTATTTAACTAATGTTAAGACTTATTTTTGTAATTATATATTTATATAAAATCTAATATAACATTTAATTATAAATTATAATTATAAATATGATGAAAAACTTATTTTAAACTTTCATAACTTTATATTAAACTATGAGTAATATTATTTTGTACTAGTTTATGTGTGTTTAAATTTTATTCAGGATCTTTACATAAATTATAATAAAAATATTTTTTAGTATTTGTAACTTTGATTACTGGTATATGAAAATAGAGAACAAATTGATAAACATGTTTTGCATTAACGAAAACGACAGTCGAGTAAAACACAAAAACACGTTTTTGTGAATCATTTGAACAGCTAGTCAGACGACAACAACAGTGATATTAATAATAAAAATAATAATGACAAAGAAGAAAAAATGAAGATAACGACGACTATGGAACTCAAGAAAGACGACGATTGGGCGAAGTTGACCATCGATTGGTCGGACGATATGTCGGCCGAGGATTTGGAGGCCGTGTTTGTTAGCCGCACTGGTCAACTACGAAACAAACGTGTATATGAGGGACACGTTTCGCAAGACGTCGGACGACATATAAGATTATCGGCCGACGATTTATCACGTGATGAGCGCCATCGGGCTGTGTTCTTGACAGCGGCCGGTGATTGCGTTGCCGGACGACAGAGAACTCCCGTATGTCGTCGTATGGCATACACGTGGAGTGAGTTCCCACGCGGAAGCGGTCGACGTATGAGTGGACAGCGCGCTAGCGATTGATAGCCAGCACCGGTACTATCGCATCGACCAGAAATCCTTTTATTTTTCCTGGAGGACATACTCCACGCCATCGACTGGACATCGATACCGCTGCCGATCGACGGAGATATCGAGTCAGCAGTCAAGTGAGGAGTTCGCTGGCGAATCGGCCGTACGGCTGGATCCAGTCGGTGGCGACTATGCCGCCAGTCGACACCATACGTAGTTCAGGGAGCCTATCGCTGCGTTGTTTGAGCACTGGTAGTCGTAACAGTTAACGACTAGGCGTTGAGCAAAGCGGTCGCTATTTTGAATTAAAAAATAATCGTTAGTTTAGATTAAAAAAACTAGTTTTTTTATTCCTTACTTTATCGCCGAGTAGTTTTATAATATTTCTGAACCAATTAATAATTATTATGTTATATATATATACGAATAATTACTATATTTATTATAATTTTAAACGTCGTTAAAAATTTTTATCAAAAAAAATGTTATCATAGGATTATATGATATAACTGATAATACTGCCTAAAATATAATACTTTTATTTTAGTAATTTGAGTTGAGTGGCCGTTGATCAGGCGGCCAACAACTCGGGTTCGGTTTTAGGGAACGTAATTATTATCTGTCTCTCTCTGTCTCTCTCTCTCTCTCTCTCACCTGACTATCTATTATTGTATTGATATCCCTATCCGCCCAACACTTTCATTCTTTTACTTAACTCAATAATACTGTACACTGTTTTTATGACCAATCAATAAATTGTTTATTTAATTAACTCTTGTGTCCATTGATTGTCATCACTGTAATCGCTATCATCGGCCGACTCACGCAAAGCATAATAGCGACTCCAACCGCTATACGGTAAAGTATACGAAATAAGTACACGTTTTTTTTATATGAAAGCAAACGATTTTATTAATTATAAAATATTCGACTAAACGTTGCGAAAGCTAAACGACTACTACTGTTGCGGAAACGGTAGAGTCGTTGATATAACGCAATGATGTTGTGTTGAGCGCCAGCTGTTAACACAAATTATTATTATTTTTTTTAAATAATTTATAAATTTAATATGTTTTATATAAACTTATTAATAATATAACTTTTATCAGATATTAATTTTATACATTACTGTGTATATATACTGTATATATTTATTCATATAAAATTTGTTAATACAATTATAATATATATATACGGTATATATATATAACAATTTAATACAGTATTATTATTAATTTATTATTATAGCATTTACTGTACTTTATGTAAATAATTTTAACACAATCATTATTGTAACATATTTTTTACAAATATAATATTATTATTTATTTTAATTAGTGTATTACTATTTATTTATTATCAGTTACTTATTAAGTTAGTTAATAAATTAATACAATATTTATATAATTTTATATACAGTATAAACTGTATAAATATATATAATGTTAGTATTGGAAAATAAAGTTGCATTAATTACTGGTAAAATATATCATATTTTTTTTGTATTTAAAATAAAAACTTAATTTTTTTTATTATATTAATAGTAGTAATAATTATAATAAATATTACTATACTATACTATCTAACCTAAATAGGGTCGTCATCGGGTATCGGTGAGGCCGTAGCCTTGAAACTGTGGTCAATGGGTGCGTCGGTTGTGATTACTGGTAGAGATACTAAGCGTATAGACGCTGTAATCTCCCGGTGCCTCAACAACAGCAACAGCAGTCAACCAGCAACCGGTATTGGTATCAAACAACATGATGGTGACCACCATCGCCGACGCCACCATCAAAAAGCTATCGGTATTAGAGCCGATCTATTAGTGGACACAGATATCGATTTACTAGTCGCACGAGTGTCGGCCGAGTTTGGCGGCCAATTGGATATACTGGTCAACAATGCCGGTATGGAAGGGTTAGCCAATTTTGTTGATGACAATTGTGTGATGTTAATCGACCAGGAGCTCAATTTTATGCGTGCCCAACAACGACTGACCCGATTGTTAATACCTATGCTAACGTCAAGCGCCACCATCTGCAGCAGCTTCAGTAGTATTGTTAACGTATCGGCCATCACTGAAAAAGCCGTAAGTGTGTGGGTGAGGGGGGGGGAAAGGGAGGGAGGGATGGATAAAATGGGTGTATTGTATTGGATATTGAAAAATAACAAATAATGTGTTTTTTTATTACTATTTTTTTTTGTTGTTTTTGTTGAAAATAATAAAACTATTAATTACTTTATTAGTAATATTTTAGTAATTAATTAAATTAGTTTTTAAATAATTAATTAAATTGGTTTTTAAATAATTAATTAAATTAGTTTTTTAATAATTAATTAAATTAGTTTTTAAATAATTAATTAAATTAGTTTTTAAATAATTAATTAAATTAGTTTTTTACTAATTAATTAAATTAGTTTTTTAATATTTAATTAAATTAGTTTTTTACTAATTAATTAAATTAGTTTTTTAGTAATTAATTAATTAAATTAATTTTATCGTAAATAGCAATCACAATCATTACCTAATATGTTGGGCAAAATCAGTTTAGATATGTTTACTAAATGTCTGGCCCTGGAGTTGGCACCCAATGGTGTACGGGTTAATAGTGTCGGGTTAGTTGGGTTTTAAAAATAATTGTTATATATATAGATAAAAATAATTATCGTTTTTTAAAACTAATTAATTAATTAAATTTTTTAATTGTCTTTCAAAAAAAACACACACACTTAACCCCCGCCCCCCGCCCCCACCTCCCAGTCCCGGTGTTATAGCGACACCGTCACTACTCGATCATCCAGTGCTCAAACAGATAGTATTAATGCCTGAATTTATGCAAACAATACCATTAGGACGTCTAGGTTTGCCGGACGAAGTGGCCAATGCGGTAGCATTTTTAGTGGTCACACCATCAGAGGCACCGACAGTCAGTAGAGGCGCCGGTAGTTTTATTACTGGTATAAAGTTGAACATTACGGGCGGCCAATAGATTATATAACTATATATATAAAGTATATAAATAGTTAGAAAAAATAGTTTTATATAATATTTAATAATTATTGTAATAATTATAATAATTTTTATAAAAATTATTGTCTATTATTAAATAATTATTATAATATTAAAAGTTAATAATATTTATATTAAATAAATATGTTTATTTTTTTTGGTTTAAGTATTTTTATTTTTTTATTATAATTTTTGTTTTGTTTTTTTAATGTATTTATTATATTAAATATTTTGTTAAGTAAGTTCAATGCAAACTAATTTTTATTTAAAAAATTTTTTTAATAAGTATTTTATATTAGTTAATAAAAATTAGAAACTATTTTAATAATTAAAAAAAATAATATATATATATATATATATTTACTTATTAACAATAATATGAAATTTTTATTATTTAGAAAAATAAATTAGAAAAAAATGTAAATATTTTAATTTAACATATTTTCTATCAAGTGTCAAATATGTAAATAAAAATTTTTTTTATAAAATAATGCACTGAAAACATGATAACTAAACATCTAGTTCAAATTTATTGATAAATAAATAAAATTATATTTAAACATATTTAAATAATTATAATAAAAAATAATGTTTATTATAAAATTAATAATAATAATAATATAAATAATTCAATTAATATTTAATTAATATATAATTAATATTTAATATTAGAATTATTTATATTGTTATTTATTTATTTTTTTAATAAACATTATTTTTAATTACTTTTAAAGTTACTTCTATTTATTTGTCAATATTATTGAAATAGACTGTATATATATATTACAAAATGTCAAAAATTAAAATATTTACATTATTTTCTAATTTATTTTTCTAAATAATAAAAAATTTCATATCATTGTAAATACCGATACAAAATATAAAAACGATTTATAATATTACGTATAAATAATATAAATTATTTTCATGAAATATTTTTGAAAAAAATGTTAAAAAAAATGTCATAAAAAACAGTCAATTAATATCTAATGGAAAAATACAAACTAAAACATTTAAAGTATCTAATGATTTAGTTAGAGTTAGATCAACATTTTATTTCAAGAAAGTTCCCTAAAAAATATTCTCTCAAATTTTTTTTTAAAAAAATTTAACTTCCTTTAATGTTAGAAATAAAAGAAATTATATTTTATATTATTTACAATAATTTTATAAATAAATTTCAACAAGACTAATTTATATCAATATAGCTTAAAATATATAGTTTCATATAATATGTTGAAGGAACCCAACTGTCCTTCAATTACCCATAATTTTAGATTTATATTTTGTATTCATATCCTATTTTTAATACCTATTTCTGTGTAATTCACTTATCCTTATATTTACACTTTGTATTACTTTACCGTTTAATATACAATTACCTGTAATTCCTGGTCAGTGACACCAATCACTGGCACCTCAATGTCCAATACATCATCTATACAACCGTTTTA
The DNA here is from genome assembly GCF_028296485.1 of Oppia nitens. Lineage (NCBI taxonomy): Eukaryota > Metazoa > Arthropoda > Arachnida > Sarcoptiformes > Oppiidae > Oppia > Oppia nitens. The sequence continues at coordinate 1,393,581 of NW_026533202.1, read as the reverse complement.
TATTCAAACAGTCCAATGACTACCTTTCCCTCCTATTCATTACCTGTATATCTATTTGACTATAAATACAGTAGAACTACTGTATTCATCAGTCAGTACACAAGTCAGTCAGTCAGTACACATCTCATCGCATACACAGTCAGTGCCACTGTATCTCTACATCTGAGCCCAGTCTCAGCCATTACTACTGTACTCGCACTACACGTGCTCTCAATTATCATATATTTTACCGATATTTTAACCATTGTTTTAATATACATTAAATTACAATAAAAGTGTTTCACTTATAACTTTGTTTAACTTCATTATCATTGTTGTCAAACCTCAAGAGTTCTACCGATTATTATACCGATTCTTATATCGATTAGTATCGCCAACGCTTACCGATTGATAACTACTTACCGATAGTATTATCACTACCTGATTGTCGTGTGCAAGGATTTGGATTATCAATTGGCCACCACTTGGTTACCACAGCTGCACAGTGATCACACCTATCATCTGAGAGGTCCTCTAAAGACCTATTGGGTGATATCACTCCGTGTATTAGTAATTAACAGTCTAGTATTGGTCTCATACCGACCCACGCTGCATACCTGACCGGTTAATCAGTACCGTGCATTGATATACCGATAGTTAATTGCCGGTACACTACAACAATAGGCACAGTCAGCAGGATTATCATTAGATCCCTGATCGTGTCATAGCAAATATTTAATTTTCAAACATTCAGTATATAAATAATTTTTTTTAAAATAATAATAATATTTAGTATAATTTTTTTTAAAAAAAACAATAAATGAAATTAATTTTACTTAGTCAAAATTAATTATAGTCTATTAAGTTAATTTTATTTAAAAAAAATTATTATGATCCCCATTTTGTTTTTTATAGAAAACATTTTCCATATTAAAAAAATTATAATATTTAAAATCTAAATCAAAAATTTTCATATCTAATAAAATTAATTATTTTTAAAATTTTGTCAATAATTTTTGACCAAGTTGAATTTTTTTTTAAATATAGAATTTAAATAACTTATTACTATTTAAGGGAATTTGTTTTAACAAAAAATAAAATAAATTTTTAAATACTAATATCTGGATATTTTTTGCTGACATTTAATTTATTTTGCAATTTATTGTTTTTCATTGAATTATTTCTAATTAATAATCAATTTTATTATGGATTAATATTTTACTCATTATAATAACAATGATTAGCATTTAATTAAATATTTAAAAAAAAATATTTTATAGTTAATAAATATATTTATTAAATTTTTTTTTATTGACAAACTGGTGGTAAATGGTTTTTGTTGTTGTTATTGTAGAAATATTTTTGTAGACAAAAAATGTGCCAAAATATTATTAAATTTTTTTTGTAAAAAACAATATATATATATATTTAACAATAAAAATTATTATATAAAATAAAATATTGCTATTATTATTATTTGTATGATTCAATTAAAACTTATTTCTATTTTATTTAAGCTTAAAAATTTAATAAATTTTATTTTCATTAAAATAAATAATTATTAACAACATTAACAAATGTTCAGTACAGTATTTAAAACAAAATTATCTAAAAAAACTAAAAATATACTAACTTTAACTTAAAAACTTAATTTAGGATTTTTCTTTTAAAAATTGTGTATTTTTAAAATTAAAAAAAATTAAAAATACTTTATTATTATATACTAGTTTGTCCCGCGCAACATGTATAGCCGTGAAATTCTTTTACTAATTTTATAATATTCATCATAAGTAATTTTAATGAGACTTAATTTGTTTATACAACTACTACATAACCTAATGTAACAAAACTACTGAACCAATACACATTAATTCGACTAAACTTTTGAAAAATTTTAGTTTTTATATATATTTAAATAATTTTAATAAAAATTGAAAATTTAATCATTTTAGCGAAAAAATTTGCATTTGAAAAAAAATTTACAAAAATTTAACACATGTAGCTAACCTCCCGGTGCCATAAACTCACAAATTATAGCAAAGTGTAATTACACGACACCAGCCTACCTGTCCCTAAAACCTACCAGTGCTCAATAAACGTTTAAAATTTCCCATTGAAATAACATTGCTTTAAATAAAAATTGAAAATTTTTGCATTTGAGAAAAATTTACAAAAATTTAGCATAGGTGGCTTACCTCCCGGTGCTCTAAGACTCACACAATATAGCAAAGTGTAATTACACAACACCTGCCTACCTGTCCCTAAAACCTACCAGTGCTCAATAAACGTTTAAAATTTCCCATAGAAATAGCAAATCTTTAAATAAAAATTTTTAAATTTTAACAATACTTTTTTAGATTTGAATTAAAATATGGTTGTTGATGAAATGTGCACGCATACATAAATACAGAACTATTATCTTAAAGTGTTATCTTGATTATTGTATAAAAATAATGGGAAGATATTTGTAATTTAATAAAAATTTGTTTGTTTTTAAAACTGCACAATTTTTATTATTTAAATCCAAAAAAAATAATACGGTGTTTATTATAAAATTTGTATCTAGTTTATTTAAATTATAATTATTTTAGTTTTTATCAAAAAACCATTTACCGTACCTTATGATAATGACTTTTAATATTATTATTATTATATATAATAATTTATTGACGTTATTATTACTAATAAATAAAAAATTGAATAATTAAGTAATAAATAAAATTTCGTAATAAATAATATTTTTTAATTAATTTTAGTATTATAGTTTATAAGCTTATTATATGTTGTTTAAAAAAATAATACTAATAAATATAAGTTTCAATTAATATATATTAATATATCAGTTTATATTTTAAATATATATATATATATATATATATAAATTTATATAATGGCAATTATCAATAGTATAATTAATAGTGTTTACACTAATTTTAATACTATTTCTCTAATAATTATTGGCGCTATCATTATCTATTTAAATATGTATGTAATATTTATATATAAATAAATAAATATATATATATATATATATATATATAATTAATAATTATTATTTTATTTTATTTAAAAAAAAAATCTAATAAAACATTTTTGTTTAATAATATATCTATATAAATACTATTACTTATTTATAATTACTATAATTATTATCAGTCAATATATTGTTAAATATAACTATTGGAAATCACGTGGCATATCGGGTCCATTACCTCTACCAATTTATGGCCACTATTTGCAAACTATTCTGGGTCATCATTATAAACAAATTGTTTCATGGACAAACAAGTTTGGCAAGATTATCGGGTATGATTGATATAATTTTTTTAGGATTAATTTATAATAGTCTAAACACTAATGGGTGAAGAGGGTGGTGATGGTTGTGGTGTTTGTGGTGGTTGTGGATGTGGTTGTGGTTGTGTTTGTGTTTGTGGTTGTGGTTGTGGTTGTGGTTGTGGTTGTGGTTGTGGTTGTGGTTGTGGTGGTGTTTGTGGTGGTTGTGGTGGTTGTGGTGGTTGTGGTGGTTGTGGTGGTTGTGGTGGTTGTGGTGGTGTTTGTGGTTGTGGTTGTGGTTGTGGTTGTGGTGGTGGTTGTGGTTGTGGTTGTGGTGGTGTGGTTGTGGTGGTTGTGGTGTTTGTGGTGGTGTTTGTGGTTGTGGTTGTGGTTGTGGTTGTGGTGGTTTGTGGTTGTGGTTGTGGTTGTGTGGTGGTTGTGGTGGTGGTGTGGTGGTTGTGGTGGTTGTGGTGTGGTTGTGGTGGTTTGTGGTGGTTGTGGTGGTTGTGGTGGTTGTGGTGGTTGTGGTGGTTGTGGTGGTGGTTGTGGTGGTTGTGGTGGTGTGGTTGTGGTTGTGGTGGTGGTTGTGGTTGTGGTTGTGGTGGTGTTTGTGGTGGTTGTGGTGTTTGTGGTGGTTATGGTGGTTGTGGTGGTGTTTGTGGTTGTGGTTGTGGTTGTGGTTGTGGTGGTTGTGGTGTTTGTGATGGTTGTGGTGGTTGTGGTGGTGTTTGTGGTTGTGGTTGTGGTTGTGGTTGTGGTTGTGGTTGTGGTTGTGGTTGTGGTTGTGGTTGTGGTTGTGGTTGTGGTTGTGGTGATGGTTATGGTTATGGTTGTAGTGGTGATTGTTGTAGTGGTGGTTATGGTTGTAGTGATGGTTATGATTGTAGTGGTTGTTATAGATTTTTTATACTAAAACTTAAATTATAATAATATAGAATTTTTTAAAAAATAATAATTTAATCATACATTTACCTAAAAAAAAATAAATAACAGGACATACCGTTTTACACGACCGGAGCTTATTGTTGCCGATCCTCAAGTTATCCATCAAATACTAAACACCGATTCGGCAAAGTTTTCCCGTCAACGGGAATGGTATCTATTGAAACATATGACTGACTATCAAAAATATTTAACCGTTCATAACAAACAAATGTTTATAGTATTGACGAAATTGTTTTTACCGGAAAACATGAAAAACATTGAATCGATAACCGATCGGGTATTCAATAAGTTTATAGTTACCGACGATTTGGGTAACGAAAACCAATTTAGCAAACTATACGGCATGTCGTTTGACAGACTAGACATCAGGCCAGTCGTCCAGAAAATGATAATGAATTTATTGATTGAATGCTCGTTTGGCCAGAGTTTTGCCGAACTAAATCTATCGGCCGACAGGTTTATGCAAAGTGCGCCACAGTTTGATAAAAATCGTTGGCTACTGTTGGCCACAATGCTAGTACCGTCGCTGACCGATCTGGTAATGGGTTTCTATGGTAAACTGTTTGGCCAAAGACAACGATATTTTATCGATAGTATACATAAACTGATTAGACATAGATGGCTGACTATGGCCAGTAGTAGTAGTAGTAGTACTACCGATGATGATGGTGATGATGTCGGCAACAATATCAACAACAACAACAACAACAACGATACTGCCGATGAAAAACCTAATAACGATTTTTTGCAACAATTTCTAGACTATCGGAGCCGATCGGGTGACATACTGGACGACAATGAAATTGTTAGCCTATATTATGTATGCTATCTATCCAGCTATGAGTCGATGACAATGATGCTATCGATGCTTATATACCAGTTGGCCCTAAATCCAACCGTACAGCAGCGTCTGTACGATGAACTACAGCAGCTACCAGTGCTGACAAACACCGGTACTGAGAGTGGCACTGGTAGTACAGCCGAGGCCGCAGCCGCCGCTACCGCTAAACTACATGAGCTACCCTATCTGAATGCTGTACTATTGGAAACTATACGCCTGTATCCATCGTTTGTGGCCAACCGACGGGCCATCAACGATGTCTATCTGACCGAAGTTGGCCTAACAGTACCGAAAGGTACTGATGTTGAACTATCATTCATATCGATGTTTTTGAATCCACAATATTTTACCGATCCGTACCAATTCAATCCCGATCGGTTTATGCCGACCGCCACCGATACTATACCGGCCAATGTATTCGTACCGTTCGGTATCGGTAGGGCTACCTGTATTGGCAAACGGTTTGCCAAAGTTATACTCAAACAAGGTTTGGCCAAACTGGTCAATCGGTTCAGATTTTCGCCGACTACGGCCACAGAAATCCCGCTCACGTTCAACAGGTGTCCCGATATGTTGTTACCCAAGTCTATTGAATTGAAGTTTGAAATGAGAGATAAACTAATCGTAAACTAAACTTATTATTATTATTATTTTGTTTTAAATTGAATAAATAAATTAATTTATTGATATATTTTTTTCTGAATGTTTATTTCAATTGCAATTTAACTGTAAAACTGTTAAAATCTAAAAAGTTTTATATATAATATATATAAAATTATTGAAAATATTGATTTTTTAAATATTATTATCTAATACTGTATATACTAATAAAGTATAACTTAGAGTACAATATAGTATATTTAAAATAAAAATAAAATTTTGTTTTTGTTTTTTATTAATATCTAATATGTGTGAATTTATTAATTATTTTATATTATTTTAATTTTCATTACTAATACTACTATTGTATATAAATATAAGTTTTAAAATTAAATAATTATAATAATAAGTTTTAATAACAATTGTAATAATTATTAATAATAATAATATTAATAATCAAACAAATAGTTTATTTGTTTAACTGTTTTTTAAAGTTATTTAAATTAGTTTTTTGTATAATTTTAATTGTAGTAATTATAAAAATATTATATATATTGATAAAAATTTCGACTATATATTAGTTAATCGATTTTTAAAAAAAAAATTTTCTAAAATATATTAATATATATCTTTTTTAAGTCAAGTTTTAATTATCATCACATTTTTCAAATTAAAATATTTGACAATGAAATAGCAAATAATTTTTTTGTGTCTAAATAATTAACATTTTTTCATATAATTGTAAATATTGATATACAAATACAGTATTTTTTGTGTATAATAGTATTGTAATATATTATTATTATTATTATTATTATTATTAGTATTATACCGGGAGTAGATTCCCATTATAGTATTTAGAAATTTATTTATTATATACTGTATTAATATATAAAAATTTTTTTGATATATTATATAAGTTTTTATTATTAAAAAAATTATTAAAATAAAAGTATTAATAATTAATTTCACAATAATAAAGTTAAATTTAGCAAAAATAGGATAATTATTATCAATAGAAAATATAAAATTAAATATATATTTTTTTTAAAACTTTTAGTTTAAAATAATTTTTTTTTTTGATTAATTATTAAATAATATATAGTAATTAATATTAAATAAAATATGTATTTATGATTCTAGACTTTAAACACAAAAAAAATAATTGAGTGATACAACAAAAAAATAATATCAAAATATTTTTTACTATTAGTTATTTATTTTGGAATTTATTTTTTAAAAAATAATAAATTAACAAAATTTAACCTTGTAACATTTTGTTTTTTCTTTTATTAATATTAGTTAAGTTATAGTACTATAGTAACTATAGTATAATACTTTATATATATTAAAAAAAAATAATTTAAACAATTTTATTAGTAATAAATGTGAATCTATTTCTAACATATATATATAGTTTATCTTATAATTTATACCTAACTTATAGTTTAAATTTAATTTGCTTATATTTTAGTTTTTTAATTAAAAAAATAATGGCAATTATAGAAAATATAATTAATATTATCCATGTTAATTATCAAACAATTTCACTATCAATTGTTGGCGCTATAATTATTTATTTAGTAATGTATGTATAAATATATTAATTTATTAATAAAAAATTAACAATATTTACTTTGAATGTTAAAATATATATGTATTTATTATAATATATTATTATTAATAATAATACTAAATTGTACTGGATAAAAATTTGTTTTTTTCAATAAATATTATTATTATTATTATCAGTCAATATGTTGTACATTTTAATTATTGGAAATCGCGTGGTATATCTGGTCCAATACCTTTACCAATATATGGCAACTATTTGCAAACTATACTAGGTCATCATCATGAACAATTAATAGCCTGGACAACTAAGTTTGGCAATGTAATTGGGTTAGTTAGATATTATTATTTAAAAAAATTAAATAAAAATAAAATAAACTATATTTAAATAATAATTATTATTATTACTTATATTATTTCTAATAATATTAATTAAATATATATTTTTAAAAAACATTAAATAAAATTTATCTAATTATACAAAAAAATAATTTTTACAAAACAAAAAAATATATTTAAATAACTTATTATTATTACTACCACTACTACCACTACTACCACTACTACCACTACTACCACTACTACCACTACTACCACTACTACCACTACTACCACTACTACCACTACTACCACTACTACCACTACTACCACTACTACCACTACTACCACTACTACCACTACTACCACTACTACCACTACTACCACTACTACCACTACTACCACTACTACCACTACTACCACTACTACCACTACTACCACTACTACCACTACTACTACTACTAAATGTACAGTATATATACATAACTAATTGTAATACAGTATAATACCTGTTATTTAATTATTACTTATTATTATTATTATTATTATAACAGGACCTACCGTTTTTCACGTCCGGAACTAATTATAGCCGATCCGCAGGCCATCCATCAAATAATGGCCACTGATGGACAAAAATTTCAACGACAACGCGAGTGGCCACTGGTCATCAATTTGACCGACTATCAGAAATATCTGTACGTAAACAGTAAGCACAGTATGAGTGTATTATCGCATTTGTTTCGACCGGAAAATATGAAAAACATTGAATCGTTAACCGAAACGGTATTCCGAAAGTTTGCCACCGATTTGGCCGAAAATAATAGTAATAATAAGTTCGGTAATAGTTTTCTCCAGCGAAACGGCTGGTCATTGGACAGACTGGACGCACGGCTAGTCATCCAGGAAATGGTTATGCAATTTCATATTGACATATCATTTGGCCAGAGTTTTACCGATCTGAACCTATCGGCCGATAAGTTTACCCAAAGTATGCCCAGATTTGATAAAAATAGGCGACTATTGTTGACCACAATGTTAGTGCCGTCGCTGGTCGACCCCGTCATACGTTTTTATGGTAAACTGTTTGGCGAAACTCAACGCTATTTCATTGACAGTACACACAAACTTATTGAACACCGTAGACAACTGTCCACCACTACTACTACTACTACTACTACTAGTAGAAGTAGTACTACCGGTGCTCTGGAAAAGCCTAACGATTTTTTGCAACTATTTGTCGACTATCGGCACAAATCGGGCGACGGTCTGACCGACAACGAAATTGTCAGCCTATACTATGCCTGCTATCTGGCCAGCTATGAGCCGATGTGTCTGATGTTGTCGATGGCCGTATACGAGTTGGCCCGCCAGCCATCCGTACAGCAACGTCTGTACGACGAACTCAGTACACTGCGCACCGGTAGTCGTGGCTGTGGTAGCGGTAGTAATGGTGCCGACATTCAAGAGCTACCCTATCTGAATGCTGTACTATTGGAAACAATACGTATGTATCCGTCATTTGTGGCCAATCGGCGCGCTCAGGAAGATGTCTATTTGGCCGATATCGGGGTAACCGTACCGAAAGGTACTGACGTAGAAATGTCGTTCATATCCATGTACTATAACCCCCAGTATTTCCCGGATCCCTATCGTTTCAATCCCGATCGATTTATGCGGCCATTGGTCGATCAACAAACGGCCAATACGTTCCTGCCGTTCGGCAGCGGTAAGTATACCTATTGTATTGGCCAACGATTTGCCAAATTGGTACTCAAATTGGGTCTGGCCAAACTGGTCGAACGGTTCATGTTTGAGCCGACGGCGACTACAGAAATACCGTTCAAATTCAACCGATTTCCCGATATATTGTTACCGAAATCATATGATCTGAAGTTTGTATTGAGAAAATAAATTATCAATTTTGTTGTTGTTGTTGTTATTGTGTTTAAAAGTTATTAATTATTAATTAATTAATTAATTATATAGTAAATACAAGTATCATATTTTTAATGTTATTATAATTAATTATAATTAATTAAAAAAATTATTTAAATAAAAATCAGTTTTAAAAAAGTTATATTTAAATGCTTTATTATATGAACAAAATATTATATAAAAATAAAATTATAATTATTTTTTTTAAATAAATTAATTATAAAATATTTTTCATAATATTATTTACTATTAAGACTACAATAATGATTTTATCAATCAATTAGTTTAATATAACAATTTGTTTAATGTATTGTATTATAAATTATTAATTTAATACTTAATAATAAGCAATTTGATAGATATAATTAAAGTATATCTAAATAATTCCGGCATCTTTTGCAAGTGTATAAAAAATGGTCGACTTATTGGCCAACAAAACATCGGGTTCGGCAAACTCAGCTACCCGTCCATCGTTGAACACTAGCACCCGATCCGAGTCCATAATCGTATTGATTCGGTGGGCAATTGTCAGTACAGTACAAGAACTGAACTCCTGGCGAATGGTTCGCTGAATAAGTGCATCGGTTTCCACATCGACGGCAGCCGTGGCCTCGTCGAGGATCAGTACTGATGTATGTCGTAGTAGAGCCCGAGCCAGACATACAAGTTGTCGTTGACCAACACTTAGATTATCACCCGATTCGCTAACCGGTGAGTCCAGCTTAGAGTCCAGCGATTGGACAAACAGTTTGAGATGTGACTGTTCTAATACTGACCACAAATCGCTATCGGTATGATTTCCAAACGGATCCAAATTTGATCGAATAGTACCCGAATAGAGTACCGGTTCCTGTGGTATGATTGTCAACCGCGATCTTAACTCCTGGAGACCTAATCGGCTGATGTCGATGTCGTCGATAACAATGTTACCCATTGCCGGCTCAATGATCCGAAACAGTGCCAATGTTAGGGATGACTTTCCAGCACCGGTTCGGCCAACAATACCTATCTGTTATAATACAAGATAATATATATATATAATGCTATTTATAGTATAATACTTATATTAATTAAATAATATCACAATTTTTTTCCTAAAAAAAATTTATACTCAATTAAATAATTTCAATATATTGTAGTATAATTGGTAGTAATCATAATAATATTAATGATAATAACAATAATTATTTGTTTAATTAATTAATTTCTAAATACCTTTTCGCGGGGTTTAATGCTGACATCAATACCGCGTAACACCAGATCCAAACCGGGTCGATATCGGGTACCGTAGCCATCAAACCTAACCGAACCGCTAGACGGCCAATCAGTGGGCAATTCAACTGTCGACTGCCAGTCGGCTTCGGGTTTTAGTTTAGTATATTCATCCACCCGTTCCACTGAAACGATACAGTTTTCAACCAAAATAAACGATTTGATCAGATTCTCAAACGATGTCATCAGACTAATGGCCAACGATAGGCTAACACCTACCGAACCGCCCGTTTGCCGATTCTTGGACAGTACGGCAAATAGTGCGGCAAAAAATATCAATAGATTGCTTAGCAATGCCATCCGTATCTGTAGCCAACTGGTGGCCAAAACATTGGGAAACAAACACTTCTGATTGGTGTCCAATCGGTACTCAATTTCCCGTATAAACCTTTCGGAACATTGATAGGCCCGTACACTGGACAGACCGTTAACCGACTCTTCAAAGTGCGATATGATTCGCGATCGTGTAGTCGACTCTAATCTGTATTACATTTAATATTATTATAATTTTTATTTAATATAAAAAAAATTGTATACCTTTTTAATTGACGCGATGTGTTGATGTAAAATATCTAAATATTTTGAATTTTATTAAAAAATTATTGTTATTTTTTTTATATACTGTATGTGTGTGTTATAAAAAATAATTACCTGAAAAAACACATATAAAACAATAACAACAACAAGTGGGGCCAAAAATAGTGGCGTCACTACTGAAATGTTTATTAGTCCACCAAATAGTAATAGAAACTCATAGATAAAAATACTATAATATAAATCAATATATATATATATATTAAATATAAACATTTATATAAAATATTTATTAAAATAAATTTAAAAATTAGAAAATATATGATAATTATATACTCTATCTTAGAAAATATTATGTATTAGATAAGGATTAATCTCTCTCTCTCTCTCTCTCTCTCTCTCTCTCTTAATTTAACTATCTATTCATCTATTAGCTATATAGTATATACATATACAAAAATAACAATAAAGAGAGAGAGAGAGAAAGAGATAGATAGATAGATAGATAGATAGAAAGATAGATAGATAGATAGATAGATAGATAGATAGATAGATAGATAGATAGATAGATAGATAGATAGATAGATAGATAGATAGATAGATAGATAGATAGATAGATAGATAGATAGATAGATAGATAGATAGATAGATAGATAGATAGATAGATAGATAGATAGAGAGATAGAGAGAGAGAGAGAGAGAGAGAGAGAGAGAGAGAGAGAGAGAAAAGTTACGTACAAAACAGTTTCAAATATCTGTCCGTCCAAAACATCGAGATCTCTACTGAATCGGTTCATTATACGACCCAATGGTGTTGTATCGAAAAACGACATGGGCGCATGCATTACACTTGTAAGTATCTGACCGTGCAATTGATGGGCAGCCCGTCGGCTGCCGATAATAAAAGCGGTCAGCGATAGCATTGTCAATAGCAAATAAGCGGCAATCAGTGCGCCGTATACACCCATATAGTAAGCCGTATTGTTACCACCGTTGCCGATATCCGTTGTCCATTTGGACAGCCAATTAAATACAGCCATTAGGCAGGCGGCGCCTCCGATTATACTGATAGCAAATATGCAAAATGATAGTATGGTCAGTGAACGGACGTATTTAATATATACCTAAATTATAAAATACAAACAAATTAATTAATTAACTAATATATTAATTAATTAATTGACTAATATATTAATTAATTAATTGACTAATATATTAATTAATTAATTGACTAATATATTAATTAATTAATTGACTAATATATTAATTAATTAATTGACTAATATATTAATTAATTAATTGACTAATATATTAATTAATTAATTGACTAATATATTAATTAATTAATTGACTAATATATTAATTAATTAATTGACTAATATATTAATTAATTAATTGACTAATATATTAATTAATTAATTGACTAATATATTAATTAATTAATTGACTAATATATTAATTAATTAATTGACTAATATATTAATTAATTAATTAATAATAATAATCACATAATAACTTACACTAAGCTTAATATGTCCGGACTCTACGCTCTCTTCATCGATAAGCTGTGTCTCCGTAATGTTTGGTGTTGTCATCAATTGTTGGTCATTATCATCGGTAGGTACAGGTATTGCTGTTGATGTATTGTTTTTGTTAATACTATCCGTGATTTGGTGACCATCAGTATAATCTTCATTATCTTCTTCTTGTTGTTGTTTACTGTTAGCCGAGTATTGTGCGACCAAATCGGCAAACTCGCGATTGTTTGCCAACAGCTGTTCATAGGTACCGACAGCGGTCACTGAGCCGTCTTTCAATACGACAATACGGTCGACATCGGGCAATACAAACAGCTGATTGGTAGCCAAAATACGGGTCTTGTTCTTCAATAAACCGGTTCGCGAATCAAACACTTCGGTCATAATATGTTTGCCCACATGACTGTCCACTGAAAGTAATAAATTCATAAATAAATATTTGTCTAAAATAAAGTTTGTTTAAAAACCTGCGGATAACGGGTCGTCAAACAAATAGATGTCGGCATCGGAATAGACGGCCCGACATAAGCTGACTCTCTGTTTCTGACCGCCGCTCAAATTGATACCCTTTTCGCCGATTTCGGTCTCATCTCCGCCGGACAGTTGCCGAAGATCTGGTTCGAGAGCACAGGCACTCAGTACTTGACTGTATCTAATCTGATCGTATGGTTTGCCAAACAGTATGTTGTCTTTGAGGGTTGCATTCTGTATCCATGCCTGTTGGGGAACATATGCCATACTATGTCCCTGTGCTATATTGATTGAACCGCCAATCAGTTCCATATCACCGATCAGTGCCGACATCAGTGAACTCTTACCAGAGCCGACACCGCCGACCACTGCCACAAACATACCGTCACTGATAGCAAGATCTATGTCTTTCAACATATTGTTGTTGTCGTCGCTGGTGGTGGTAGTGGTTGTGGTGCTGTTTGTCGTTGTTGTTGTTGTTTGTAAATCATTTTGACTACCAATCCATGAAAGTGTTGCCTTTTTAACTCTAACAGCAAATTGTTTGCAATCATTGTTTGTAACATAATTGTAATGTTCGGATAATTTAAGAAAATGGTCGATACGTTTCAATGATACATAAATCTATTATACAGTAATAATAATATTATTATTTTAATTAAATATATATATATATATATATATATTCAAACAATAATATTAATTAATTAAATAATTAATTAATTACTAATAACTTACCAAACAAACTGAATTGAAAGCATAGGGCAATACAACAATACTAGTGCTTAGTATGTTAAACAAGGATACGGATACAAATATAAGCTGTGCATTGATATTGTTGCTGCCATTCAATGATATAAACGTACCAAATGTGGCCAACTGTGCCAATATTGGCGATGCAAATGTCACTACCAGTGTAACGGCAAGCCATAGCCCACCGCATAGCATATGTTTTAGCTCGCGGTTACGTATTTTGTTAACCATTGCCATATAGGGTAGTTCCCAGGCGTATAACTGTTGGCGTATAATAATAATAATAATAATAATAATAATAATAATAATAATAATAATAATAATAATAATAATAATAATAATAATACTTAATAATAATAATAATTGTTGCACTATATATGAATATTATATAAATACAATAAATACAATAATGTTAATATTATTAATTAACTTACTTTCAATATATAAATATAAGATATAAGTTAAAAATAGTAAATACTATAATTAAATAAATTATATAAAAAAAAGTTTACTATTAATATGATTATATATATATGATGTATGTAAGATATATTTTATAATTAATTAATTAATTAATTTATATTAATTAACTTACTTTCAATATTTTCATACCATTTAGTATTTCGTTCATTAAGTTTATCCGATTGTCTTTCAATTCATACTGTTTTTGTTTAGCCGAACCAATGAATACGGTTAGCAATAGACTGATTGGTATCATAGCTATCAATATGCCCAGACCTACAAAAGCGGCCACACCTACTTGACAATAGATCAGATAGACGGCCAAACCGATCTGTATGGGCATTGTAATTAAGTATGGCGGCCATTGAAGATAGTCTAGTTTTTTTGTTGTTGTTGTTTTTGAGTTAATTAAATAAATTATAATTGAATAGATGGTTAGTTAGATATATATATATATAATATAGACATACCTATAATACGTTGACAGTCAACTGTCATCAAATTGACTATTTCTCCATTAGGTGTGAGCCGTTTGCTATCATTGCTTAATACCAGTGCTTTGCGATATATGGCTGATGTTAGACACGATTTAACTCTTATTCCTTTATAATTATAATTATTAATAATAACCAACAAAAATAATATCATATTTTAGTCAAATTTATAAATTAGTTTTTTTACTACTAGTGCAATGCACACACACACATACATGCAGTAAACATACACTCACACACACAAACAAATACATACACATACACATACACATACACATACACATACACATACACATACACATACACATACACATACACATACACATACACATACACATACACATACACATACACATACACATACACATACACATACACATACACATACACATACACATACACATACACATACACATACACATACACATACACATACACATACACATACACATACACATACACATACACATACACATACACATACACATACACATACACATACACATACACATACACATACACATACACATACACATACACATACACATACACATACACATACACATACACATACACATACACATACACATACACATACACATACACATACACATACACATACACATACACATACACATACACATACACATACACATACACATACACATACACATACACATACACATACACATACACATACACATACACATACACATACACATACACATACACATACACATACACATACACATACACATACACATACACATACACATACACATACACATACACATACACATACACATACACATACACATACACATACACATACACATACACATACACATACACATACACATACACATACACATACACATACACATACACATACACATACACATACACATACACATACACATACACATACACATACACATACACATACACATACACATACACATACACATACACATACACATACACATACACATACACATACACATACACATACACATACACATACACATACACATACACATACACATACACATACACATACACATACACATACACATACACATACACATACACATACACATACACACACATACACATACACATACACATACACATACACATACACATACACATACACATACACATACACATACACATACACATACACATACACATACACATACACATACACATACACATACACATACACATACACATACACATACACATACACATACACATACACATACACACATACACATACACATACACATACACATACACATACACATACACATACACATACACATACACATACACATACACATACACATACACATACACATACACATACACATACACATACACATACACATACACATACACATACACATACACATACACATACACATACACATACACATACACATACACATACACATACACATACACATACACATACACATACACATACACATACACATACACATACACATACACATACACATACACATACACATACACATACACATACACATACACATACACATACACATACACATACACATACACATACACATACACATACACATACACATACACATACACATACACATACACATACACATACACATACACATACACATACACATACACATACACATACACATACACATACACATACACATACACATACACATACACATACACATACACATACACATACACATACACATACACATACACATACACATACACATACACATACACATACACATACACATACACATACACATACACATACACATACACATACACATACACATACACATACACATACACATACACATACACATACACATACACATACACATACACATACACATACACATACACATACACATACACATACACATACACATACACATACACATACACATACACATACACATACACATACACATACACATACACATACACATACACATACACATACACATACACATACACATACACATACACATACACATACACATACACATACACATACACATACACATACACATACACATACACATACACATACACATACACATACACATACACATACACATACACATACACATACACATACACATACACATACACATACACATACACATACACATACACATACACATACACATACACATACACATACACATACACATACACATACACATACACATACACATACACATACACATACACATACACATACACAATCAATACATACCCATTGTATTAATTATTTCATATGAATATGCGTTAAAAAAAGAGTAGACAACATTGGTTATAACAAACAGTACTGTATAGATATATCCGTGCCATTGATATTCATAATTGTCACCAACAAAATCAATTAATAATCTAAACCACACACAAAAAACAATTATTTTATTTAGAAATATATATATAAATAATTATATTTAATAATAGATTATATAAAAATATTTTAGTTATTTTAGTAAAAAAATGGGATAATTTTTGTTGTTGACAAATATACATGTATGTATAATAAACATAAAAAATAAAATTTTTAAATAAATTAATGTTTGTTTTTATTATAATTATTTTTTATGCTCATGTATATAAACATGTTTACTTAAATTTAGTAAAAATTGTTTACCCCCACCCCTCCTATACCACCCTGAAATCAAAATCCTGTTTTTATGACATACCCACCCCTCCCGTCACCTACTAGTCCCTATACCTACTTGATAATCAATGGCTGTACAGTTTGTATAGTACTAGCAGTCATAAGCAATATAACTGGACCAATAATATCCAGGCCAAACATTTTGAATATGACCATGAACACACTAGTATGATCCTTATTATTTGAATTATAATGTTGCTTGGTGATGGTGTTGGTTGGATTTATATGTAAAATAGTTTTGCCCCTAATTTTTTCTATGACATTGAATTTTTTATTATTATTATTATTTAGAAACCAATGTTTTGAAAACATTTTGTAATTTTTTAGACTACTATCCACTGAACGCAATGGCCATAGATCTTGTAATTCTAGAGATTTTCGCCAACCGTTTATAAACAGCATATCTATCCAATGGTAGGTTATCTTTGATATAAAGGATGCCCTCTCTTTTGGACACACTTTAGGTTGTTGTTGTTGGTGGTGTTGATGATGACTGTAAGTGTGTGCTAACTGGCCATCTATTATCGGCAGTTTATCGGCAAATGTTGTTAAAATAAACAACAGTCCAGTCAATGAATATGATAGACATCTCAATATAAACTCATAGTATCTGAGTTTATCATCCGGTGCTGTACTGTATGTAACAATGGATAGTGTACTCGAAAATGTATCAATCAATAGGTATAGCCAAACACAACCGCTTCGATGAATACCACAGCGGCGTTGGGCATAAAAAATGATACACAGGGCTAGTCTGGTAGCTGTTTGTAAGGCTGTCATAATAATATAGGCCGTACTCGGACTGTCCAACCATTGATATTTGCGAACCAAACTGAATATTAGTTCAAAAAATAGGACAATTGTGCCGACAATAGTCAGACCTAAACGACTTGTGTTATATAAATTCCAATCAATTGATGGTTTGTCCGATGATTTAAAACAATTATAGATAATGTATGGAATGGTAAGCCATAGGAATATACAGGGAATCCATGCAAACCAAGTCTCGATCATACATGAGCTCAGATGAGGATCGGGTGTATACCATGTCTGGTGACTATCCTGTGGTATGTTATGGTTATTATAAATTAAAGTATAAATTTTATATTAATATATAACTATTAGATAGATTTATTTAATAAATAATGTTATGATATATTAAGGTTATATTTTAATTAATTTGTTATTATTATTTTTATAGATTTAATATTATAATAATATTTACCCATAATTTTGTTGTACAAATATTTTCAAACATATTATCTTGTATTTTCGTATATTATAACTAATTAATACATTTTAAAAATAACAATATAAAAAATATATATAGGAATTAATATTCAAATATATTTTTTTTCTAATGTATTGTATTAGAAAACAATTATTTAAATTATATATATAATCTAAGAATAAGTTTTTGTTTTAAAAGTATTTTTTTTTAAATTATAATATAATGATTTGACAAATAGTTTAATTACAAAAAAATTAAATAGTATAATAGAAAATAGTCATTGAAAAAAATAATTAAAATAATATTAATATAACCTAGCTACTGTTAACTATACTAAAAATTTTTTAAACAAAATGTTTTTATGTATAATATATTTTACGTATATACGTACGTATATACATAAATATATAATGTCACCATTATCCAATAAATTATCCTCATAACTAATTACCCATAATTTTGTTGTCCACAAAAATATTATAACTAATTTATATATACAAAAATAATAATATAAATATATATATACTGTATATATAGGAATTAATATTATTATAATTTAAGTTTTAATGTATTGTATTCTAAATAAATATAAATACAATATTTATTTAAATTTCAAACAACTGTATATATATTAATATATTATTTATTAAATAATAATACTAAAATCATAGATTTTATGGTTTTAAATATTAATTTTTGTATAAATAGTTAAAATATTTTTTATACGATATTAAATTTTTCTAAATTTAAATCTAAATTTATATAATAACGTTAATAATAATTTTTAAAATATCTCTATCTCTAATAAAATATAAATTATAAAAAACAATTAAAAAATATTAAGCTATTATTTAGAATGATATAAATTAATTAATATAAAAGTTATTTTTTTTATTTAAATCTACAATTAAATAATTCCGGCATCTCTGGCCAGTGTATAGAAAATTGTCGATTTGTTAGCCAACAAAACGTCGGGTTCGGCAAACTCAGCTACCCGTCCATCGTTGAACACTAGGACCCGATCCGAGTCCATAATAGTATTGATTCGGTGGGCAATTGTCAGTACAGTACACGTACTGAATTCCTGGCGAATGGTTCGCTGAATAAGTGCATCGGTTTCCACATCGACGGCAGCCGTGGCCTCGTCGAGGATCAGTACTGATGTATGTCGTAGTAGAGCCCGAGCCAGACATACAAGTTGTCGTTGACCAACACTAAGATTATCGCCCGATTCGCTAACCGGTGAGTCCAGCTTAGAGTCCAACGATTGGACAAATAGTTTGAGATGTGACTGTTCTAATACTGACCACAAGTCACTATCGGTATAACTGTCAAACGGATCCAAATTTGAACGAATAGTACCCGAATATAGTACCGGTTCCTGTGGTATGATTGTCAACCGTGATCTTAACTCCTGGAGACCTAATCGGCTGATGTCGATGTCGTCGATAACAATGTTACCCATTGCCGGCTCAATGATACGAAACAGTGCCAATGTTAACGATGACTTTCCAGCACCTGTACGGCCAACAATACCTATCTGTATAAATACAATAGCAAAATAATTGTATTTATAATCTACTATTAGATAAGTTTTTTACTATATTTTAATATTATTATATATTTAATATTACACACACACACACACACAAAAAGCAAACCAAATACGGTATTACTATTATTATTATACATAATTATAATATACTTTACTATACTAGTAATTAAATACAGTATAATAATGTATAAAAATAATTTTATTTTTTTAATAGTATTTTTGTTTGTTTGTTAGTCAACCATACCTTTTCACTGGGTTTAATGCATACATCAATACCGCGTAACACCAGATCCAAACCGGGACGATATCGGGTACCGTAGCCATCAAACCTAACCGAACCGCTAGACGGCCAATCAGTTGGCAATTCAACTGTCGAATGCCAGTCGGCTTCGGGTTTTAGTTTAGTATATTCATCCACCCGTTCCACTGAAACGATACAGTTTTCAATCTGAATAAATCCACGAATTAGACTCTCAAACGACGGCATCAAAGCTATGGCCAGCGATAGGCTTACGCCAATCGAACCGCCAGTTAGCCGATCTTTGGCCAGTACGGCAAACAATGCGGCAAAAAATATCAATAGATTGCTTAGAACAGCCATCCGTATCTGTAGCCAACTGGTGGACAAAATATTGGGAAACAGACACTTCTGATTGGCGTCCAATCGGTACTCTATTTCCCGTATAAACCTTTCGGAACATTGATAGGCCCGTACACTGGACAGACCGTTGACCGACTCTTCAAAGTGCGATATGATTCGCGATCGAGTAGTCGACTCTAATCTGTAAAACATACAAAAATAATTTAATATTTTATAATTTTATTATTAAGTTTTTTTTCGTATACCTTTTTAATTGACGCGATGTGTTGATGTAAAATATCTAAAAAATTTTGATTAAATTTATAATACATTTGTTATTTAGTATGTGTTTGATATGTGTGTTGTGATTGTTATGAAAATAATTACCTGAAATAACACATAAATTATGATAACAACGACAAGTGGGGCCAAAAATAGTGGCGTCACTACACAAATGTTTATTAGTCCGGCAATTAGTAATAGAAATTGGTAGAAGAAAAAACTATAAATTTTTTATACAAAAAATATAAAACAAAAATATAAAAATGTAAAATAAGTTTATAAGATATTATATGATAAGACTATTTAATAAATTATCTATTTAGTAGTTTTATTTGCACCAAATAACATACATACATACATACATCATACACACACACACACACACACACACACACACACACACACACACACACACACACACACACACACACACACACACACACACACACACACACACACACAGTCACACAACTACAAACACACGCAAACACACACACATACATACTTACTCTCTCACACACACACACACACACACACACACACAGTCACACAACTACAAACACACGCAAACACACACACACACACACACAGTCACACAACTACAAACACACGCAAACACACACACATACATACTTACTCACACACACACACACACACACACACACACACACAGTCACACACAGTCACACAACTACAAACACACGCAAACACACACACACACACACACACAGTCACACAACTACAAACACACGCAAACACACACACATACATACTTACTCACACACACACACACACACACACACACACACACACACACACATTCACACAACTACAAACACACGCAAACACACACACATACATACTTACTCACACACACACACACACACACACACACACACAACACACATACAGAGAGAGAGAGAGAGAGAGAGAGAGAGAGAGAGAGAGAGAGAGAGAGAGAGAGCGAAACGTACAAAAGATATTCAAATATCTGTCCGTCCAAAACATCGAGATCTCTACCAAATCGGTTCATTATACGACCCAATGGTGTTGTATCGAAAAACGACATGGGCGCATGCATTACACTTGATAGTATCTGACCGTGCAATTGATGGGCAGCCCGTCGGGCGCCGGCAATCAAACCAGTCAATGACATCATTGACAATACCATAAAGCCGGCAATCAGTCCGCCGTATATCGATAGATAGTAACCGGCATTGGCTCCGCTATGGATATCCGATGTCCATTTCGATAGCCAATTAAACGTTCCCATTAAGCAGCCAATGGTTCCCATTAGGCTTATCATAAATGTACAAAATAATAGTATAGTTGTTGAACGTATATATTTTATGTATACCTTTTTTTGAATTGAATTAAATTAATCAATAATAAATATAAAACAAATTAATTAATTATATATTAAATTTGTTAAAAAAAAAAATTAAATAATAATAATAATCCCAATAATAACTTACACTAAACTTAATACGTCCGGACTCTACCCGTTCTTCATCGATAAGCTGTGTCTCCGTAATGGTTGGTGTAGTCATCAATTGTTGGTCATTGCAAACGGTAGGTGCTATTGATATGCTGTTGTTGTTATCTATTATAATATTATCCGTCATATAATCGCTAACATCTCTAACATTATCATCAAAATCTTGTTGTTGTTGTTTTTCGTTATTATTTGTCGAGTATTGTGCGACCAAATCGGCAAACTCACGATTATCGGCCAACAGTTGTTCATAGGTACCGATAGCGGCTACTGAGCCGTCTTTCAATACGACAATACGGTCGACATCGGGCAATACAAACAGCTGATTGGTGGCCAAAATACGGGTCTTGTTTTTCAATAAACCGGTTCGTGAATCAAATACTTCGGTCATAATATGTTTGCCCACATGACTGTCCACTGAAAGTAATAAATTCATAAATAAATATTTGTCTAAAATAAAGTTTGTTTAAAAACCTGCGGATAACGGGTCGTCAAACAAATAGATGTCGGCATCGGAATAGACGGCCCGACATAAGCTGACTCTCTGTTTCTGACCGCCACTCAAATTGATACCCTTTTCGCCGATTTCGGTCTCATCTCCGCCGGACAGTTGACGAAGATCCTGTTCGAGAGCACAGGCACTCAGTACTTGCCTGTATCTAATCGGATCGTATGGTTTGCCAAACAGTATGTTGTCTTTGAGGGTTGCATTCTGTATCCATGCCTGTTGGGGAACATATGCCATACTATGGCCCTGTGCTATATTGACTGAACCGCCAATCAGTTCCATATCACCGATCAGTGCCGACATCAGTGAACTCTTGCCAGAGCCGACACCGCCGACCACTGCCACAAACATACCGTTACTGATGTCAAGATTTATGTTATTCAATGTAATGTTATTGTCAGTTGTGGTCGTTGTTATGCTTTTTATTGTTGTTGTTGTTTGCAAATCATTTTGGCTACCAATCCATGAAAGTGATGCCTTATCTATGGTTACAACAAATTGTTTGTTATAATTGTTTGTAACATAATTGTAATGTTCGGGTAATTTAAGAAAATCGTCGATACGTTTCAGTGATACATAAATCTATAATTTAACCAAAAAAATAAAATAAAATATTAAAAAAAATTTCATATAAAATATTATATATTAAAATAATAATAATAAAATTTACCATGCTGATCGAATTAAATGCATAGGGCAATAGTATAATGCTTAAATTAAGTATGTTAAATAGCGATACGGATACAAATATACGTTGGGCATTGATTTGGTCGCCCCCTTGCAATGCGGTAAACGTACCGAAAGTGGCCAACTGTGCCAACATTGGCGCCGAATAGGTCAGTGCGAGTGTCAATGCAAGCCATAAGCCGGCGGATAGCATATGTCTTAGTTCACGGTTACGTATTTTGTTAACCATTGACATATAGGGTACTTCCCAGGCATATAACTGCACGTATAAAAGACATATTAAAAATATTGTTATAATTTGTTAATTAATTTATTTATTTTAATTAACTTACTTTCAATATTTTCATACCATTCAGTATTTCGTTCATCAAATTTAGCCGACGATCCTTGAATTCAAACTGTTTTTGTTTAGCCGAACCATTGAATACGGTTAGAAATAGACTGATTGGTATAACGGCAATCAATAAGCCCAGTCCTACAAAAGCGGCCACACCTACTTGACGATAGATCAGATAGACGGCCAAACCGATCTGTATGGGTATTGTAAATATCAATTGCGGATATTGAAGATAGTCTAGATTTATTTTTTAATAAATAAAATTTAATATTTTTATTAGTATTAGTATTGTGCTAATACTGTAAATAGATAGATAAGTACAATCGATACCGTACCTAAAATACGTTGACAGTCAACTGTCATCAAATTAACAATTTCTCCATTAGGTGTGAGCCGTTTGCTATCATTGCTTAATACCAGTGCTTTGCGATATATGGCTGATGTTAGACACGATTTAACTCTTAATCCTTTATATAATGTGTTAATTAATGAAAATTAAATAACAAAAAGAATATATATATATATAATAAATAATAAAATTAGATTTTAAACTACTTTATTTTTTACTATTAGTGATATGCCAACACACACACACACACACACACACATACACACATACAAACAAACATATGCACACACACACACATATATATTCACACAAAAACACACACACACACTACCAAACATACACACACATACAAACAAACATATGTACACAAAGACACATACACACATACACACACACACTTACGCACACATAAATACACGTGCACACACATATACACACACATACACACACATACACACACATACACACACATACACATACACATACACATACACATACACATACACATACACACACATACACATACACATACACACACACATAAATACACGTGCACACACTTACATACACATGCATACACATGCATACACATGCAAACACATACACACATATACACACACTTACACATACATACATACACACACACACACACACAATCAATACATACCCATTGTATTGATTATTTCAAATGAATATGCGTTAAAAAAAGAGTAGACAACATTGGTTACAACTAACAGTACTGTATAGATATATCCGTGCCATTTATATTCATAATTGTCACCAACAAAATCAATTAATAATCTAAACCACACACAAAAAATAAAATTAATAATAGATTATATATATATATAACAGTTGAATGATTTTAGTTATTTAAAACAAAACAATTAAATCAAGTGTTTTAATCTTATTATAATTATTTATAGACAACATTATTGGTACTATCAATATGTAAAATTCTATGGGAATGTATAGTATTTTTCATACATTTTTTTATTGCATTTTTTTGCCAAATTCCCAATAAATTCCCATTAAATTCCCAACAGCTTCCCTCTAAATTCCAACTTAATTCCAATTAAATTCCCTATAAATCTTCGTTAAATTCTCAATAAATTAAGTAATAAAAATATTTCCAAATTAATTTATCAATAGTCAAAATATATTTTGGCGCCGAAAATTGGTAGGAGCCTACCTAACTTTTTCAATTTAGACCAGGCGGTAAGATACGATCTCATGGTGGGGGGGGGGGGGTGAGATGTTTTACCATACCCTACCCCACCCCTTTGGCAACCATTATTTTTACCTACTTGATAATAAGTGGCTGTACAGTTTGTATAGTATAGGCGGCCATAACCAATATAATTGGACCGATAATATCCAGGCCAAACATTTTGAATATGACCATGAACACACTAGTATGATGTTGATTATTTGTATCATAATGTTGATTGGTTATGTTGGTGGTGGTGTTGGTTGGATTTATTTGTAAAATAGTTTTGTCACTAATTTTTTCTACATTGAATTTTTTATTATTATTTAGAAACCAATGTTTTGCAAACATTTTATAATTAGTTAGACTACTGTCCACTGAACGCAATGGCCATAGATCTTGTAATTCTAGAGATTTTCGCCAACCGTTTATAAACAGCATATCTATCCAATGGTAGGTTATCTTTGATATAAAGGATACCCTCTCTCTTGGACACACTTTACGTTGTTGTTGGTGATGGCGATTGCTATAAGTGTCTGCTAACTGGCCATCCATATCTATTATCGGTAGTTTATCGGCAAATGTTGTTAAGATTAACAACAGTCCAGTCAATGAAAATGATATACATCTCAATATAAACTCATAGTATCTGAGCCTATCGTCCGGTGCTGTACTGTATGTAACAATGGATAGTATACTCAAAAGTGTATCAATCAATAGGTATAGCCAAACACAACCGCTTCGATGGACACCACAGCGGCGTTGGGCATAAAAAATGATACACAGGGCTAGTCTGGTAGCTGTTTGTATGGCTGTCATAATAATATAGGCCGTACTCGGACTGTCCAACCATTGATATTTGCGAACCAAACTGAATATTAGTTCAAAAAATAGGACAATTGTGCCGACAATTGTCAGACCTAAACGACTTGTGTTATATAAATTCCAATCAATTGATGGTTTGTCCGATGATTTAAAACAATTATAGATAATGTATGGAATGCTAAGCCATAGGAATATACAGGGAATCCATGCAAACCACGTCTGGATCATACATGAGCTCAGATGAGGATCGGGTGTATACCATGTTTGGTGACTATCCTGTATTATGTGTATGTTAATTTTAAATTAAGTATAAATTTTTTTATTAATATATTTAACTAGTAGATAGATTTTTTTTTAATAAACAATGTTATAAAAAAGTTATATTTTAATTATATAGTAATATTATTTTATTGAATTAATATATAATAATAATAATAATAATATTTACCCATAATTTTGTTGTACAAATATATTCAAACATATTTTCATATATTGTAAATAATTAATACACTTAAAATTAATAAGTAATATTAATATTTATTGTATTGTATTAAATTTTTATACTCTAGTATCATATAAAACTAAAATCTAATCAAACAACAAAAAAGCAATGATTTGACAAATAACAAAAAAAAATAGTTTAGTCATAAAAATTAATATTTATATGTTAAACAGTATAATAAAGTTATTATTTATATAAAAAAAACAGTTATTTATTAGTTTAACTATTTATATTTTCATACATTTAGTATATATTCAGATAATTTGAATTTTAAATATTTCTATTAATTACTTTAATTATTTTAATTATTCTTTTTATAAACAAAAATATATAAATCCTATTGAAAGACGTTTGTCATAAGGCGTTGTTCACATATTACGTTCGCAGTTTTTAAAAAATCTAGACCCCCCCCCTATGTTCGCAATTGTTCGCATGTAATGATATTTAAAAATTACGTTCGCATGTCCTTAACCCCCCCCCCACCATTTAAATAAATATTTTATAAAATTATTTTCACCTTTAAAATAATCAAATAATCAAATAAATTAATATTATTCAAAAGTCATATATTTATTCAAAATTAGTTATTAAACCGTTTATCAAAGGATTAAGTTTAATCAAAATTAATCCCTTAAATTCATTCATTATTTAAATGCGAACGTTCTTATAGACTTTACCCCCCCTCCCCCTCGTTCGCAAAAGTTCGCTTTGGCCGACCCCCCCCCTCAAGTGCGAACGTAATATGTGAATTAATTAGTTTTATTTTTTTTTAATTTATATTAAATTAAATATTTATAGTCATTTTATTATTAATATTATATATATTCAACTACTCAATAGAGTTATCTATTTGTTTGTTAAATAATTATTATTAATAATATATAATATTATTATATTATTATATTTAAATCTGCAATTAAATAATTCCGGCATCTTTGGCCAGTGTATAGAAAATTGTCGATTTGTTAGCCAACAAAACGTCGGGTTCGGCAAACTCAGCTACCCGTCCATCGTTGAACACTAGGACCCGATCCGAGTCCATAATAGTATTGATTCGGTGGGCAATTGTCAGTACAGTACACGTACTGAATTCCTGGCGAATGGTTCGCTGAATAAGTGCATCGGTTTCCACATCGACGGCAGCCGTGGCCTCGTCGAGGATCAGTACTGATGTATGTCGTAGTAGAGCCCGAGCCAGACATACAAGTTGTCGTTGACCAACACTAAGATTATCGCCCGATTCGCTAACCGGTGAGTCCAGCTTAGAGTCCAACGACTGGACAAACAGTTTGAGATGTGACTGTTCTAATACCGACCACAAGTCACTATCGGTATAACTGTCAAACGGATCCAAATTTGAACGAATAGTACCCGAATAGAGTACCGGTTCCTGTGGTATGATTGTCAACCGCGATCTTAACTCCTGGAGACCTAATTGGCTGATGTCGATGTCGTCGATAACAATGTTACCCATTGCCGGCTCAATTATACGAAACAGTGCCAATGTTAGCGATGACTTTCCAGCACCTGTGCGACCAACTATGCCTATCTGTTTGCATACACACACACACACACAAAGCAAATCAAATACTGTATTATTATAATTATAATAATTATATAATAATTATAATATACTTTACTATACTAGTAATTAAATACAGTATAATAATGAATAAAAATAATTTTGTTTGTTTGTTAGTCAACCATACCTTTTCACGGGGTTTAATGCAAACATCAATACCGCGTAACACCAGATCCAAACCGGGACGATATCGGGTACCGTAACCATCAAACCTAACCGAACCGCTAGACGGCCAATCAGTTGGCAATTCAACTGTCGACTGCCAGTCGGCTTCGGGTTTTAGTTTAGTATATTCATCCACCCGTTCCACTGAAACGATACAGTTTTCAATCAAAATAAATCCACGAATTAGACTCTCAAACGACGGCATCAAAGCTATGGCCAGCGATAGGCTTACGCCAATTGAACCGCCAGTTAGCCGATCTTTGGCCAGTACGGCAAACAGTGCGGCAAAAAATATCAATAGATTGCTTAGGACTGCCATCCGTATCTGTAGCCAACTGGTGGCCAAAACATTGGGAAACAAACACTTCTGATTGGCGTCCAATCGGGACTCTATTTCCCGTATAAACCTTTCGGAACATTGATAGGCCCGTACACTGGACAGACCGTTGACCGACTCTTCAAAGTGCGATATGATTCGCGATCGAGTAGTCGACTCTAATCTGTATTACATTTAATATTTTATTATAATTTTAATATAAAAATATTTTTTTTGTATACCTTTTTAATTGACGCGATGTGTTGATGTAAAATATCTAAAAATATTTATTTAAAAAAAATAAAAATAAACTTATAATACATTTGTTGTTTGGTATGAAAATAATTACCTGAAATAATATATATAATATGATAACAACAACAAGTGGGGCCAAAAATAGTGGCGTCACTATTGAAATATTGATTAGTCCGCCGATTAGTAATAAAAATTCGTAGAAAAACAAACTATAATTTTTGTTATACAAAAAATAAATAAATAAATAAACAAATAAATATTAAATTAGATAAAATATAGATAAAATAATTATTTTAAATTAATAAATTTCTATAAATTAATTATAAAATAGTCGGTCAATTAATCTTATAATTACGGGAGACGCAAGATTAATTGACTGACTATTTATATTGTATTAATACTGTATCTACAATATAATATAATGCATTATATATTCCGTATAATATATGATAACACTATTTAATAGATTTTTTTTTTTGAAAAAATAGTTTTTGTATTTCACGCATAGAGATATAGACACCCACATACATCCACACACAGACACACACATGCACACACATACACACCCACAATCACACACACATACACAAACATATACACCCACAATCACACACACATACACAAACATATACACCCACAATCACACCCACATACACACCCACAAATCCACATACACACACATATACAAAAACATACTAACACACACACACAATAGATACAAACAAGAGAGAGAGAGAGAGAGAGAGAGAGAGAGAGAGAGAGAGAGAAAGAGAGAAAGAGAGAAAGAGAGAAAGAGAGAAAGAGAGAAAGAGAGAAAGAGAGAAAGAGAGAAAGAGAGAAAGAGAGTGAGAGAGAGAACGTACAAAAGATATTCATATATCTGTCCGTCCAAAACATCGAGATCTCTACTGAATCGGTTCATTATACGACCCAATGGTGTTGTATCGAAAAACGACATGGGCGCATGCATTACACTTGATAGTATCTGACCGTGCAATTGATGGGCAGCCCGTCGGCTGCCGATAATCAATGCGGACAGTGACAGCATTGCCAATAGCATATAGGCGCCAATCAGTCCGCCGTATACCGACATATAGTAACGTGTATTGGCACCGTTATGGATATCCGATGCCCATTTCGATAGCCAATTAAATATACCCATTAGACAGCCAACGTTTCCCATTAGGCCGATTATAAATGTACAAAACATTAGTACGGTTGTTGAACGTATATATTTAATGTATACCTTATTAATTTAATTAATAAATTACAAAATTAATTAATTATCAATTAAATTAAAATCAATTAAATAATAATACATTGAACTTAATATGTCCGGACTCTACCCGCTCTTCATCGATAAGCTGTGTCTCCGTAATGGTTGGTGTTGTCATCAATTGTTGGTCATTACCATCGGTAGGTGCTATTGATGTGCTGTTGTTGTTGTCTTTATTGTGGTTATCTATAATAATAATAATAATAATAATAATCAGTTATGTTATTGTTTTTTTAAAATCAATACAATCTTCTTGTTGTTGTTCTTGGCTACTGTTGGCCGAGTATTGTGCGACCAAATCGGCAAACTCTTGATTATCTGCCAACAGTTGATCATAAGTACCGATAGCGGCCACTGAGCCGTCTTTCAATACGACAATACGGTCGACATCGGGCAATACAAACAGCTGATTGGTTGACAAAATACGGGTCTTGTTCTTCAATAAACCGGTTCGCGAATCAAATACTTCGGTCATAATATGTTTGCCCACATGACTGTCCACTGAATGATAAATAGATTCATAAATAAATATTTAAAAAAACTATTTGTCAAAAATATTTTTTTAAAAACCTGCTGATAACGGGTCGTCAAACAAATAGATGTCGGCATCGGAATAGACGGCCCGACATAAGCTGACTCTCTGTTTCTGACCGCCGCTCAAATTGATACCCTTTTCGCCGATTTCGGTCTCATCTCCGCCGGACAGTTGCCGAAGATCTGGTTCGAGAGCACAGGCTCTCAGTACTTGTCTGTATTTAATCGGATCGTATGGTTTGCCAAACAGTATATTGTCTTTGAGGGTTGCATTCTGTATCCATGCCTGTTGGGGAACATATGCCAGACTATGGTCCTGTGCTATGTTGACTGAACCGCCAATCAGTTCCATATCACCGATCAGTGCCGACATCAGCGAACTCTTGCCAGAGCCGACACCGCCGACCACTGCCACAAACATACCGTTACCGATATCAAGATTTATGTCAGTCAATGCATTATCGTTGGTGGTGGTGGTGGTTGTAGCTGTAGTTGACTTGATGTTAGTCGTTGTTGTTGTTGTTGTTTGTAAATCATTTTGACTACCAAACCATGAAAGTGTTGCCATATTAACGCTAACAGCATATTGTTTGCAATCATTGTTTGTAACATAATTGTAATGTTCGGGTAATTTAAGAAAATCGTCGATACGTTTCAGTGATACATATATCTATAATTTAAATCGAAAAAAATATAAAATATTATAAAATAGTAATAATAATTAAAATAATAATAATAAAATTTACCATGCTGATCGAATTAAATGCATAGGGCAATAGTATAATGCTTAAATTAAGTATGTTAAATAGCGATACGGATACAAATATACGTTGGGCATTAATTTTGTCGCCCCCTTGCAAAACGGTAAACGTACCGAAAGTGGCCAACTGTGCCAACATTGGCGCCGAATAGGTCAGTGCGAGTGTCAATGCAAGCCATAAGCCGGCGCACAGCATATGCCTTAGTTCACGGTTACGTATTTTGTTAACCATTGACATATAGGGTACTTCCCAGGCGTATAACTGTTGGCGTATAATAATTATAAAAATATAAACTTAATAATTTAAATAAGTATAGATTTTTAATTATTTTAAATATAAATAAATTTTTGTTTTGTTTTTTTCAATTAAAATGTTTTTTCAATTACTATGATTAATTTATTTTTTAAATTACTATTAATATGATTGATTATTTTAATATCAAAAATAAATAATTTAATTCTGATTAAACTTTTTAAACATTTAATTAATAATAACCAGCATTTAATAATTAATTGTTGTTTAATATTAATTAAATGTTGTTTAATATTAATTAAATGTTTTTTAATATTAATTAAATGTTGTTTAATATTAATTAAATGTTGTTTAATATTAATTAAATGTTGTTTAATATTAATTAAATGTTGTTTAATATTAATTAAATGTTGTTTAATATTAATTAAATGTTGTTTAATATTAATTAAATGTTGTTTAATATTAATTAAATGTTGTTTAATATTAATTAAATGTTTAAAAAGTTTAATGAGAATTAAATTATTTATTTATTTATTTTTGATATTAAAATAATCAATCATATTAATAGTAATTTTAAAAAATAACTTAATCATAGTAATTGTAAAACAATTTAATTGAAAAAACAAAACAAAAATTTATTCATGTATTAAATAAATTATATACTGTATATACAAAAAATGTTGTTTAATATATATTTTGTTTATTAATAAAATTTATTTATTTATTATAATTAACTTACTTTCAATATTTTCATACCATTTAGTATTTCGTTCATCAAATTTAGCCGACGATCCTTGAATTCAAACTGTTTTTGTTTAGCCGAACCATTGAATATGGTTAGCAATAGACTGATTGGTATAATGCCAATCAATATGCCCAGTCCTACAAAAGCGGCCACACCTACTTGATTGTAGATCAGATAGATGGCCAAACCAATTTGTATGGGTATTGTAAATAGCAATTGCGGATATTGAAGATAGTCTAGATTTATTTTTTAGTAAATAAAATAAAAATTTTTATTATTATGTATTATATACTGTAAATAGATAGATAAGTAGATACCGTACCGACAATACGTTGACAGTCAACTGTCATTAAATTAACAATTTCTCCATTAGGTGTGAGCCGTTTGCTATCATTGCTTAATACCAGTGCTTTGCGATATATGGCTGATGTTAGACACGATTTAACTCTTATTCCTTTATAATTAATGTTTATTAATGACAATAATTTTTTTTAAATATATAATAAATAACAAAATTTGATTTTAGACTACTTTAGTTTTTATTACTAATGTAATGCACACACACACATACATAAACACATACACACATACATACACACATTTACACACACATACATACAAATGCCCACACTTACACACACACATATATACATACACATTCACACAAACATACACACAAATGCACACACTTACACACACACATATATACATACACATTCACACATTTACACACACATACACACAAATGCACACACTTACACACACACATATATATACATACACATTCACACAAACATACACACAAATGCACACACTTACACACACACATATATACATACACATTCACACATTTACACACACATACACACAAATGCACACACACATATATACATACACATTCACACATTTACACACACATACACACAAATGCACACACTTACACACACATATATATACATACACATGCACACATTTACATACACACACACACACACACACACACACACACACACACACACACACACACACCAAATACATACAGTACATACCCACTGTATTGATTATTTCAAATGAATATGCGTTAAAAAAAGAGTAGACAACATTGGTTACAACTAACAGTACTGTATAGATATATCCGTGCCATTTATATTCATAATTGTCACCAACAAAATCAATTAATAATCTAAACCACACACACAGAAAAAAAACAATTAATTATTTTAATAATAGATTATATATGTAATTATTAAACAGTGTATTATTAAAATTATTATTATTACAGGTATTATTATTATTATTAGTAGTAGTAGTAGTTTATATAATCATAATATAGTTACTACTTATTTAGACTATAACAACATACTATCATATATTAAAATTAATAATATTCGGCTCATGTATGTGAAAATGTAGAGTATATGTCGACATACCCTTTCTCCCTGTCCACTACTAACCTCCTAATCCAACCCCATTCTATAATATTTATATACCTACTTGATAATAAGTGGCTCTACAGTTTGTATAGTATAGGCGGCCATAACCAATATAATTGGACCGATAATATCCAGGCCAAACATTTTGAATATGACCATGAACACACTAGTATGATGTTGATTATTTGAATCATAATGTTGATTGGTGATGTTGGTAGTGGTGGTGGTGTTGGTTGGATTTATATGTAAAATAGTTTTACCCCTAATTTTTTCTATGGCATTGAATGTTTTACTATTATTATTGTTATTATTATTTAGAAACCAATGTTTTGCAAATATTTTATAATTAGTTAGACTACTGTCCACTGAACGCAATGGCCATAGATCTTGTAATTCTAGAGATTTTCGCCAACCGTTTATAAACAGCATATCTATCCAATGGTAGGTTATCTTTGATATAAAGGATGCCCTCTCTTTTGGACACACTTTACGTTGTTGTTGTTGCTGATGGTTATGACTATAAGTGTGTGCTAACTGGCCATCCATTTTTATTATCGGCAGTTTATCGGCAAATGTTGTTAAAATAAGCAACAGTCCAGTCAATGAATATGACAGACATCTCAATACAAATTCATAGTATCTGAGCTTATCATCCGGTGCTGTAGTGTATGTAACAATGGATAGTGTACTCGAAAATGTATCAATCAATAGGTATAGCCAAACACAACCGCTTCGATGGACACCACAGCGGCGTTGGGCATAAAAAATGATACACAGGGCTAGTCTGGTAGCTGTTTGTAAGGCTGTCATAATAATATAGGCCGTACTCGGACTGTCCAACCATTGATATTTGCGAACCAAACTGAATATTAGTTCAAAAAATAGGACAATTGTGCCGACAATAGTCAGACCTAAACGACTTGTGTTATATAAATTCCAATCAATTGATGGTTTGTCCGATGATTTAAAACAATTATAGATAATGTATGGAATAGTAAGCCATAGGAATATACAGGGAATCCATGCAAACCACGTCTCGATCATACATGAGCTCAGATGAGGATCGGGTGTATACCATGTTTGATGACTATCCTGTATTATGTTATGTTAAATTAATTTATTATAAATTAATTATAAATTTTATATTAATATATAATATTAATATATAACTACTGGATATATTTATTTAATAAATAATATTATGATATATTAAATATTAAAAAGTTATACTTTTATTATTATTTAATATATAATAATAATAATATTTACCCATAATTTTGTTGTACAAATATTTTCAAACATATTTTGCTTATATTATAACTAATTAATATTTTAAATGTATTGTATAAACATAAATGTGTTAAAACAATATTTCAATTTTAATATTATTGTATAAAACTAAAATCTAATCGAAAATTGTTTTTTAAATTAATTAATTAATTTTTATTCAATGATTTGACAAATAGCAAAAAAAATAGTATATAGTCATAAAAATAAACATTTCTAATGTAATTAGTCTAGGTATTTATTTAAAAAAAAACTATAAAATAATAATAATAATAATATTTATTAAGTTTTAATTACATAAACTATAAAAAATATTAATAATAATAATAATAATAATAGTTAATGACCTATAGCTGCTGTTAATTAATATTGTGAAATAAATAACTTACTTATTATTATATTATAATATATATTAATAATTAAATATAATGTCACAATGATCATGATAAATTATAACTAATATCACTAATATTAGTATACCCCCCCATCCCCATCCCTACCCCTACCCCACCATTCTATACTAAACTATTTTCATACATTAAGCATACAATCAGGTTCATTGAATTTTTTTTATATATGTCTTGACTATAAGTTATTTTAAATATTTTTTTTATCATAAAAATAAAATATAAATTAAAATCTGTTTGTCATCGATAAGTATATCTTGAAAATTTCAGTCAACTTGCGATCAGTTTAATCACATTTCAAATTTCAGTCATTTTTTGTTTGTTTTGTTTTATAATCAGTAAACGATTAATTAGATTTTGAAAATTTCTAATTAAAAAAAAATAACAAAATTTATGATAAATTAAATATTTATAATCATATTAATATTAATATATATATATATAAATTTATATGTCAACTCAATAGACATATCTATTTATTTGTTAAATAAATAATAATAATAATAATATAATATACTGTATATATTTGTTTTAATTATATATTTAGGTTATTATTTATATTATTAAAATATATTAATATTTACCCATAATTTTGTTGCATAAATATTTTCATATAATAAACATATCTGAGATAACAAATCTAACATTGGATTAATTAATAAAAAATAAACTACTAATAAATATTAAAAGCAATTAAAATTAAAACTAAAATTTAATCATAAATTTTATTAATAAAAATAAGAGTTAGTGAAAAACAAATAAATATTTATATTTCAGGTTTAAAAACAATATTTAATTAATAAAAAAATAATAACATTTAATAATAATGATTAACAAAATACATATAAATTTATTATAAAATAATAATCAATATTTTGTTTTCAAAAAACTTTACTAAATAACTATAAATATTTTTTGTCAATAATCATATACAGTATAATTATAGTTAAATAATAAAATTATAAATTCATAGATTTTTAATTTTTTTTTTAAATAAATTAAGTAATGTTATCTATATAATAATAATAAATAATATTAAATAAAAGTAAATATATTATAAAAATTTTTTTAAATGGATATAGATAAATTTATATAAAAATAATATTTTTATTTAAATCTATTTATTTAAATAATTCCGGCATCTCTGGCCAGTGAATAAAATATAGACGACTTGTTGGCCAACAAAACATCGGGTTCGGCAAACTCGGCTACCCGTCCATCGTTGAACACTAGGACCCGATCCGAGTCCATAATCGTATTGATTCGGTGGGCAATTGTCAGTACAGTACACGAACTGAACTCCTGGCGAATGGTTCGCTGAATAAGTGCATCGGTTTCCACATCGACGGCAGCCGTGGCCTCGTCGAGGATCAGTACTGATGTATGTCTTAGTAGAGCCCGAGCCAGACATACAAGTTGTCGTTGACCAACACTAAAATTATTACCCGATTCGCTAACCGGTGAGTCCAGCTTAGAGTCCAACGACTGGACATACTGTTTGAGATGTGACTGTTCTAATACTGACCACAAGTCACTATCGGTATAACTGTCAAACGGATCCAAATTTGAACGAATAGTACCCGAATATAGTACCGGTTCCTGTGGTATGATTGTCAACCGTGACCTTAACTCCTGGAGACCCAATCGGCTGATGTCGATGTCGTCGATAACAATGTTACCCATTGCCGGCTCAATGATACGAAACAGTGCCAATGTTAACGATGACTTTCCAGCACCTGTACGGCCAACAATACCTATCTGTATAAATACAATAGCAAAATAATTGTATTTATAATCTACTATTAGATAAATTTTTTTACTATATTTTAATATCGTTATTACAAACTATTTAATTTAAACTTAAAAAAGTAAAGCTGTATAACAATAAAGTTAATAATAATTAATTAATTAATTAATTATTTTATTTTATTTACTATACCTTTTCACGGGGTTTAATAGATACATCAATACCGCGTAGAACCAGATCCAAACCGGGACGATATCGGGTACCGTAGCCATCAAACCTAACCGAACCGTTTGGCGGCCAATTAGCTGGCAGTTCAACTGTCGATTGCCAGTCGGCTTCGGGTTTTATTTTTGTATATTCATCCACCCGTTCCACTGAAACGATACAGTTTTCAATCAATATATACGATTTGATCAGATTCTCGAACGACGGCATCAGTGTTATGGCCAACGATAGACTAACACCTATCGAACCGCCAGTTAGGCCACCCTTTGACAGTACGGCAAACAGTGCGGCAAAAAATATCAATAGATTACTAATGATTGCCATCCGTATCTGTAGCCAACTGGTGGCCAAAACATTGGGAAACAGACACTTCTGGTTGGCGTCCAATCGGTACTCAATTTCCCGTATAAACCTTTCGGAACATTGATAGGCCCGTACACTGGACAGACCGTTGACCGACTCTTCAAAATGCGATATGATTTTCGATCGAGTAGTCGACTCTAATCTGTATTTACATAACAAATAATTTTTAATATTTTTAAAACTAAAAAATAAGTTGAAAATTGAAAATACCTTTTTAATTGACGCGATGTGTTAATGTAAAAAACCTAATATTTAAAAAAAAAAATTAATTTATCAAACAATACTACAATAATTGTTATTTGGTGTGTTTGTATGTGTGTGTGTGTGTTTGGGTGGGTGGGTGTTAGCTATAAAATAAAAACTTACCTGAAATAACAAAAATATAACGATAGCAACAGCGAGTGGGATCAAAAATAGTGGCGTCAATACAGATATGTTGATTAGTCCGGCAATTAGTGTCAATAACTCATAGAAATATAGACTAATAATAATAATAATAATAATTTATATATATTAGAAAATCAAACATTATTATTATTTATAGAGAGAAAGAGTGAAAGAAAGAGAGAAAGAAATAGAGAGAGAAAGAGAGAAACAAAGAGAGAAAGAGAGAGAAACAAAGAGAAACAAAGAGAGAGAAACAAAGAGAAACAAAGAGAGAGAAACAAAGAGAGAAAGAAAGAGAGAGAGAGAGAGAGAGAGAGAGAGAGAGAGAGAGAGAGAGAGAGAGAAAGAGAGAAAGAAAGAGAGAGAAAGAGTGAAAGAAAGAGAGAAAGAAAGAGAGCAATACATACTAAAGATATTCATATATCTGTCCGTCCAAAACATCGAGATCTCTACTGAATCGGTTCATTAAACGACCCAATGGTGTTGTATCGAAAAACGACATGGGCGCATGCATTACACTTGTAAGTATCTGACCGTGCAATTGATGGGCAGCCCGTCGGGCGCCGCTAATCAAACCGGTCAGTGCTACCATTGTCAATAGCATATAGGCGGCAATCAGTGCGCCGTATATACCCATATAGTATGATGTTTTGGAGCCGTTGCCGATATCCGATGTCCATTTCGATAGCCAATTGAATGTACCCATTAAGCAGCCAATGGTTCCCATTAAGCCAATTATAAATGTCAAAAACAATGGTACGGTTGATGAACGTATATATTTAAGGTATACCTGTTTTTTTGTTGTTGAATTGAATTAAATTATATAAAATAATTAACACACAAAAAATAATTGTAATAAAACACTTGTAATAAATAAATTATCAATTAATTAAAATTAATTAATAATAACTTACACTAAGCTTAATATGTCCGGACTCTACGCTCTCTTCATCGATAAGCTGTGTTTCCGTAATGTTTGTTGTGGTCACCAATTGTTGGTCATTACCATCGGTAGGTGCTGTTGATGGGCTGTTGTTGTTGTCTTTATTGTGGTTATCTATAATAATAATAATAATAATAATATCAGATATGTCATCGTTTTTTTTTAAATCATTACAATCTTGTTGTTGTTGTTCTTGACTACTGATGGCCGAGTATTGTGCGACCAAATCGGCAAACTCTCGATTATCTGACAACAGCTGTTCATAGGTACCGATAGCGGACACTGAGCCGTCTTTCAATACGACAATACGGTCGACATCGGGCAATACAAACAGCTGATTGGTAGACAAAATACGGGTCTTGTTTTTCAATAGACCGGTTCGCGAATCAAATACTTCGGTCATAATATGTTTGCCCACATGACTGTCCACTGAAAGTAATAAATTCATAAATAAATATTTGTCTAAAATAAAGTTTGTTTAAAAACCTGCGGATAACGGGTCGTCAAACAAATAGATGTCGGCATCGGAATAGACGGCCCGACATAAGCTGACTCTCTGTTTCTGACCGCCGCTCAAATTGATACCCTTTTCGCCGATTTCTGTTTCATCGCCGCCAACCAGTTGATGGAGATCTGGTTCGAGAGCACAGGCTCTCAGTACTTGTCTGTATTTAATCGGATCGTATGGTTTGCCAAACAGTATATTGTCTTTGAGGGTTGCATTCTGTATCCATGCCTGTTGGGGAACATATGCCAGACTATGGCCCTGTGCTATATTGATTGAACCGCCAATCAGTTCCATATCACCGATCAGTGCTGACATCAGTGAACTCTTGCCAGAGCCGACACCGCCGACCACTGCCACAAACATACCCTTACCGATATCAAGATTTATGTCAGTCAATGCATTATCGTTGGTGTTGTTGGTTGTAGTTGTGTTGATGTTTGTTGTTGTTGTTGTTGTTTGTAAATCATTTTGGCTACCAATCCATGAAAGTGTTGCCATATTAACGCTAACAGCATATTGTTTGTTATAATTGTTTGTAACATAATTGTAATGTTCGGGTAATTTAAGAAAATCGTCGATACGTTTCAGTGATACATAAATCTATAATTTAACCAAAAAAAAAAATAATTATAAAATTTTCATATAAAATATTATATATGAAAATAATAATAATAAAATTTAATAAATCTGTTATATTTATGGAAAAATATTTTATCAATATATATATATATATATATATATATATATATATATTGTATATATAATAAATAATAATAATAATAATTACCAAACTAAATGAATTTAATGCAAACGGCAATATAACAATACTTATGTTAAGTAAGTTAAACAACGATACGGATACAAATATACGTTGGGCATTGATTTTGTCGCCCCCTTGCAAAGCGGTAAACGTACCGAAAGTGGCCAACTGTGCCAACATTGGCAACGCATTGGTCAGCGCCAGTGTAATCGTAAACCAGATGCCGGCGCACAGCATATGTCTTAGTTCACGGTTACGTATATTGTTAACCATTGCCATATAGGGTACTTCCCAGGCGTATAGCTTGAATTAATTAATTAATTAATTAATTAATTAATTAATTATTAATTTAGTTAATTTTTTTTAATGAAATTATAATCAATATAAAATAATTATATAAATATTGTTAAAACTACTAATTAACTTACTTTCAATATTTTCATACCATTTAGTATTTCGCTAATTAAGTTAATCCGATTGTCTTTCAATTCATATTGTTTTTGTTTGGACAGACCATTGAATACGGTTAGTACGAAACTGATCGGTATAATGGCAATCATCATACCCAGGCCTACAAAAGCGGCCACACCAAGCTGCTGCCAGATAAAAAATACAGCCAAACCAATTTGTATGGGTATTGTAAATAGCAATGGCGGGTATAGAAGATAGTCTAGTTTCGTTTTTATTTAGTTAATTAAAAATAAATAAATCAATTATATTAAATATATTATTATTATTATTATTGGTATGTATAGTAAGTACTGTACCTATAATACGTTGACAGTCAACTGTCATCATATTAACAATTTCTCCATTAGGTGTGAGCCGTTTGCTATCATTGCTTAATACCAGTGCTTTGCGATATATGGCTGATGTTAGACACGATTTAACTCTTATTCCTTTATAATTATAATTAATAACCAAAAATTAAATAATAATAATAATAACATTTTTTAGTCTAATTTATAAATTAGATTTTTAATACTAATGTAATGCACACACATACACATGCAAACACATACACACACTTACGCACACATAAATACACGTGCACACACATACATACACATACACATACACACACATACACATACACACACACACACACACACACACACACTTACGCACACATAAATATACGTGCACACACATACACACACATACACACACATACACACACATACACACACATACACACACATACACACATACACACATACACACTTACGCACACATAAATACACGTGCACACACATACATACACATGCATACACATGCACACACATACACACATATACACACACTTACACATACATACATACATACACACACACACACAATCAATACATACCCATTGTATTGAATATTTCATATGAATATGCATTACAAAAAGAGTAGATAACATTAGTTAAAACTAACAGTACTGTATAGATATATCCGTGCCATTTATATTCATAATTGTCACCAACAAAATCAATTAATAATCTAAAAAATAAATAAAAATTATTAAAATTAGATTTTTTAAGTAGCATATATATTTGTTTACTATAATTATCATAATTATTTACAGTAT
Source organism: Oppia nitens (assembly GCF_028296485.1). Classification (NCBI taxonomy): domain Eukaryota; kingdom Metazoa; phylum Arthropoda; class Arachnida; order Sarcoptiformes; family Oppiidae; genus Oppia; species Oppia nitens. The sequence goes on along the minus strand of NW_026533202.1, from coordinate 1,350,798 downwards.
AAGTTTTAATTTATTAGGTAAAATTTATTACAGTTTGTCTACTATAGTAAATAATAATACTAAAATAAAATAATTATTAATTAAATTTAATAGACTTTATATAAGTTATAATATTATGATTATAGATATTAACACAAATAGTTATTTTTTTTAAAATTCACGAAAATATGTTTGAAATAAATAGCTATTAAATATAACATTACTAATAACAATATAAACAACTAGTTTTTAAGTTATAGTAAAAAAATTTTATGACAAAAATTTTTTGTTGTTGACAATTTTTCAATAATATACTAAACACTTAATTTTTAACAACACTAACTATATTATCTATAGATACTATAATTAATTTATATTAAATAAAATAAAATTATTTAGTTTCAATAGTATATATAAACAAACAATATTAAATGCTATAACTAACAAAACACTTAGCGCAATGTGCAGCTCATGTATGTTTGTTTGGTGTTAGTAGTCTACTACATACATACACCCCCTCCTCTCCCACACACCCACACCCCTCCATAACCCTATACCTGTACCTACTTGACAATAAGTGGCTGTAGGGTTTGTAAAACATAGGCAGACATTAGCAATATTATTGGACCGACAATATCCAGGCCATACATTTTGAATATGACCCTGAACAAGCTAGTATGATGATGCTGATGATGATTATTAGGATTATATTTGTGCTTGGTGGTTGGATTTATATGTAAAATACTATTGCCTCTAGATTTTTCTAGTAAATTGAATTTATTTCCATCAATGTAATTTGTTGTTGAATTACTACTACTACTAATAATATTATTATTATAGTTATTATTTATAAACCAATATTTTTCAAACATTTTGTAATTTTTTAGACTACTATCCACTGAACGCAATGGCCATAGATCTTGTAATTCTAGAGATTTTCGCCAACCGTTTATAAACAGCATATCTATCCAATGGTAGGTTATCTTTGATATAAATGATGCCCTCTCTCTTGGACACACTTTAGGTTGTTGTTGGTGTTGATGATGACTGTAAGTGTGTGCTAACTGGCCATCCATTTCTATTATCGGCAGTTTATCGCCAAATGTTGTTACGATTAACAAAAGTCCAGTCAATGAATAGGACAGACATCTCAATACAAATTCATAGTATCTGAGCTTATCATCCGGTGCTGTAGTGTATGTAACAATGGATAGTGTACTCGAAAATGTATCAATCAATAGGTATAGCCAAACACAACCGCTTCGATGAATACCACAGCGGTGTTGGGCATAAAAAATGATACACAGGGCTAGTCTGGTAGCTGTTTGTAAGGCTGTCATAATAATATAGGCCGTACTCGGACTGTCCAACCATTGATATTTGCGAACCAAACTGAATATTAGTTCAAAAAATAGGACAATTGTGCCGACAATAGTCAGACCTAAACGACTTGTGTTATATAAATTCCAATCAATTGATGGTTTGTCCGATGATTTAAAACAATTATATATAATGTATGGAATAGTAAGCCATAGGAATATACAGGGAATCCATGCAAACCACGTCTCGATCATACATGAGCTCAGATGAGGATCGGGTGTATACCATGTTTGGTGACTATCCTGTAGTCAATAACGATATGATAATTTAGTATATTATTTATTGATATATTTAGTAATATATCATTATACTAATATATAAAGTATTTTTTAAAAATATATTAGTATTTACCCATAATTTTGTTGTACAAATATTTTCAAGCATAGCTAGAAATTTAATTTATTAATTAAAAAAAACAATAAAAACTATTACTTAAACACTTAATACAATTGAATTAAAAAATATTATTATTATTATTATTAAACATATAATATTCAATATTTAAATATATATATATAAATTCAATATATATATATAAAAATTATTATAATTAAAAAACTTAATAAAATAATTACAATCTTGACATATCTTTAAATGAAAACTGCAAAAAAAACTAATCATAATTTTAGTTTATTTATTTTTTACATATATTATTTTGTATAATGATTTTTCAAATAGTTTACATAAAATAAATAAATAAATCAACAAAGTTTAATGACAAGTAAATAATTTATAATCAACAAAATATTTATTGCAAAATAACAATTACAAATAAAATACAGAAATTTTTATAAATTATTTATTAAAATTAATATAATAATAAAATATTTTTTATTAAGAAAATATATTCAATATCTAAATAATAAAATTCAATAAATTATTAAAATACTTAATTTATAAAAAAAATTATTAAAGATTAATTAAATTCAATAATATATGATAGTTACTAAATTTTTTTAAAAATACACAATCACATAATCACACACACACACACACACACACACACACACACACACACACACACACACACACACACACATACATACACACACATACACACACATACACACACATACACACACATACACACACACATACACACACATACACACACACACATACACACATACACACACATATACAGTATATATACACACACATAGCAAGTATTATTTAATATTATAATAAATTATATATATATTTCAAATAGTATTTTCATATTAATCAATTTTATTATGTTTTTTATATCAAATAGATAATAAAGTAGATTGAATAAAATAACTACAAAAAAAATCAATAACAATTTTAATAGTGCATATTAATATTTATATATATATATATATATATATATATATATATATATATATATATAATGATATATTTATAAACAACAAAATATTAAGCACTATGCAACAATTTATTTGTGTATATATTTTTTACTGTGTATAAACAGTACACCTGTATACTATTCAAAATAATAATACAATACATTAATAATAATAATAATCATAATCATAACAACCAAACATATTTATTGATAAATAGGGGAAAAAATAACATTTCTAACAAAACATATAGTTTATATACAAAACATTTTTATGATATATTAATATATATATATATATATATATATATATATATATATATATATATATATATATATATTATATAGATATATAGTTAGATTTCATTTAATCATTTTTTTAGGTTAGAATTTTCTATTTTAGTTCAAGAATATTCTCTCTAATAATAATACATTTAATGAATATATATATATATACTCTGAATACTAAATACATATACTATTTATATCTATAAATACTAAATAATTTTTATATAAAAAAAATATTATTTAACTCTAATTTAGTTCAAAACTAATTTGTTGATATATCTATACATTCACAACAATTACTAATAATAATTAATTATCAAATATAATGAAAACAGCAATAAGTATGTATTAAAATTAATTTATTTTTGTTTGTTTGTTTGTGTTTAATATTCAACTAATTAATTAATTAATTAATTAATATATTTATATACAGTTTTAAGCATTTTATTGTTGGCCACCTCTATATTTATCGCTGGTTTCAGTTATGATTACTATTTATACAAAATGATAAATGAAGTTCACATAATGTTATACGTATTTTTCATATTTATATTTATATCATTTTTGATGATGTTTTAAGTTAACAATTTTTAATTGTAATTATTATTTTATCAATATTTTTATGTTTATTTAATTATTTTATTTATATTAATTAATTAATTATAATATTATGTTTATAACATCATACATATATAATCTAACATAAACGCACATATTGTACACCCAATGAATAATTAATTAATTAATTATTGTTTTATTTTTCACATATTTATTATTTTTTATAAAATTTATAAAATGTTTAAATTTTCAATGTAAAAGCACACTAATATTAATTATTAATCATAGATAATAATAACAATTATTTTTTTTTTAAAAAAAGGTAATCAAACAAACAAACAAACAAAAATTAATTTATAAAATGTTTTATTATTATTATTATTTTTGAATTATTTGAATTATTTCAAATCACATTGTATTTTACTTAAACTAAATGTTTATATGATGTTATTTTTTTTAGTTATAAATTATTTTAGTCTAAACATATTTTATCATATATTATACACATATACATAAAAAAATTTAAAATTATAAAAAATATTTATTGAGTATATGTATTTTTTAAAAATTTAAAATATTATATTAATTTAATGTATATGTAATACATGTATAATACATTATAATAAATCTAACAATCATGACAACCAAACAACAACAATAATAACAAAACAAATGTTTTTTTAAAACTATTAATATATTAAAAACAATTTTTTATATCATATAAATACTATAATTTAATTATTTGTTATTTCAAAAATATTTTACAAATTGTACACATAATGTAAAATTCCAATAAATTATTGATAAAAAAAATATTAAAATTAATTATTTTAAAAACAAATTGTTTATTAAAAAAAACCAAATAATATTCAAAAATAATTTTAGTATATACTGTATATTATTTATATATTAATATATATATATATATATATGTATAATGTTGTGACAAAATGTTAACTATTAATAACAATGCAATCAGAGAAATAGTTATGTTAATTATTATTATTTTATAATAATTTTTTTTTGTTGATAAATTAATATCAATGAATATCTAATTTGATTAATTAATTAATTAACAAATTAATTAATTAACATATTTAGTGATTATATTAATTGTTTAGTTGACCCTTACCTTGACTACTACCTGAGCCCATACAATGGCTACTAACCAACTATTATAGTGTTGTTTATATATCTAACCATAAATTTATGTCATTATTATTATTAATAATATTATTACAATATATTATTAATAACTWATAAACATAAAAAATTATTGCTATAATTTTTAATTTTCTACTTAATTATAAATATGATAAATTCTTAAAATATTTGAAATTTTATTATATTATTATTAAAGTTATTATTTTATTAGCTATATTTTCTACATAATTTAATTATTATTATTTTATTTTATAGTCCTATTTATTTATTAATAAAATAATTAAACTGTTTGAAAATTTTGTAAACATTAAAAAAAAATTATATGCACTTAAATATAATTAAAATTAACTGTAATGTAATCAAATGATATTATTATTATTATTATAAACAATATTTATTAAAAATTTTTAGATATAAATCTATATATTTAATAAAAATCTTACCTATTTATTCAGATATCTATTTATAATAATAAAATTAAACTATAAATAATAATTATAATAAAAAATAATATAGATTAAACAAATTATCTCATATTTATAAGATTTTATTAGATAATAAAAATATATATATATTTTAGAAATACTATAAATTATTTATCATAATCACTGATATTATCACTGTTTTATTGTAAACATAGGTGGAAATTATGTAATTAATTATTAGTATTTTACAAATTAGTTTTTCTACTTAATTATATATATACACAGTAATAAATAACATAAATATTTGCAATTTTATGATTTAAAAAACAAAAAAATATATTTTTATTATATGGCATTTTCTACATAATTAAAATTTCAAAAAGTTTTATAGTTTATATTTTTTGAATTAATAAAATAAATAGACTATAATTATATTAAAAATTATTTATTTTTTTCAATTGAAATTATTTTAAAACATAATGTATTTAGAAATTAAATGTTTGATAATATTATAAACAATTTTTTAGATAATTTTTAATATATAAAAATAATTATAAATATTTTCAAAAAAAATAAATAAATAAAACTTAACATATTTCAATTAATTACTATTATTTATTCTAATTGTTAAATTTAACTAGCTTATAATTATTACTACAATACTACTACTACTACTACTACTACTACTACTACTACTACTCAGATATTAATTAAATTTTATTAACAATAGTAATATCAATGTAGTATACAGTAAGTAAAATAATAATATAATATTAAGTACACTAAAAATATTTATTAATATTTATGAATAAAATAAGCTGTCATTGTAGTGACATTTATATTTTTATTCAATGTATTTAATTCAATGTATTTAATTCAATGTATAGAAAAAAATACTATAAATTATTTATGACATTACACTGATATGTTATAATGTTTTATTGCAAACATGTGGAAATAATTTAGTTTTTATTATTATTATTATTATTACTATTACTAATTAATTATTAGTGTAACTTTAATTAATCAATAAACTTTTACTTTCATTATAATTTTGTGTATATTTTTTCTTTTAAAAAAAATTATCATAAACTTTATTATTTTTATTATATATATATATTTTTAATCAGTATTTACTAAAAAATTTTATTTTATAATCTATTTATTTAGTTATTAAAAAAATATATAATTTTTTAATAATCATGTTTTTAATTATACTACTATATTTAATCTACATATTCGGGCACACATTTATTACAATTTATTATATGATAATTAATTGTTTTTTTGTATAATAATTATCATTTATGTTATAATTGATATACTATTTGATTAAATAATAAATATAAGTTATTTGTCTAATTGAAACATTTTTTTAAAAAATAAAAATCAATTAACTCCCACAATATAATATTCATATAATATTTATAGTTAACTTACCCTAATCTAACAATATAATAGGTATATATATATTATTATTATTATTATTATATATATATATATATATGAATATAAATTTAGTTTTATTTTTAAGTTTAAATAGCCTTTTATTGAAAACATATGAAAACTATTTATTATATATCAAATAAAATGTTTTTAAAACTGATATTTATATGATATTTTCAATTATAATTAATTTTTAACTGTAAAACATACTAAGCATGCATTCAAACAATTTTCAAAAAAAACTTGAAAAGTTTTATTTACTGAAATCTATAATGGCTTTTTGAGTCTGTGTGTGTGTGTGTCGCATATTTTTTTGCGAATTTTGAAATTCTGACTTCAGATTCAGTTAGAGGACTACTAATAATGTATTGAAAAGTTTCATTAAAATTTTAATATCTCTTCTGGAACATAGAGAAAATGGCGGCCAAAGATAAAAAAATTTTAGGTAAAATTTTTTAAGTATAGATTTGAATAAAGTATCAAAAACAGGCATAAAAAATATGTATTAAAATTTTAATATCTCTTCTGGAACATAGAGAAAATGGCGGCCAAAGATAAAAAAATTTTAGGTAAAATTTTTTAAGTATAGATTTGAATAAAGTATCAAAAACAGGCATAAAAAATATGTATTAAAATTTTAATATCTCTTCTGGAACATAGAGAAAATGGCGGCCAAAGATAAAAAAATTTTAGGTAAAATTTTTTAAGTATAGATTTGAATAAAGTATCAAAAACAGGCATAAAAAATATGTATTAAAATTTTAATATCTCTTCGGGAACAGAGAAAATGGCGGCCAAAGTAAAAAAATTTAGGTAAAAATTTTTAACGTTTAAAATTGTATAGAGCATAAAAAATAAGATATAATAGATCAAAATTATAATTTTATTTTTTCAAAAAATGGCGGCAAAAAATGATTATAGTTGTTTAGTTTGTTATAGTAAATCATTTGATACCACACATGAGTAGTTGTTTATTTTGTCATACTGAATCATTTTATACCCTACATGACTAAAGTTGAATTTATTTTGTCATACCGAGTCATTTGATACACTATAAAACAATATTTAAATTATGTATATTTGACCAGCTTTTAAATTTTTATATGTTACTATATAGCCGCTATAATTATACAAACTAATGGTTTCAGTGCTATTCAAGTTTTTTTTCTAAAAATGCTTTCTAGCATTCTTAACTGGTTTTTTATAAATTATATATTGATAATTTAATAATAATAATAGTTATTATTTTTAGATACAAAATAATTACATTTTATAAAAAAATTAAATACCATTTCTATTACCGTAAAATCTTAATTATAAGTCGATCTGGTGTATAGGTCGCAGGTAATTTATTGATAAAAAAATAATAATTTTGTTGTATAAGTCGCACCTCATGTATAAGTCGCACAAATTTTTAATAAACTGTAACTCATGTCATATGTAGTCAATTGTTTGTATGCATCAAAAGTGTGTTGAATTGTAGCTATTGTTTGATATCATTAAACAAAATGGTAAGACATTCTTACACAACAGCGAAGAAGTTGGAAGTGATTGCTTTTGCGGAGACGAACGATGACGGGAATAGAGGGGCTGAAAGACATTTCGGTATAAATGAGAAATTAATCAGAGATTGGCGTAAAATTAAACCAATACTTATGGCAATGAATCCAAACAAAAGAAACCGAAGAGGAAAGCAGTGTTTTTGGCCCGAAATCGAGAGAGAAATCAAGACCTGGGTCTTAGATCAAAGAAAACAAGGATTTCGTGTAACATTAGTCAACATTAAGTTAAAGGCCAAAGAGATTGCTATCAATAAGTCGATTACGGGTTTCAAAGCCAGTGACTGCTGGTGTAACAGTTTTATGCGGAGAAACAAGTTATCGGTCAGAGCTGTGTCCAGTATTGGTCAGAAATTACCACAAAATTGGGAGCTAAAAATGGCTGAGTTTATGGCTTATATGAATAACAATAGAGATGGTGTTCAATACCAACACATCGGTAATATGGATGAAGTACCGGTTAGTTTCGATATTATTGGCAATTTCACAGTTGATTCAGTTGGTGCAAAAGAAGTTAAAATAAAATCAACCGGAAACGAGAAAAGCTTTTTCACAGTTGTGTTGTGTGTCACTGCCGATGGCGGAAAATGTGATCCTATGGTAATATTTAAACGTAAAACGATACCCAAAGAAGATTTTCCTAAAGGAATAATAGTGAAAGCAAACCCAAGCGGTTGGATGACTGAAGAAGTATTCATTGAGTGGTTGTCATTAGTTTGGAAACGAAGAAAAAACTCATTTTTTAATAAAAAATCGATTCTTATTTTTGACTCAATGACAGCTCATATCACCGAAAATTCGAAATCGGAGGCTAATATGTTGTCGACTTTGGCGGTCATACCGAAAGGATTAACTAAAATGTTACAGCCATTAGACTTAACTATCAACCGGTCATTCAAATCAAAATTGAGAAAAGAGTGTGAGAAGTGGATGATTGAAGGCTATCATACATTCACTAAAAGTGGTTCAATGAGAAGAGCTTCTTATTGTGAGATCTGTCGTTGGATTAAGAAGTGTTGGGACGAAGTGTCTGTTGATTGTATCAAAAATGGTTTCAAAAAGGCCGGTATTTGTGATTACAATCAAGACGTTACTCAAGAGGTGACAGACATCGAATCTGATGACAATACTAATGAAAGAGTTTCAAATGAATTGGATTTTTTGAATGCATTCAATACTGACTCTGATTCTGATTTTGAAGGATTTTAGTCATAAAAAATTGATTAAATAAATAGAAATTAATTTTGATTTTTTTATATATAAGTCGCACCTCATGTATAAGTCGCAGGTCTATATTTTTAACCTAGATCACTTTTTTTGTTGTATAAGTCGCGACTTATACAATAGATTTTACGGTACCATTTTTAAAAAAAAAATTAAAACTCATTTTATTATTATACCTATACATTATTGTCAATTAATATACCTGTATATAATACAGGTATATAATGATTATTATTTGTTATACCACTACTACAAGTATAACTAATTTAGCGGTAATATTGTATTTAAATTTTATTTATTATATCTGTATTATACATGTATTTAGTTGTTTAATAATAAATATTTATAACCTTTTTTTTTAGACTACTACCTGAGCCCAGACAATGGCACCTTGAATTAAATTATTAGTTTTTGTTTATACAGTATTAGTAATATATATATATATATATATACTTAATATAATTTTTAAATATTATTATTATTATTAGAGTATTGCAGTATATACTGCAAAATTATTTACAAACAAAATTAATTAATTAATTATAATTTTAAAAATTCATTTTTCTACTTAATTATATACACACAGTAATAAATAACATAAATATTTGCAATTTTATTATTTAGAGAAAAAAAATATTTTTATTATATGACATTTTTCACATAATTTAAATTTCAAAAAGTTTTATAGTCATAGTTATTAATTAATAAAATAAATAGACTATTAATTATATTTAAAAATTAGAAATTAATTTTTCGATAATATTAAAAACAATTATTAGTTAAAATTTTTAATAAATAAAAATTAACATATTTCAATTAATTATTGTTATTTATTTAAATTTTTTTTTAATTTAGCTAGCTTATAATTATTACCATAATACTACTACCTCATATATTTATTAAATTTTATTCAATCAATAGTACAATATCAATGTAGCATACAGTAAGTAATATAATAATAATAATAATAATAATAATATAATTATAATATTAATTACCCTAAAAAAAATATTTATTAATATTTATGAATAAAATAACTGTCATTGTAGTGACATTTACAGTATTTTTTTTCTCAATGTATTTAATTCAATGTATAGAAAAAAATACTATAAATTATTTATCTCAATCACTGCTATCAAAATGTTTTATTGCAAACATGTGAAAATAATTTAATTTTTTATTATTATTATTATTATTATTATTATTATTACTACTACTAATTAATTAATTAATTATTAGTCTAACTATAATTAATCAATAAACTGGTTACTTTTAATTATATATAATTTTGTGTATAAATTATATTTTGTTTACTATTCAAAAAAAAAAATTTCTATTAAAAAAAATTATCATAAATTATTTTTATAAATTTTTTTTATTAATATTTTTTGTTGTTGTTATCAGTATTTACTTAAAACATTTCATTTTTTGTAATCTATTTATTTTTAGGTTATTAACAAAATTAGCAATTTTTTTTTAATAATTTTTTTGTTTTTATAATCATGTTTATTTAATATTATGTCTAACATTTTTTTGTGTAAATAATTATTAATGTTAATAACAGTTAGTGCAATTAAATTATAAGTTTATTACAAGTTTAATAATCTATGCTATTATACTATATATATATATATATACTGTACTTATTATATAATATATACATCACATTGCAATTATATATACTTATTATATAATATATATTAAATATTATTATTATTACTATTATTATTATTATACAAAATTACATTATCTAACATTGTCTTAATCTAATAATATTTTATTAAAATATTTAACACCTCCCGGTTATTGAAAAATTGTTTCCCAGATATTAATAATTCATATATACTGTATATATATAATGTATATTTATTTATATTTTATTTAAGCTACCCTCCCTCACTCCCTTTCCCCCCCAACAACAGTGCAGCTAAATTTAGATTTTATTATTATTATTATTATTATATATTTTATTTGTTTGTTAATTACTTTGGATTAAAATAATTATTAGATATCCCAGGTATACCACCTATAATTTGTATTGAATATAATTGTAGAAATAAATACAATTGCAAAATTGTTCTAGGTAAATTAATAATTACTGTACAATAATACTATTCAGTAAATTAAATTTATATATTTAATATAATTAATTTTTTTTAAATAAAATAAATATACTGTACTGTAATTATCATTGCAATTACATTCAGACAAACATATTATTGTGATTTAATTTTGTATATTATTTGAAAAAAAAATAAAATTTATAACTCATATAAAATTATTTTATTTATAAAAATTTATATATTGTATAATTTAAATATTATAACATTATATTTGCAAACTTGTGTGAAAATAATTTATTAACATTTATTATATTTTTATAATACATGAATAATATTATTAGTAATAGTAATAATAATAATAATAGTATTAATAATACTGTTTACAGAAACATTTAATGAAAATATCAGTAAATAACTAATAAATTATAAATTCATATTAAATATAAATCTTTTTTTTTTAAAAATAATAATTAAAATTAAAAAATAGTAGAATTATTATTATTATTATTATTATCATAAATTACTTTTAAACTTATTATTAGTACTGAATTTTATTAAAAACAATTTATTATATAGTATTTTAAATATTTTGTTGCAATTTTTATTTTATTTTTATTTTATCATACATTGAATAATAAATCAGTGATAAATAGTTGGCATTAAATTGTTGTTTGACATTTGTGTACTACATGTTTGATAAAAATAAAAAACTAACTAACATTATGTTAACATAATTACTATTACAATACAATTACATGTTTTTTTATATTAAAAAAATGTAATGTTTGCAAAAAAAAACATTTATAATTTTTTATGTAATATTATATATATATATTAAATATTGTGTGCTCAACACGTGAACAGATAACAAATATACAGTTTATATATATTGATATATATATACAGGGTTAGGCATATAAGGCGCAAAAATATAAAAATTCATTATAAAAAAACTACATGAATTAAAAATCTGAAATAAATTTTATAATGTGAGAAAAAGACTAAAGTTTTGGTTAAAAATAATTTTAAAAATTAATAAAATAATATAAAGTACAAATTTATATTTTTAAAGATATGCATATTTTCATCTATATATTAAATAATGAAAATATCAAATTTTCAATATTTTTTCAATAAAATCTTAATTTCTCAGACCTAATTTAATAATATAAATTTTTAAAATTTTAAAAAATTCATTAAATTATTGTAAACTTACATTTTACATTATTCATGGTTTTATATGTTTTTAAGTTTCATAAAAATCTAATTTTTATTTATTTTATTAAAAATCACTTTTATAAACATATGACATTAAATATAATTTAAATAGATTATTTTTCAAATTTTAAAACACAAATTAATAAACTTGTGTTATTTGTGAAAATGGTTTTTTTATTATTTAAATTTATTTTATCTTTATATTATTTTTTTAATAATTATTATTTAAAATATTATTTAGAATACTAAAAAGAATTTTTTTTGAAATTTTCATTTAATTTGCTAGTCAAATATTTGATTTAAACTAATATTTATTTTAAATTTAATTCCTATTTTCTATAACTTTAAAATATTTTTAATTAGTCCAAAGTTTTAATTTATGTTCTTTTAATTGTATTGAATAATATTCAATCGAAAATTAAATATTTATAATCGTAAAAATAAAAATAGAGTAGTTTTTAAAATTTTAAATTTTTTTATCCGTTATAAATCTTCATATTTTTTTAAAAAATTATAATTAATTAAAATTAACTTAATTAGTAAAATTTGACTTGTGCTTGCTGTAATTCAACATAAACTTAAGTTGATTTTTGTTAAAGATTTACATGATAATCTTAGTTTTACTAATATTGTAGTCAGTTTTTCCACAGAGGGTATATTAAAATAAAAACACTATCATAAAAATTTTAAATTATTTTTATAAAAATATATACATAATTGATAAAAATAAATATGAAAATGACAGAGATATAGCGTTATTCTATTTTGCGGCATATATGCCTAACTCTGTATGTAATTATTAAAAAAATATTGTAATAATTATTATCATTTGTACTCAAGCTAGCATTGCCAAATAATATTTATTTGCCAAAAAAATACATATAAATATATAAATTTTATAACTATCGCAATAATTTCAAAAAAAAAATATTATACTGTATATAATGTATAATAATTTAAGTACAGTTTTTTAAATATACAGTAAAATACTACCTGTGCTTTCAATTAGGTCTATCAAATGTCTATCTATACCGTACATACCATACCCACTATGAGTACAAACCCACTAAAATTTATTACTCTCTTTCTCTCTTATTGGATATCAAATGGGGTATGAATTTTATACTATACTGTATATATATATTTATATATAATATAAAATTTATATTGCATTTTATGAGTTATTTTCCATCCCATTTAAATAAACATTATTTGATAAAAATAAACATTTGTATTATATTTTATTGTTGTAAATGTTGTAATCAAACATTTATTAATAATTGATAATAATAATAATAATTAAATATTTATATAAAAAAAAGTTATTAACTTTTTAACTTATAATAGGTACATATTTTGCAGTTAACATTTTTTAATAAAAAAAATTTAATTAATTAATTATAATGCATATCAATGTGAGATAACAAATTAATAGTTAAATATATAAATTTATATATAAAAAAAAGTCTACATATCTATGAAGTAATATATGATAATAATATTTTTTATTATATTATATCATATCTCTCTCTCTCTCTCTCTCTCTCTCTCTCTCTCTCTCTCTCTCTCTCTCTCTCTCTCTCTCTCTCTCTCTCTCTCTCTAACTCTATAACTATTGTCAATGATTACTATCACTGCTTAAAAAAACAATCATAAATATTTTAAATGCTAAAAACATCACATACTAAAGTTACATACAGTATATTATTAACATATAATTTACTGTATATATCAACTATATATATATATACAGTATATAAATTTTATTGTTGCGATAAAAAATATTTTAATACTCATTAATATATTAAACTGTACTGTACAACAACAACAAAAATTAAAGGGTATATAAATACAGTAATAACACAACGTTTTCACAATTCAATTGTAATATTCAATAATATTATTTGATATAATTCAAGTGTTAAAAAGTTTTTTATATCTCAATTTTGACATCAAATATATGATATATATATGATATATATATATAGTGTAAAACAAACTCAACATATTTTATGTTTTATTGTTTGCACTAAAAATCTTAACATTGATTTCTAAAAGTGATATACTGTTTGTATACTGTATTTTGTTTTAATTTTATTTATTTAGTACAGTATATTAGCAATGAAACACTTGTCTGAATAAAAAAAAATATATATTTATATATTAATAAGTTATTATCAGTTATTATCATATTATTCACAATTGCATTGTTGGCATTATTTTATTGAAAAAAAATAAAATAAATGTCACATTAATAATCATATATATATATTTATAACTATAACTATATATTTTTTTTATTTAATATAAAATTTAGTTCAATTTATAGTACAATTTAGTGTACTATTGTACTACAATATAGACATATATTTGATATTAAATATCCTAATTATTTTGTTGTCGTTATAATAATAATAATTATTTATTAATAATAATAATAATAATAATAATATCCTAATTAAAATCGAAAACTATTTTAATAACCATATATATATATAGATATTTTTTTAAAAAATATTTATATTATCATTCAATCTATAAAAATATAATAATAATAATTATTATTATTATAAATTTTTTTGTGTCATAAATAACTCCATATATTGATTGATTAATTAAATAATACTTTTAAAAAAAAAAAAAATTTTGACATAAATTTTTATGGTGTGATTTATAAATACTATAATATATACTACGACTACATTAATAATTATTAATAATTTACACATAAAAGTCAATATTACTAATAATAATAATAATAATACTTATCATTGAAGAAAAAATATTTTATTTTATTTAAAAAAAAAAGTTATGTTTCATTCAAACCGTATATTCAGTCAATCCCTGCAAAATGCTTACAATAATAATCGCATTGAAGAAATGCTATCAAAAATCTATCTAAAATCGGCGATAACTCAGCCGGAATTGGCTACCGGTGCCGGCAATTGTCTAACCTATGGGCTATGTTCGGTACAGGGCTGGCGCCGCTATCAAGAGGACGCCCATGTGGCCGCCCTGGACTTTGACGATCAATGGTCACTGTTTGCCGTATTTGACGGTCACAATGGTCCCGAAGTGGCTCTACTGGCCCGACAACGGTTGCCCCAAATGCTTAGAGACAACAAATGTTTTATCGCCGGCGAAATCGATCGGTCACTCGAACAGGTATTCATGGCCTTCGATGCCCTACTGTTGACCCGTACCGCCCATAACCAGCTGTTTGAACTGAGACGGTCGGCGCTGGGCAACGAAAATATGTCGCCCAACGACAAACCGGGCGTAAGTAGCGGCTGTACAGCACTGGTAGTGCTGATCAATCGGGAAACCGATACCGTATACGTGGCCAACATTGGCGATTCCAGATGTGTACTGTCGCGTAGCGGTAAAGTTACGCCAATGTCGACCGATCATAAACCCGAGGATCGACCGGAACGCAAGCGTATAGAGCGGGCCGGCGGACACATTATCGACGGCCGTATCAATGGCGGTCTCAACCTATCCCGTGCTTTCGGCGATCATCAATACAAACGTAATCGCCTGCTGCTGGCCGAAGAACAAATGGTCACATCGTGGCCAGAGATCAAAGTCAAACAATTCAAACCAAAATCGGGCGACTTTCTGGTCATTGCCTGCGACGGTATCTGGAATACACTATCGACCAATAAGGTGGCCAAATTTGTCGACAAACGTCTGAAATCGGGTCGCCACCAATTAACCGATATATGCCAACAATTAACCTACCGATGTATGTCACCAGTGCTACCGATTCACGGTATTGGCGGCGATAATATGACCTGTATTATTGTCAGATTTGATGGACAGCCATCATCATCACCGTCACCATCAGTATCGTTATCATTGTCATCAATGGACAGGTAGATGTAGTCTCAGTAGTAGATTGGAGGTGTGGCAGTTAGTTTTTTTTATGGCTACCCATAACTGATACCCAACTGTATATTTGTAACCTAACTGTACTGTATATTTATTTTTTATAGCTAACACACAAAACTCGTAAAAAAAACTAATTTATTTTTTAACTTTTTTAAAAAGTGTCCTTAAAACTGATTAAAACTAAATTTCATTTTATCATTTTATTTATGATAATAATAATATTGTAAATTATATATACATATTGTACTGTAGTATAAGCCATGTGTTGTCCATATGATATCACATTTAATTTTATTTTTTAACTTATCATTGAAATTGTAAAATAATTTATTAATTTGTGTATATATATTTTTTATGATAATAATAATAATTATCATTTTATCAAACAAAAATTATTGTACTGTATTTATCATATGCAATCAAATTGAAATAATAAATATTTTTGTTGTTTTTTATATAAATTAAATATTTTGATAAATTTTATAGTAATAAAAAGTTACAAAAAAAATGATAATATAAGTAATGAAATTTATTATTTTTTGTGTAATTAATTAGCCATTAAACTACTTGATAGCTATCAATCGGTTAGTTAATTAGTCTATCATAGAGGCCGTGCCCCCCATCCCATACCCCCATTATCTCACTAATAATATCTAACATTATAAAACTCGGCGCCGTTAGCTTTAGACGACTGTTCATTATAATCACTAACATTATTATTACTAGTATTAGTAGTAGTAATGCTATTATCGTCGCCAATAATATCTTGTTTGCTGATCCGGACAAACCGTTTGACCATATATTTGGCCAATCGTTTGCCAAAATACGGGTCCCGATGCATACCAATCAGTGCATCGCAAATTTCATCCCGGAGCTTCTGGGGCATCAAATTGTTGACAACTATCGGATAGGGTGCCAATGGACCAACTGATACCAATACCAACAGTTCGGGCTTAAGTTGCGGGTTTCGGTCGAGAAATATTTGCAAACAATTACTATCGACGGCCGTAGCGTCCGACTGGCCATTCAATATCATATGTATTGATTGTAGATCCGACCCGGACTGTTGTTGGTGTCCGAAAAAGTGGCCATTTACGCCCAATTTTTTCAGTTCATTAACTGTTAGCAGATGGGCAGCGGTCGGTTGGTTAACATTGTAGGTCCAGCGGCAGCCGCGGAGGTCACCGAAACAGCTGACGCGCGGCCTAAACAACAACAACACATATTAATCCTATTATTAGTCCATTTCAATAAAATAGGCTTAACTTAAAAATTTTAATACAGTTATTAATATTATATCTACAGTTATTTTGCACCGTTATCTCTCTCTCTCTCTCTCTCTCTCTCTCTCTCTCTCTATCGATAGTTTTTTTTAACATACCTGAGCGATTTATGTATAACCACGTCATAATAGTATCCGGGTGTATTAATGTTGCCATCATCGTTACCATTGCCGTCATCGGGACTGCGCTGCAATTTTGGATGACTGTGCACTGTGGCTACCGGCAACAGTGCTACCTGTCCCGTACGTAACAGATTCAGATGATTTGCGTCACTAATCCAGGCTATTTAATGTATTAAACAACTTATTTACTGTGTATTTAGTATGTATAGTTATATACTGTAGTTATTATTCAATAATAATAATTTTTGCGAAACAGTCAGATATAATCCCTGCACTTGTAGTTGTTTTTTTTAATATCTAACATTCCTCCGCCCTTCCCCTCTCTAAGAAACTACAGTTACTGTACAGTGTATATATATATATATATATATATATATATATATATATATATATATATATATATATATGTATGTGTATATATGTATGTATGTGTATATATGTGTATATATGTGTATATATGTGTATATATGTGTATATATGTGTATATATGTGTATATATGTGTATATATGTGTATATATGTGTATATATGTGTATATATGTGTATATATGTGTATATATGTGTATATATGTGTATATATGTGTATATATGTGTATATATGTGTATATATGTATGTATGTGTATGTATGTGTATATATGTGTATATATGTATGTATGTGTATGTATGTGTATATATGTGTATATATGTATGTATGTGTATATATGTATGTATGTGTATGTATGTGTATATATGTGTATATATGTATGTATGTGTATGTATGTGTATATATGTGTATATATGTATGTATGTGTATATACCGTATGTATGTGTTTTCTGACACATGTATTATGTAATTAATATATTAATCAATTAAATTTCAAACCCATATCGATCTCGTTGTTGGCAAATATCTTATTTAAATTATCGACATTTGATTCGTACCGCAAACTGGTATCAATATAACCAATCTTTAGCTTCAAATACTCCAATATTATCTGAAAATTTTTTTAGTAATAATAATAATAATTTTAATTTTATTAAATATTATGTAATAAAAAATAATTTAATATAATATGTTATAATAATAATAAAATATGTAAAATTATTTTGTATTAATTAGAAATAAAATTTTTTGTTTTATTAGTTTATTATGTTTTTTTGGTTGGGGGGGTTAGTGTATTAGTTTTAATATTATTATTAAATAAGTGTTTTTACCTCAAAATAGCCGACCGGTATAGTGGGCGCCAGTATTCAATAATAATAATTTTTGCGAAACAGTCAGATATAATCCCTGCACTTGTAGTTGTTTTTTTTAATATCTAACATTCCTCCGCCCTTCCCCTCTCTAAGAAACTACAGTTACTGTACAGTGTATATATATATATATATATATATATATATATATATATATATATATATATATATGTATGTGTATATATGTATGTATGTGTATATATGTGTATATATGTGTATATATGTGTATATATGTGTATATATGTGTATATATGTGTATATATGTGTATATATGTGTATATATGTGTATATATGTGTATATATGTGTATATATGTGTATATATGTGTATATATGTGTATATATGTATGTATGTGTATATATGTATGTATGTGTATGTATGTGTATATATGTGTATATATGTATGTATGTGTATGTATGTGTATATATGTGTATATATGTATGTATGTGTATATATGTATGTATGTGTATGTATGTGTATATATGTGTATATATGTATGTATGTGTATGTATGTGTATATATGTGTATATATGTATGTATGTGTATATACCGTATGTATGTGTTTTCTGACACATGTATTATGTAATTAATATATTAATCAATTAAATTTCAAACCCATATCGATCTCGTTGTTGGCAAATATCTTATTTAAATTATCGACATTTGATTCGTACCGCAAACTGGTATCAATATAACCAATCTTTAGCTTCAAATACTCCAATATTATCTGAAAATTTTTTTAGTAATAATAATAATAATTTTAATTTTATTAAATATTATGTAATAAAAAATAATTTAATATAATATGTTATAATAATAATAAAATATGTAAAATTATTTTGTATTAATTAGAAATAAAATTTTTTGTTTTATTAGTTTATTATGTTTTTTTGGTTGGGGGGGTTAGTGTATTAGTTTTAATATTATTATTAAATAAGTGTTTTTACCTCAAAATAGCCGACCGGTATAGTGGGCGCCAAATAGGTGGCCGCTCTCAGTCTAATAGTCGTGTCCACCGATTTTTTGGTGGCCAACCCGTTAGCGATACCATTAATACAGCTGTTATTGATGTTATTATTATCATTATTACAACAATTATTAATGCCATTAGATTTACTCATTTTTATATGAAAATTAATTAATTAATTAATTAATACATAATACCCAATAACATTATGACTATAAATTTTTAATTAAAAAAAAATATTAATGCACTTTAACTTTATTATAAATATATCATATCTATATATATAGTTTATTATTTAGTCAGTTATATCAATATTATTTACAATATAACAACTTTTGTTTTTTATTTAAATTATTAATTTATGCATTAAAAGTCAAAGTTTTATATTAAATTTCATTATTTGATAAATATTTTTGTCAAATATATATATATATATATAAAAAACTTGTTTTTCAGGAATATTCTAAAGTCTAGACATTTTTTATTAAAATGTTGTTTATTTTAATATTTATACAAAAAAAATAAAAAATAAAAATAAAATTTCATTTAGTAATAATATTATTTATATATATTTTTTAATAAATGGTCTATTAATTAAAGTTATAGACAGAGACACACATTTATAATGTAGATCGGTATACATAATACTATACAGTAATGTATTAAATAATTGCCAGATAAACACATATATTTAATTTAAAATAACATTTTTATTAGTAATACTATTAATGTTATTAATGTTTATTATTTAAGTATATATAAAATATTTATAGTAAAAATAAACAACCAAAATTTTCCACACAAATAATAATAAACTTTTATTTTTATTTTTATAAATATAATTTTGTTGAATATCTGTATGTTTCTGATAAAACATTTATTTTTACTCTCTCTCTCTCTCTCTCTCTCTCTCTAAATTTATTTGATTGACCACAACTAGCAATAGATTAAATTAAATTTATTTCCTTATTTACTATCTATTTATAGTAACTAATAATAAAATTATATTATATTAAGTCACTGTATATGTATTATACAGTACTAAATATTTAGTTATTATAAATTAGTATTCAATTTTTTTTTATTTTATTAATATTTTACTGTACTAAATGTGATAAAAAAAATTATAATAAAATTATATATTAAATATTATACTGTATATATTTTGTAAAAACAATTTTTTAAAAATTTAATTTATTCATATTGTTTGTGTATGTGTTTGTATTGTCACATATTTTTCAAAAATAATAATTTTATATTACCTGTTATTATTTTTATTATTTATTTAATATATTTATAATAACAAGTGTTAAGCTTAAGTAAATATTATTGAAAATAATTTTTATTTTAAAATATCTAAACAATAAAATTAATGCTAATTTTCATAAATAATAATAATAATTTAATAAATATGTCATATCAACTGTATTTATTAACATAAAAATATTTAACTACAATTTTTTTTAATATCATCAATAAATTTTATTTAATTTATTTACAATATAGTACTTAAATTTTAAAAAATCTAAACAAAAATTATTTATATATATAATATTATTACAACTTGAATATGAACATGATTAAAATAATAATTATCATCTAGCTAATATTTAATTTTTAATTACATAATATGACAAATATTTTAAATTGTATAAAATTAACAAATTGTTTAAATTTTGCTAAAATCTGATAAAAAATTATAATTTTTATAATGATAAATACTTTTAATTAAAAAATATAAATTACAAAATAAAATAAAAAAATATTACCGAGATACTTTGATTAAATCAATTTATTATTTAATATAATATACAAAACGAAAAAAATTAATATTATTAATATATAGTTATTAAAATTAACAATTTATAAGAATTTTTAAATTAATTTTTAAAAAAAAACATTATGATTAGATTATCTTGGTAAATTATATTGTATAATTATAATTATTGGACTTATATAACAGAAAAAAATTTTCTCAATAATATATGTAAATTTATAGTAAAAATTATTAAAATATAAAAAAAAATTAATATCACAAAAATTAATTGGTATGTAATTTCATAACAAAAAAAAACAACAAAAATATTTAAATAATTAAATCACAATTTTTTGAATTTCATATTACAATATTAAATAACATATATAATAATCATCAATCAATTAATCAATTAATAACAAAATTAACATAACTTATATATATATATAAATAATTATTTAATAAACATAAATATGTAATAAATAATATTATAGATAGATAGATAAATTAGATATATTAAGTATAAATAAATAAGATATAAATTAGTGAAATCAAAAAATTATTGGTATATATATTGATAATATTTACTAATAATAATAATAATAATATTATTATTATTAGATAATATAAATTTTTTGAATATATTTCAATGGGTAAATTAAAAGTAAAAAAAAATAATAATAATGTTAATATTAAATAAATAACAAAATTTATGATTATTAATTAGGTAATTAATTAAATTAATAAAAAATTAAATAAAGTGTTAATTTATACAAAACAAACAAAATAGTTGATTAGTGTAAACTTGGTTAACCACTCATACCCCCCTCCACCCAATCATTAGCTGTGCCCCATTAAGCAGTAAGGGGGATGGGGTGCCCCCACCCTATTATTATTAGTTACTGTACAAAAAATGATTAGTTTATGTATGAGTGTGTGTGAGAGGGGACTCAAAAAAAACTAATTGATTTTTTTTGGTATTAATTATAATAATTAATAACAATTTCTAATGACTTTATGTTTTGTTTTGTTTTAATTTAATCACTATTTTTTGTTTTAAAAATTTTAAAAAAAACTCATGTCTTTGTTGTAGACGTTGTCTCGTTTTTCTTCAATAATCTCTCTTTGAGTCCACCGGTAGTTATCCTTCTCTTAGTCTTCTGTTGTTCCAGTCGTTTGTTTTCAGTAATCTCTTTGATCTTTTGCTTTGACTTTTCAATGCTGTTGTTGTAGTCATTGTCGTCGTTGTCATCGATGGATATGAAGACAATAACAAACAAACAAACAAATTATCAATCAATTCACAGATTTAATAAAATTAGTTTTGAAAAACTAATTAAAAAACTAAAACAAACTTTTGTTTAATTGTTCGCTGAATCTCACGTTTGAATATATCCTTAAAATCGCGACAAAATGGCATCCAATGGGCGAAAAACTCTTTCGGCCACTCGTTCTGTGATTTACTCTTTGGTTTGTATAGGAAGAAGTCCATAGTGTCCGGGAAACTAATAAAACAAAACAATAATAACCGATAATTATCTTCAACAACAACAACTACGACAACAACATTGAAACATACATTTTGTTGCATTCGTCGCAATTGTCGCGAAGCTCTTTGATATGACTGTTGGCCGACTCGAGGAACGATCGCATACGCGACTGAAACGGTTCCAAGTGTTGACTATCGGCCGACGATTTCAATACTTTATCCACTCGTCGTTCGCAGCCAATCATCTCCGACTCCAGCGACTTGATGTCGGCAGCGATATCTTCGAAGACAATCAGCGAAGCTCGTTCCAGATCGGATGGTTCGGGTAACGGAAATCGGATCTCGTCGATGGACAGTATGTCCGGATAGGTTTGGCCAATATATTTGCGTACAACAAACTCCAATAGACTGACGGCATTGTTTTTGCCCTTAACGTCCCGTAATTTGGGCAATATTTCCAGCCCGAACCCGTCCGCTTGTCCCCGATCACGGTTACCGCCGTTCATATAGTTGCCTAAAGTCAGTATTATAGCGAAAATCTCTTTGATGGACGCCATCGTAGTCAACGATTCGCAGAGTATCTTAAATGTGTTCAAACGGCTCTCGATGGTCGACAAATGATCGGCGAACTTAATCTCGTAGACAATAGCCTGGACTCTGTCGGCAAAAGCGTGTATTTGTGACAAACTATAGAGAAATTCTTCGGCTTTGGCCAACTGAATGTCGGGTTTTGTTTTCAAATGTTTGTCAATCAATTCCAGTTCCTCTTTGGTGGCCATAACTTCGAAAATCTGTTCCAACGTTTCCGAATCGATTACCGAATTGTCGAAATTGTAGACCGAATTTTCGATGTCTTCGATATTCAAGTGCAACGATCGGACCAGAATGCCGACATTGTGGGCCCGTTTCGAGTCGATAATATTGGCGGCAACTTTGGCTTTCGGTTTTTTTGCCGCCGAATCGCCTTCTTTAGCCGATCCGTCCTTTGATTTTGACTTCTTTTCGATTACTTGACGGGAGAATAGGTCGACAAATTCGTCGTCAATGAAATGCTTGGATTCGTCGATGTTGTCCCACAAGTATTTCGGTTTCGGCGGCCGACTATGACTTTGCGAATCATCCGAATCGACATTACTGTCGGCTGAATCATCGGGACTGGTAATCGGCGAAGCAATTGGTGTATTGTTGTTGACTGGAGTTACGATAGTAGTAGTAGTAGTAGTGACTGGATTTGTGACCGGAATTTGTATGCGACTCCAGAATAGCGGTCGCATCGGTGCCGCCGGGTTTACCGGATCTTTGCGAGCCTGTGAGTAGATTTGACTCCAGCCGCCAACAGGCGGCGCCGGCATTGCCATCGGACCAGATGAGTGTGACGAAGGAAAAGGTGGCGGCGGTAGTGGACCACCGAATGGTGGAGGCGGTGGCGGTGGACCAAAACCTTTAGCACCGGGCAATGGTGGCGGCGGTGGTGGTCCGCTACCTGGTAATGGTGGAGGAGGTGGCGGTCCCGACATCAGACCGGGAAGTGGTGGTGGAGGCGGTATTCCCGCTCCGGGAAGTGGTGGTGGAGGCGGTATACCCGATCCGGGAAGTGGTGGCGGCGGCGGAATACCAGACATCATACCTGGCATTGGAGGTGGTGGCGGAATGCCTGCTGCTTGACCAGGAAGTGGCGGTGGAGGCGGTATTCCCGCTCCGGGAAGCGGTGGCGGCGGAGGAATATTACCAGCGCCTGGAAGTGGTGGTGGTGGAGGTATTGATGTTTGACTTAGCGATGTAGGATGCGGTGCAACTGTCATCCCTGGTAAGGGTGGCGGCGGTGGTGGTCGAGGAGGTGACTGTAATGTGACCGAAGAAGAACAATCTTTAGCATCTGACTGTTCTAACTGTGCCGTCGCTTCTGTAAGTGAACCGCCATCACAACCACCACCGCCGTCGCCCGTGTCGTCAAGTTTATCGGGAGCTGCCATTAGTTTTTGTTGTTCTTGTCCTCCGTCGGTAGTATTGGTGGACGTCGTCGTCGGTGTCATCGATTGGTAGATACGAAGGACAGCGTAGACGACAATCGGTACCGATATATAAGTAAATAGTTTGTCGAGTATTAGACCAACTGGTGATGGATGACAACAACAAACAGTTGGTGATTATCATCAGTAAACCCATTCATAAGTGTGTGGAAAGGTATGGTATGGGTATCGGGTATGGTATCGGGTATCGGAGGTCACAGAATCGGGTAACTGATAGGTAGGGGAGGTAGTGATTGACCGACACTTTTACACTATTGATTGAATCGGATAATACATGCATTCATTCAATGGATTTTTATTTTTTGATAACAAAAAAACTAAAAAAACAAAATTTAAACAAAAAATTAAATAAAATATTCAAATAAAAATAATTATTTAAAATAATAATAATAATAATTATAAATTAAGCGATTAAATGATATGATAATTAAAATATATATTTTTAACACAAAAATATTATAAATCATATTTAATTTTTTTTAATAAAAAAATTGTAATTACTTTTGATAACTTAGTTTAGTTTTATGGGTGTCTTCAATAAAAATTTAATTTTATTTATAATATATTTCACAATTAAATCACAAAAAAATAATAAAACTAATTATCACTTATATATTATTGATATATAATCACATAATTTATACAATATTGACATTTAAAAAAACAAAATATTAAATTAAATTAAATTTTTTGTTTTTTCCTTTAATAATAATTAATTGACACAAATTTTTTTTAGTGTATTAATTATTATGTAATAGTAATATATATGATATATATTATAGTTTATATTATTAATCAATCAATCAGTTAATAGATATTTAATATGAGATTATATTTTATTTATTTTTTAATAGTTATTATTATTATTATTACTTACTATTATCAGTCATTGGTATATAAATTATATGATAACATGTTTTTATTTAAATTAAATATTTAAATAATTATAACAAAAAAAATTTTGATTTCAATATTCAATTAGACAATTAAATATAATAATTAATTTCATAAAACATTTTATTTATTTTTTTTGAGTATTGTTTTTATTTAGTGAGACTTATTTAACAAACAAAAAATATTATGATATTATTATTATTATTATTATTTGGTGATAATATTACACACAACAAAAAAATAATTAAATTTATTAATAAATTTTAATGAAAATTTATTAACCAATTGCTTGTATAATATATTTAACAGCAATGTTGTTGTAGTTGTTATACACTAAATAACATTATATTTTTTACGATAACATTGTATTATATAAAATATTAATTGAATGAATGTCTACATAACATACACAGTGTGTTACACACAATGTATTACACATACAGTACAGTCAATTAAGTGCAAACAAAATTACAATTACGCAAAAAAAACATAACAAAACATATATACTGTATATTATATGTAGTTTTAAACCTAAACACTAGTATATACCGTATGTATACACTGTATATAGCCATACATCCAATGTATAGCCCCCTCCCCATCAAACAAACACACATATATATACTGTATAGTGACTCATATTAAAAAATATTTAACTAAAAAATGAGTCATACGGTACTGTCAATAATAATTATACTGTATATTATATATGTGTACTGTATATACAGCAGGGTTGGAAAAATACAAGGTTTTTAAAATTTTGATTTTGTATCATACAGTAAAATACAATATACTAATACAATGTATTATACAAATTTTTAAAAACTAATATACTGTATATTACTGTATGTTTAAAAAAACAAATTACTTTAAAATATTTAGTAAAAATATATAATTTCTAGAAAATCAATGCATTATTATTAATATAATAAGTTATCTAAAAAATCAAATAATTTAAAATAAAAAATAAAATAAATTCAATAATAATAAAAATATAATAATATTAAATCTATATATTTATTATAAAACATTAATTTATTTTGCTTATATCAATGCTTTTAGCAATAGGTGGCTCTAAAAAAAATTTTTTTTTTGTAAACCAAATTGGTCATGTATTTTACATAGTATTATAAATTGTATTATACATTGTATAATATACGCTTTGTATTATACAAAGATTTTGTCTTTGCCAACACTGATAACACTACACAACATTGAATAACATACCCATATATGTTTGAAATATAAATTATTATTATTATTATTACTACTATACAGTACAATAGCATTGATGAATTTTTTTCCCAAAAAAAAAGTAAAAATAAAATAATAACTTGTTTTTTAGTCTATAGTTTTTTTTTACTAAAATACAATAGTATTTTAAATATGTATAATAATTTTAGTTTTTTTAAATATACAAATGTAATACAAAAATAATATAATTGTTATAATTATTATGAAGTTTTTACTTCAAAAATATTTTTTTAGGGGTAAAAAACAAAAAAGTTTAATGACATTGAATGCAGCGATGCATTGTGTGATGCATACGGTATTGAAAATTATTTAGTTATTATTATTATTCAATAATATGTATATAATTATTAATATATGTTTTTTTCATTATTTAGTTATTTTATTATTCAATAATTATATTATTAATAACAAAAAATAATTTGTTTTATTATTATTATTTTAAAAATATGTTATATTATGTTTTTTTTTTAAAAAAAATGTTTGCAAATAAAACTTTTTTTTTAAAAAAACATTTTGTTTTTTGTAGTTTCTATGTTTATAACAAAATTTTTATACAAATTATTAAAATTTTATGCCATTTTTTGTTTGTTTGTTTGTTTGAATAGAAATTATATATAACCGGAAACTAAACTTTTTGTTTGTTATTATATAATATATTTTTATTTTAAATCATTATTATAATAGCTTATTATATTTTTGATAGACCATAAAATTTTTAATAAAAAATAAAACTATAATTATAATAATAATAATAAATATGAAATCATTAAACAAATTTTGTTTTTTTAGTTGCGGTTTGTTTTTTATTTTTCTTTAAAAAAAAATCTCTAATAAATTTTATCATTTATTTTGAGGTTTGAGTTCAATAATAATAATTATAATTAAGAAACAATAATAATAATTATTATTTTTATTATAATAGTATTATTTTTTATGAATTAATGAATAGTGGTAATAATTACAATAATTAAAATTATTATTTATAGATAAATATATATATATATATATTGTATATAAAAATAACCGATAAAATTAATATTTCATTTTAATGAGAGAGAGAGAGAGAGAGAGAGAGAGAGAGGAAATAATAATGTTAATAATTGTTTTGTTGGTAATAATAATAATAATGTCAAATAGATATAAAATAAATCTCCATAAACACACACACACACACACTATCTATAAATTTTTTTTGAAAAAAATTAAAACTAATTAATTAACAATAATAAAATTGAATAAACAGTCAATCTAATAATAATAATAATAATTATGATACTAAAAAAAATTAGCAAAAAAATATATCATCATTTTTGTTTCACACATACGGTAACCAGTTATGAGTATATTATTGATTATAATTTATAAATTAAAACTAAAAATAAATTGATTTTGTTGTTGTTTGGTTGTTATTTTTGTTAAAATAAAAATTGTGCACAAATTTAAAATTATTAATTAATTAATTAATTAATTAGATAAGGGATGATTAAACTAAAATCTAAAAAAAATAATAATAATAATTATAATTAAGATAAAATATACAATATGTGCAATAATTTTTGAATTTGTAATCTGAAAACAATTGATTTGTTTGTCTATAAAAAAAAATATATGTGTGATTTTTATAACACAATTACTATTTATATAATAAATATACTGTATATATATAAATAAAATTATTATCATTACCGGTAAAAATTATTTTTGTTTTGTTTCAATTAGTGAGTCTAAAATAATTACAATTAATTTTTTTCTTTTAATAAAAAAAAGGTATAAATTAATATAAACATATATACTGTATATATATATATATATATATATTTGGGTCAAATAGTATTGTCATATGATTTTTATGTGTGTGTGTGTGTGTTATTATTAGTGTATAATTAATGATATAATTATTTTTTTTTTGAAAACCAATTACTAATCACTAATAATTCATTGTTAGGACGCTTTGAAAACTTGAATGATTCGGTCGACTCTTTCTTTGCCTTTTTTGGTCATTATATCCTTAAAAAAATACAAAAAAAAAACATATTATAAAACCAAACAAACAAACAATTTATTTATTTATTTTCTACTAACAGCTAGATATGCAAAATCCCGGAGCTTTTGCAATACTTCGACTAACGGATCAAACGAACCGTTAGGTAGAGTATCCCGGACTGCATTGGTATATCTCATGTTGTCCTGTATGGTACAGCCTAGCAGTAGGGATATACAGGCAGCGATTATGCTGTGCTCCATATGGTTACCCGATTGGGACAGCACTGGTTATATATAACAATACAAAACAATAAAAACAGATTATTAAATGATTTAAATTGAGTGGACAGTTAGTTAGTTAGTTAATTGCATACTTGTGTGCAACAGTGAATCGCGCATGGCTTCGGTCATCTGGACTTTTTCATGCGATTCCAACAGTTCATCGGTTTGCTGTTCGGTTCGTTGTGCTTCTTGTATACGACGAAACAATAGATCGATGATATCCCGGAGCTTCAAACGATTATTGATAACCAAGTCGCGCATTTGTGGACAAAATTCAACCAAATTGATGCATAGGCACAATAGTATGACCATTAGATCGAATCGCTGGTCAGACATGATAAACGATGGCAATTCGATGATCGATTCGAGTAGCAAATCAATGATACCGTCGTACGAACCGATTGTCGAACAGCCGTCAACTGGTTGGGTTGGGTTGGGTGGGGGAGAGGGATAGAAGCAAATGATTAAACAATTATCAACAGTGGTAATAGTGATCATCATCATCATCGATGGTTATGACCACTTCATTCATTCATTCATTCATAGATTACATACCACTTTCCGATGTTAGATGAGTTAAGACTCGAAGAATCGAGAAAAAGGCCGATAAAAACACTTTCGAGTCATTGGACGCCAGTATCCGATATTTGCATGAATGAAGTAATCGGATACAGGTGCTGATAAGTAGGCCGTTCTTGTATTCGAGTAGATAGACTTGATTTTCGGTGTTATTTAAGGTAACCTTTTATTAGTAAAGGGAGGGGGAGACAGACAGCAGATCCATATAAATTAGTTATCAATCAATCGTTATCGTTAGCAATGGGACATACATTTTCGAGGACATGCATACACCGGTCGATTTTGATCATCAGTCCTTCATCTTCGTGTTGTTCGGCACACCGGAGGACAGTATCCAATATAAAGTCGATGCCTTTGATTCGACGCAACTCTTCCTTAAACCAATCGCCAGCTCGTTTCGATGTCAGTCCCAATAGTGTTTCCATTGCTAGATTACCGGCCTATCGGGGGGGGGGGGCGGTAGTGGTGGACACAAACAAACAAACAAAAATAATAGGTTACCGATAACTAGAATCAATTGATCAGTTGTTAAAACATACAGTAATTTCCGTCAGTTTCAGATACTTGGCCACATGTATGCCCTTATTCTTCATCTGTTCGCACATTTCTTTTACTTTGTCCCGATGACGACTGTCCACACCGTTGCACTCATCGCTCCGAGTTTCAAGCAACTGAAGCATCAGCGCCAGTGCATTGGGATCGATGTCCATTGTCAGCCGATCCTGACTGTAGACAAACATCAGACAAGCCGTACATAAAGCCAGATTGGCGTCGGTCGGAGCGTCCATTAAGGCACTGATAATGCGCGGCATGTCGTCGTGTGCCCGCAAATGCATACGAAACTCGGGTCGCATCGCCTGTTGGGTGAGACCTAAGATACTGTTCCCGTTGAGCGACAGATTGAAAGAGAGTGATAGATAAGACATTAGACTATCGGTAACTAATGTTGAAGAATAATATGACGGTCTATGGTATATACCTGAGACATCTCATGGCCGACGAGTTGGACACATCGATACCACTTAAATGATATTTAATATCGTCGTCAAACTGTTCCGTTTCGCCCAAATCGTGGCATTGGTGAGCCTTCTTCACCCGATGCAGTACCACATAGTCGTCCTCTTTGTCAAACTCGTCGGACAACTTGTTTTTGTTGGCCGCGCCGGCCGCAGTCGTTGTGGTCGCGCCTGAGGCACTGGCGGCACCCGTACTGCCACCACTGGAAGCACTGGTGGCTGTCATCGATTCCGAGCCAATCGGATTGCCGTCGTCGTCGGTAAAGTCCATCGTACCGGATGTCCAAAAGTTTTTCGTATTGAATACAGCCGTCCGGTTCTTCTTGTGTAACGACGAAAAGATTTTACGCTTTGGTTTGGCGGCGGCGGCTATCACTTGATCGCTGGCGGCGGTTGAGGTATCAGCTATTGTTGTTGTGGTTGTGATCATTGATGACATGGATGACGGAGGAGATGCGGCTATCGTTGTGTCTGATGTTGTAGTTGTTGTGGTGGTGACGGTGTCGGTGGTGTTTGAAGACAACAACTCTGTCGTAGGTAACATCATGTCGTCGTCGTCGACAATATCATCGGGTGTTGTGATTGCTTGGACACTACTGGCCGTTGTTGTTGTTGTTGTCGATGCTGTCGTTTCTGTTGTGGTCAACGCTGTGATGTCCATCGAATCAATGTCAACACTGTTTCTTCCGGTGTCCAAACAATCATCGGACGACACATTACTGTTGTGGTCGGCGGCTGCGGCGGCATCCATAGCCTCCGACGACACCACAATATCATTGGTAACCACACTAATAGTCTTTGTCGTAACAGTTTTCTCCTGTACCGTATGTCCGGCTGCCGTAGCCAATCGTGTTTGTCTATTGTATGTTTTAGTACGTGTAGTCAACTGTGAGGCATTGGTGGCCGACGGAGTACTGGCCAAATAGATCTCATGCGAGTTGTTGTTGTTGTTGGTATTGCCGTTGTTGGGCGACAATGAGGCCGCGGAAGAGGACGACGACACGGATGAGTGAACAGTATATCCAGTCGAGTCGGGTATTGTTGGCGACAACTGTTGTTGTTTTGGTTGTCGTCGTTGTCGTCGAGTATTATTGACAGCAGCGGTTGCAGCGGTAACAGCGGATACCGTTACCACTCGTTGGGCAGCAACGGTGGCTGTTGTTGYTGTTGACGGCAATTATCGGTATCGCCGTTATTATTATCGTTAGTATCGATAGTGGTTTTCGGTCGCCACCGATACTGTACATCAAATATATTGGCCGCCGTCGATGATGACGACGATTTGTTTGACATTGTTTTTGTCTTTACCGATGCAGTCGCAGCTGTTGTCATCGATCGTCGATTAGACGGTGCGTCCGACCAGAAGTTCTTCATATTGAACACCTGTCGCTGTTGTTTGGTCTGCGAACTGAAGAAACGTTTCTTCTGTTGTTGCGGTGGAGGCGGCGGTACTGCCGATGACTCGTTGGCCGCCATCGAAGCGCCGATTGATAATCACTGACTGTGTTTGTGAATGAATGAGCGGAGTCTTCGTTGTCTTCGTCTTCTTCTTCTTCAGTCGAGTCAGAGTTTGTCTACCATTTCAACGGATGAAGAGTTTAAATGATAGATACGTTATGTTATTATTATATCTGATATATAAATGTATTAATAAAGTCAACAAAAATATATAATAATTTTATAATAGAGTAGTAATTGTATGTTTAGTATACTGTATCACAATWATTGTATACATAAATTATGGGCACGAGTTTGGTTTAGTGGAACATATAGTCAATGTGTGTGTATGTATGTGAGTGTGTGTGTATGAGTGTATATATATATATATTTGTTTGTGTAAGTGTGTGTATGTATGTGTATGTGTGTGTATGTGTGTGTATGTGTGTGTATGTGTGTGTATGTGTGTGTATGTGTGTGTATGTGTGTGTATGTGTGTGTATGTGTGTGTATGTATGTGTATGTGTGTGTATGTGTGTGTATGTGTGTGTATGTGTGTGTATGTGTGTGTATATGTGTGTGTGTGTATGTATGATTGTATGTGTGTGTGTGTGTGTGTGCGTAAGTGTGTGTGTGTGTATTTTTGGGGGGCAAACGTTTTCATTTGGATGTCATTTATGGACTTGATAAAGTGGTGATGTTTGAAAATGAGATATTTATAAAAATGTAGTAAACACCTCTACACTACTCTGTTTTATTATTGTTATCATTGATAAAAATTTACATTGACAGTTGCACATTTTATTAGTACATATAGTAGTCGACACGGTTTAGTTTTTTAGAAATTATTTAGAAATTTTAACTTTATTATTTTTTAAAAATGTTATAATTAGAATTATTTAGTTATTCTATTTTTTAAAAAAAAAATGTTAGCATTTTTATATGGTAAATTTGTATTAATAAATTAAACTAGATACATTTATTTATTTATTTTTTTAAAAATGTACAATGTGTGTTTGTATATTTTAAAAGTGTCTAGCTCAATCGATAGATGGCAAACTAGATTCTATAAACAAAAAATAAAGTTTTTTTTTTAAAAAAAAATTGACGGTTTACATTTAGTAAAAAATAATTAATAATTAATTAATTTTTAGTCAGCCAGCCCCCCCCCCATTTTAATTAAATTTAACCCACCCTATTTAATCTATTTTAAAAGTAGCTTGATCATTATATTTTTTTAAAAAAATTAAGATAAATAATAAAAATAAAATTATTTTAATGATAATGATTTTTTTTTTTAAATAATAAATTGATTTAATATAATAACAATTTTTTTAATTTATGTTTTTTTGTTATTAATTTATTTATTGTTTGCTAATTTAACTTATTTTTAAATTTTTTAAAATTTAATTTTCTAAATGTTATCCGTTTAGTATAATTTTGTCTGTATCTATATAAATTGATAGATGGCAACCTTAGATTCAATAAATATATTTTTATTTATTTTTTTTGCTATTTTATTGTAGAATTTATTTTTGTTAAATTTATAAAACTTAATATTAGATGATTTAAATTTATATAATTTTTATTTTATTTTTTAAATCGATTGATTATTGATTGTGTGTTTTAATTTTAACGATTATTATTATAATTAATTAATTAAAATTATATACACAATTTTTAATAACTAATAATTATTATTACTATTAATAGTTATAATTGTTTTTATATATATAAAAAAATAAAATGTCAAATATAAACTTGGTAAATATTGTTAATTAAAATAAAATTATTACAGTTTATAATTTAAATATTTTTATATGTATTAATTTAATATCATTTCCAATAATTATCTAAAATTTAAAAATAATAAAAAACTTAAAAAATTGTATCTATTAAATAATTAAAAATAATTTTTTATATAAAAAAATTGTTTAACAATTGCCATAATAATTGTGTGACTGTTTTGGTAACACTTTAAACATATTGTATATACATATATACACATTATATATATATTATAACTAAAAAATGATTGACAGCTATATATATATATAGATAGCTGTATATATAGCTGTCAATCAATTTTTTTAGTTATACAATACAATACCATTGGCCATATGTGATGATAATAAGGACAAGCATATTGATACTAATAATAATTTCAAGATACTGTACAAAAAAAACTACATGAGCTAAGCATAAAAATATAGCGTAAAATATATATATATGATATTATATGAAGACTATATAATTTGTGACACTAAAGGCCCGGGTATTGTGTTGTCAACTATTGTCAGTATATATATAGTATTTTACCGAACCGTGCATTTGATTTGAATTTTTTTTATATATATCATATATATCTTTTGGTTGACAAATACGGTACTCATTGTCTGATTATATTCATCACCGGAAAAAAACTGGTTTTTCCTTTTGGTTTTTAAGTGCTTTCACTATACTGTACTGTACTCTCAATCTCCCTGTCCTTCCTATATATATATAATAGTATTCTTATGTCATACACAAATCAATGCAAATGTCGTGTTCATTGTGTTGAGTGTGTGTTGAGATGGTATGTCATTTATATCAGAGTCTCTCTCTCTCTCTCTCTCTCTGCATAAAAAATTGTAGACCACAGTAGCTAACAGAGTGAGAGAGAGAGAGAGAGAGAGAGAGAGAGAGAGAGAGAGAGAGAGAGAGAGAGAGGATATGGAGGTTGATTAGGGGGAGGTTGACATATAGAGGAACGGGATGTCAATATATTATATCATACATACATTTATATAACTTACAGTATATATACAATACTGTATATATCTCGACAATAGACATACAGTATAAACAACATTATATAACATAAACTTAAGTCTAGTTCTCAAA
This sequence comes from Oppia nitens, assembly GCF_028296485.1. NCBI lineage: Eukaryota > Metazoa > Arthropoda > Arachnida > Sarcoptiformes > Oppiidae > Oppia > Oppia nitens. Next base: position 1,315,072 of record NW_026533202.1, on the reverse strand, counting down.
TAAAAATGTCAATTGCTTTGACACTAAACACTTATATATATATAATATATATACACTTTTTCCTCGTCGTCG
>NW_026533202.1:1300000-1307500 GCF_028296485.1 Oppia nitens | reverse complement strand
TTAAAAAATGATAAAAAATAATAATAATAATAATGATAATAATAATAATAATAAAACATTGTTAATAATATTAATAATAAAAATGTCTTAAACATTATCTATAGTTGTATGATAATAATAATAATAATAATAATAATAATAAATTAATAGTTTTTATTTTTTAAACAAAAAATATATCTATAAATTAATTTTATGAGTGCTTTTGTCATTCAAAAAAATAAAATAAAATAATGATAATTGTATTAATAATTTTGAATGAATGAACAAAAAAATAAATAGATTATAATTATAATAATAATAATAATAAATCATTTTTTTCTTATTGTAAATTTCATTATAATAATTACCTAAAAATAATACAATAATATTAATATTTTTCAATAAAATAAAATACTTTAAAAATATATTTAGTTTTTTTTAAAAAAAATCTATGTTTTTAAAATAATCGTTACATTATGACATCAAACAAAAAATAATAATAACATTATTATTATTATTAATAGTAATAGTAATACTTTAATAATAATGATAATAATATGATTATCATTATTAGTATTAAGATTTATAGCCATATATATTATATACTGTATATTACCGGCTAATTGGTGTCTCATTTAATGTATTCATCAAAAAAAAAATAAAGTAAAATAAGTTTAATCTTTTAACTTAAAAGCATTTTTTATATAAAAAAATAAATAATATATTTTTAGTTTTATGTTTAATGTTACTAATAATGATAATGTGATTAAACCCATCACTCGTTTATTTTAATATCATATTATTAGTCTCAACAACAAAAAATTTTTTTAAAATAGTAAATACTGTATATATATATATAATGTCAAAAATAATATAATAAATATAATTTATTGTAAAAAAACTCAAACATTTGCACCGACAAAATAATACAATATAATTACATTTAGGGAGAAAAAACAGTCAAATTAACTGTTAAAATGTATATAAAATTTTTTTGATTACAAAGACAAGTACAGAGAGAGAGAAAGAGAGAGAGAGAGAGAGAGAGAGAGAGAGAGAGAGAGAGAGAGAGAGAGAGATAAGTATAATAAAACTAATTAAGTCATAATATATATTATACTTATTATTTTGACTTTAAATGAATACATTATATATTAGATTATTTTATTTTTATTATATAACACACGCAAAGTACTGTTAATATATGACAATAGCGGTACTGTATTATGTATTTATGTATATATGTATGTATGGTTAGTGTATTTCCCCAGTTGGTTGGGTTAGGGGGCGACTAACTACCAGTCCTCTTTATATAACATTAATTGCTATTATAACAGTATATATACATTTAGTATATGTATATATATATAAACTTTATATACAAAAGAGGATACCGACACACCGACAAAATAAAAGTTATAAATATAAGTTATATATAAATAATATAGTATTATATAAATAATAATAAAAATATTTCTTAACATTTAAATGATAATAAAAAACTTTTTGAATTGAAGAAAAGTCTCTCTCAATTATAGCCCAATTTTTACAGTCACTCAAGTTATTCATATAATAGTTATATATATATATACAGTATATGTGTCAAAGGCTGAGTGGAAAGTTGACTAAAAATATGACATTCCTCTGTGAAAAAAACACATACTGTCCTCATAAGACATCCGCCTATCATCAACAACATAACTACTACTAAAAAAAATTATAATATAATCTAATAAATTGTATACTAAATAATATTATTATTAAAATTATATAAATAATTCAAACAAATGTTAATATTATTGTTGAAACTCTTTTCTCTCTCTCTCTCTCTCTCTCTCTCTCTCTCTCTCTCTTTCTTTCTTTTAGTTTATAAAAATAAAATATACAAATACTGTATATGTGTTTTTAAATAACAAATTTCTCTCTCTATCTCTCTCTCTCTCTAAACTTAATGTATGTTTTATTTGAATGTAGATAACAATGTGTATTAGTAGTAGTAGTAGTAGTAGTAGTCATGTAATTCATATTATGTTTTATATGATCCCATAGCTTATGAATATCCCGATCCCCTCCCGCTATATATCTATTAAAAAATAAATGTATTTTTAAAATTTAATATATATATATATATATAAACTTTATATTTATATATTTATGAGAATATTTTATTGTAATCAACTTTTTGTTGTTACTCTCTCTCTCTCTCTCTCTCTCTCTCTCTCTCTCTCTCTCTCTCTCTGTGTTCACTCATGTTTTTTTTTGACATATGAAATGTATATAATATATCATAAAATATCATTACTTTAAATTTTTTTTGTACTGCATTTAGTTTTGATAGTTTGATGTATGTATGATATAAAATATGGCTGAAAAAATTTTCATCAAAAAAAAATTTTATTTTTTTATTTTATAACAAAATATCTAATATACAGAATATTCTTATATTATTTCTATTATATATATATATATATATATTCTCTATGGGACACAAATGGATGATATATATACAGTATATTTGTCATAAATTTTAATACTACACACACACACATACATATATATATACACAAAATTTTAAGGAAATGTTATTACAATAGAGAAATAAAATTGTATAAATCATAAGCAAATTTTTATTTTCTGATTTTTGTTTTTGACTTTTTGTTTGTTTGTTTGTTTCGAGTGATATAATAATAAATGAATAAATGATTCAATGAATACACATCAATAATATATATATATATATTGTATAATACAATATATATGATATATATTAAAAAATAAATGTAATTTTTCTTATAAAAAATACAGTATATATATCAATATACCGGTGCTTTTGAGTGACATCAATCATAACTCACTCACTCACTCACTCACTCACTCACTCAMACATTGTGTATAAATATAGGCAATACATATGAGAATAATTTATATATATATATATAAAATAAAAAATAAGTAAAACAATTGCGTGACTTGAATAGCATATGAGTTATATTTTATGTACATTTTATGTATATTTATATATATTTTTTAAAAATATACAAAATATTATATAACTAGAAAAAGTTTGTTTTTTTCAAAAGCAATTTTTCATTTAAACTATTTTGTCTATAAATATGTTATATAATATTTTGTTATGTTTTTGATATTAGATTTAAATGTTTATACCTATAATAATAATATTGTTTTTGTTTGTTTGTATTTTTATAACTTTTTTGGGTTTTAACCTATGCTTACAAATTTTTTTTTGTAAAACAATTATTTGTCTATTTTATGTAACAATAGTGTTATAAACAGTTAAATAAAATATATTAAGTATTTATTATATATATATTTTTTGAAAACTGTAAACATATATTATATTGTAATATAATCTAAAATAATTGGATAATTAATAAATAATAAATAATTAAACTTATCCTTAAAATTATCAATATTAATAAATTTTTTAAATCTTAATACATTTAGATAATTAACTAATTAATTATTTCAATAATTTAGTATTAATAATAAAACGAAATTTAATATTTTATCAAAAAAATAGTAAAATTATAAAAATTTAATTAAAAAATAAATAAATAAATTTTGCTAAAAAAAATACTGTACAATAATTGTAATAACCATGATCAAATTTTTTTTTGGGGGGGGGGGTATTATTATATAAATGATAAATTATATCAAATAATTTAATTAATAAATATAATACCTATGTATTTTACAAATATTATCTATATGTAATTTATTTATTTTTTAAAAAAATATGTTTTATTAACAAGTACAATTAACATACATATTAGTAGTACAACATAATGTTAATATAATGTTATTATATTTATATATAAAAAAATATCTAATTAGTTAATAACCACATTATATTGTATAGTAAATTAAAATATTGTTGTTGTTGTTGGAGGAGGACAGGGATGTAGTGGTGGTGGTGGTAGATAAGGTGATAGCAGGCTATATATATGATAGCCAGTAACTAACCATTAAACTATATATTATTATTATTATTATTGTATATATTTATGGCTAGTAATTGAGAGGAATGGGTCCCAAATGGACGACAATATATATATATTTTCCGGTCTCCATAATAATTGCGGGCATAAATTGCCGGGCAATCGGGTTGTCATAATAAAACTTATTTTTTATTTTGTATATATATATATATGTAGTACTACTGTAATAAAACCGTTTACACACACATATATTTATGGCGGGGTGGGTGGGTGGGTGGCGGGTGACCAATAAAAAAAACCGCAATATAAATGCCACCATAAAAAATTATGATTATTTATGGCCAATAGTACTATAAAACTAGATATATATATATATAGTTTATATGTACATATAAAGTGATATATTCAATATATGGTATAAAAAAATTAATAATATGATATATGTACTGTAGTAATATATAATGACTAAATTAATAACTAAAATTAAAAACTAATAAATAAATAAAATGTTTAACAAAATAGTAATAATAATAATAACAATCAATTTATTATTATGAATAATATTAACATGCTAAATATTAATACATGAAAGTTTAAAACAACAATAATTATAATATTATAAAATTTATATACGAAAAAATTTATCTTGTACATTTAACAGTTTAACAAAACAAAAAATAATCAATTTCAATAATGGGAGATTGTATTTTTTATGTCATATACTGTATATATATATATATTATAGATAATATAGATAACATATTTTGTTTAGCCGATAACTAGGCTTTTATAAATCATATTATAATATATATATAAGCTTATGATAACAACAATAATATTTTATAAATGATACAAATCAAATTGTATATCAAACAAAAAATAAAAATATTAGTACCGATAATATTACTATAATATTGTTAATAATAAAAGCTGTATAAAAAACATATATAAATTAGATTATTATCACAATGAGTGTGTGTATATATGTGTGTGTATGTGTGTGTGTATGTGTGTGTGTTGTGTGTGTGTATGTGTGTGTGTATGTGTGTGTATATGTGTGTGTATATATGTGTGTGTATGTGTGTGTGTATGTGTGTGTGTATGTGTGTGTATATGTGTGTGTATATGTGTGTGTGTGTGTGTGTGTGTGTGTCAGTAATATATTGTACATTATATTTTTTGCTTATCATTGCAAATTGATAAATGCGATAACATTTATTATATATTTTTTTCAAATATAATTTATTGTATTTACTATAATGTATATATAATGAGAGCACTGGTATATCACTTGCTCTCTCTCTCTCTCTCTCTCTCTCTCACTTTTACCCATTGTGTTGTCATTAGTTGTTTTGAGTAAATAGTTGAACACAAGTTGACAGATAAGCACATATATATATAAACAGTGTGTAGACATAACTGTCCAGTGATAAGCAATGAGATTGATGAGAGAGAGAGAGAGAGAGAGAGAGCGTACGGTTGGGCTTATATAGACTTAAGGGTTCACGGATTCCCATAACTTTCTCTCTCTCTCTCTCTCTCTCTCTCTCTCTCTCTCTCTCTCTCTCTCTCTCTCTCTACTCATAGCTTATGATACACACAGTGAGAGTGAGTGAGTGGTAGAGAGAGAGAGAGAGAGGGARAGAGAGAGAGAGAGAGAGAGAGTTGAGTATCAGAGGACAATCACATTTGTCATTGTGTGTGTGTGTGTGTGTGTGCTGAGCACCGACACCATCAGCAATAACGGGTGCTTCTCTCGCGGGTCGTGTCATTAATCTTACCAATCATTTTGTTTGACATTAGGTTTTTTTGTTTGTTTTTCTAGGGTTGACATTCATTACTTCAATGACAATATATAGTATCCAAACAAATAATATATTTATTAAAAAAAACACAAAATATAAGATAATCTAAAAACTAATAATTACTATTAGTTATTAAATACTATGTTATTATATATATTGGATTGTATTTATAAATTATTATTATTATTTTAGTTATTTTGTGTCAAAATGCTAATAATAATTAAAWAAAAACTATCAATAAAACTGCACATATCTAGAAATTATTTAGTTTTATGTATTAATATTGTTATTATTATTTTTTTTGGATATTACAAGTATTACAGTTTTTTTTAATAATTTATGATTAAATATAATAAAAACAATTTTATTATTTAAAAAATAAAAGTTTACATATATTTTATGTTTTGTTTGTTTGTTTTATATATCATTAATGTTTTTGTTTTTTTTTTGATACATTAAATAGCGATAATAATTAATTAATTAATTAATTGTTTAGTTTTGTTAGTTTTTAAATACTTACTATTAATAACTTATTAACAAGTGTTAAATCATTTATAAAAAAAAAATAATAATAAAATTTCGACAACAAAAAACATTAAACACTTTTATTTGTTGATACAAAAAATAATACTAAAATTATTTTTATACTATTTAATGATTAAACTATACATCTAATATTATCATTATCTGAAAAAAATAAATAAATAAATTTACTATAATAAATTTTATAAATTTATAATATATATCTACTAATAAAAAAAATACTGTAATATTAATCATATTAATCATATAAAATACATTACATACACAAAACAATTTCAATGATAGCCCCCCCTCACACCCCTCCACCTAAAAAAATATGTTTGAAAAAAAATTATTAGTAATTAATTATTAATATTTTATATAATGTTAAATATATACTTAATAAACAAATTCATATATATATATATAATAACCATAAATAAAAACTATAATTAATTATTTTTACAAATAGTTTATTATATATATATAAATATATATATATTAAGTAGATATTTGATTTGCTTATCTTTAAAAAAAATTAATAATAAATTATGTATACACTTAACACACAAAAAAACTGATAACAAAATAATAATAATAATATGATAATAAAACATATATTATATTAACAAAAATTTTTGTTATTAATGTTTTTTATTTAAAAATTAATAGTAATTTATTTATTGATAATACAGTATATATATATATAAATTATATAATATTGTCGACAAGTTTAATATTTTTAATGTTATTTATATTTATATAATATATTGTTTTTTTAGAGAATATCACTGTATTGTATAATACTCTAAAAAATTATTATTATTATTATTATTACACTAAACTAAATGATATTATTATTTTTTTTGGTAATGTTTTTGATGATGACTATCATCTAATGTGGACTATCAGTACACTAATGACCCCGTAATGTACACATTGGATAGTATCTAAAAAAAATTACCTAAAAAAATACAATAAATTATATTAAAAAAAAAATTGTTTTATTAGCAAAATTGTTTACACACACACACACACACACACAACACACACACACACACAATACTAATACAGTWTATATATATTATTGATACTGTATTTACATTATTAAAACAAGATATGTTATCTATTTTTTTAGCTAAAAATTTTTATTTTATTTTAAAAAGTTATTGAACAGATCTAGTGATGAGATATAACATATATATATACCATATAAAGTATATATATATACAGTA
>NW_026533202.1:1292500-1295000 GCF_028296485.1 Oppia nitens | reverse complement strand
TTAAAATTTATAACAATATACTAGATATATATAATACGGTATAAAATATAATATGTTATATGTTTCATACATTTATACTGTAATAACAATAACAATAAAAATAATATAATAATAACTCATTTTATGGTGTTATCTCTCTCTCTTTTTCATTTATATATACAATAAATTGATATAACTATGTAATATATATATAATATTATATACACAATATTTTTATTGTTTTTAATAATGACTGCAAATTAAATTTATACACACAATAAAACTTATTACTAGTATTACATAAAATAGACACAAACAGAGAATATTCTGTAAATGTTTATATATATAGCACTGTATATAATATTAATGTAATAAATGTATGAAAATTTTTATTATTATATCTATTATTATTATTATTGTTAGGGCTTTATTACACATATAATTATAGTTACAAATTGTTGGACACCATAAAATAATGGGACCATATATTTGTTTTTGTGTTTTTGTTTTTCGCTTCAAATGTAATCACATTTTTGTCACTATTTATTTATTTATATGATATCTTATATAACACATAATTTATATGATATTTAACAAAATAAAATTGTATATTAATGTTTGACTACTACTACTACTACTACTACTAATACTACTACTACTACTACTACTACTACTACTAATACTACTACTACTACTACTACTACTACTACTACTAATACTAATACTAATACTACTAATACTATAACTACTACTACTACTACTACTACTACTACTACTACTACTACTACTACTACTACTAMTACTACTAATACTATAACTACTACTACTACTACTACTACTACTACTACTACTACTACTAATACTACTACTACTAATACTACTACTACTACTACTACTACTGAAACTTTTGTTTAATTATCATAACATTATAGGTTGTATTGTACTATACTTTCCAAATGTTTTGTAAAAAAAAAAGTTTTTTAAAAACAATATGTTATATACATATAGTATATAGAAATAAATGTTATCATAATTCTAAACTCATAACCTGTTATGATATAAACAAAATATAACATAATAAAAAACATTTATTAATTATAAAAAAATATAATTATATTATATATACTCTATAATATAGTAAATTAAAAACATATATATTATAATTGATATTATATAAAAATAATTTAAATTTTTGTTTTATACTGTATATTAGTGTATTTGACTGCAGTATTATATACATACAGTGTATATATCAATGAATCTCATAGACAGTTGATATATATATATATATATAATCCTTAATTAATTGATGAATTGTTTTGTTATAAATGCAAACAAATGGGTTAAACAAAAAAACGCTTAAAAGTATTTTGTTGTTTAAGTAAAGTATTTAGTATTTAGTAGTAGTTTTTTGTTGTTGAGTGTATATATATATATATTGTGTTTGTGTGTAAATAAAAATAAACGTCAATTTAAAAGACATTTTTTTTATTTGTTTGTTTAGTTTTGTTTGTTAAGTATTATTCACTGAAACTCATTGGTAATAAATCTTTATTATAGGTATATATATATATATATATACAGTAGTAAGTAATATATAAAGTATAGTATTCAAAAACTTTTATATATATATATATATATATATATTACTATTATTTGATTGATCTATACTGTATACTCAATATATTACCTGGATACAAACAACAAGATTTAACACATAACTTATTTTATAACATAAAATATAATTAAAAAAAATGTTAGTAAAACTTTATATATTAGACGTAAATTAGAAAATAATATTTAAAAAAATTAGATATTTTTTTTGTGGTGACTATTAGTGAAGTTTTTTATAATTTTAAAAAAGTGTTAATTTTTTTCAAAATAATTTTCACATATTATTATAAATGTTAGATGGCTATCCTAGTTTAGTTATTTAAAGGTAAAAAACAGGTTAACATAAAATAAATTAATAATATTTATATACAATAGAGGGATACCTGTTCACTGTTATATTGAAAATAATACATAGTTTTCAAATCAACTAAATTATTAATAAATATATATCATATATAATATATATATTAAATTCAATTGAAAATTTAAACAAAATAATTATCAATAATTACAAACATAACATTAAAAAAAAAATAAAATAAATTATAACAATTGTTTAGTATCATCACAAAAAAAATCTAAAATAATTTAACAAAAAAAATAACAAAATATATTAAAGTATATGTTTGCCATATGTTTGTTGGAAAAAAATAAACTTTTTAATATAATTTACTACTACTACTACTACTATAGCTATTATTATCATTAATAATAATATTTGATTCACAAATACATTATATATATATATATATATATATATATACGCCTAATAACATTATTGTTAATGTGTTTTAACGGTTTGGTTTAGGTATTGTTTAGATAGTAGAGAGAGAGAGAGAGAGAGAGAGAGAGAGAGAGAGAGAGAGAGAGAGAGAGAGAGAGAGATAGGACAGTCATTAAAAACACC
>NW_026533202.1:1270000-1285000 GCF_028296485.1 Oppia nitens | reverse complement strand
TGAATAATAAATTTTCAAAATAATATATATATATATATTTGTAAAATATTTATAATATTCAAATTCAATTTAAATTGTTTTGTGATTTATTTGTATTAAAAATTTTTACTATTAATATGTTTATTTTGTATTGTATTATAGGGTAAAATATTTACTATAATAATAAATCATTGATAAATTGATTGATTTAATATTAAAACAAAAAATATTATTATAATTTATTGTATTATAAAATTTATAATATAGATTTTATGAATAATGTATATATATATTAATATTAAGTAATGGTTTTTAATTTTTTATTTAAAACAAAATATTTTATATATATAATAATAAATCATTAAATATTAATTAATCAAAATTATTTAATAACTTAATTTATCAACAATACAAATAACAACAACAACAAAATAATTTTAAAATCAAAATTTCATGTCTAAATATATTACTGTAAATAAACTTTCAAAAAAATTGATTAAAATCTTATAAATAATTTTTAGATATATTATATATTTATATATATTTAATGATTTATTTGAAATATTTACTTATGAAATAAATTATTCACTTATCAAAAAATTAATACAAACAACAAAATAGTTTTATTAATATATAATTTTTTGTTATCTAAATGTTGATTAAATATATAGATCGCCTAAAAATAATAATAATAATAATAAATATTAAGATAATTTTTATTATAACATTTATGACCATATATTGCAAATATTTATGATTATAGTTTAAAAACATTTTTTTTAATATAATATATTAGTAGTGATAATAATCTTATATTTTATTGTCTGTTATATTGTTTGTTTCCATAAACTTGTAATTAAAGTTTATTTTCTTGAAAAAAATAAAAAAAAAAGATTTCAATCTTATGATTTCAATTATCAGATAAAAAACACATAAAACATATATATATAAAAAAATATTATATATAAATTGAAAATAATTTGTTTAATAATTGTTAGTAATAATAATAATAATACTAAATAAAATATACAATAATAATATATTTATTATTATTATTATTTATGTTTTAACACTTTTTTGTACATGAATTACATGTTATATAATATAATTTGTTATTAAATTATGTTTTTTGGTTGTTGTTATCCATATATATATATATGATTAATACAATACAATTTGCATAGATATTTATTATTATAATAATTAAAATAAATTATATATTATATATATACTGTATTTAATCTCAAATGAAATACACAATAATAATAAAAATTGAAATATTTGTTGATTAAATAACAAAAAATGATTTATTAGTTATTAAAAAAAACAATAAACTATAAAAAATAATATATATGAATATATATATATATTGTATATAAATAATAAATGTTATAACAAATATAATTTAATGCATTTGTATTATATTATTGTTTCAATATTTTTTTTATTTAATAATAATATTATTTATTTAATTTATAACAGTATATTACAGTGCTATAAGTTTATTGTTAGTATTATTATTATTATTAACATTAAACTATAATGTTGTTAAATGGCAACAAAAAAAACAACAAAATAATAAAATAATATTATATTCATTGAATAATATATATATATATTATTGTTGTTGTTGTTATAAATTATTATCTATTATATTATTATATACTATAGAAAATTTTATGATATAAATTTAACATTTATGTTAGTAATAATAATAATAATAAGTATATATTTATGATTTATATATTTTATTATACTATATATTTATGTATTAATATATATATATATCATATGTGGGACAGGTATTCAAGGTATGTCTGCATACTTTCTCTCTCTCTCTCTCTCTCTCTCTCTATATATATATATATATATATATATATATATACTGTATATATACATAAATATATTGAATTCAATGGCACACCCAATGCATTGATTATTATTATTATTATTTTTATTATTTATTGAAATTATTGAAAAATAAAATAAATTACAGCAAAAAAATAATAAATTGAAATAATTATAATTAACATTATATTTATATAGAAATTCTAAACATATTTTCTAAACATGTTTTTTTTATAATTAATATCTTTTAACAAATTAAATACCAAAAATTTGAAATTATATTTTAATTAAAACATTGATTTAGATAAATACTAGTTTTGTATATTTATTTTTTTGAATTAAATAAATAATTAATTAGAAAAATCAGGAAAAAAACTAAAACAAACAGTCATTTTATTAATAAATTAATTTTAAATGATTAAAATGATTAAATAATTAATTTTTATATATTTAATATTTAATAATACTTTACAATTCAATGAAATGAAAAAAAATTAATAATTTGATTAATTTATATGTCAATCATCGACTGGATTAACAAATAAAATATTAATATTATTTTTGGTAATATTTATTAAATTAATTTTTAATTTTTTAGTTACAATTTTAATAATATTTATTATTACAATAAACTCAACAAAAAAAACTATTATTTTATATATATTTTTTTCATAATCATTAACACACATAGATTATGGCAAATATATACCCATAAAAAATCATTAATAATAAAAAAAAGTGAAATAATTTATGTTAATATATATATATATATCTAATAATTTTTATACCATATTAACCATTTATATACAGTATATATCGTGTATTTAATTTATATATACAAAACTCAATGATTAATAGTCTCGTTGGCAATCATTGTATTACTATTTATCATATAATAGAGAGAAAGAGAGGAAATTTAATAGTATATATTAAACAACAAAAATATTAATAAATTATATTTCCAACTATTCATAGGATAATTATAATTTTAAAAAAATAGGAGTGAGTGAGTGAGTGAGTGAGTGAGTGAGTGAGTGAGTGAGTTAGAGATAGTTGAATAAAATAATTTAAATTTTAAATTATATATCATTAATCATTTAAAGCGATTAATGTATTTTTTTTTAAATATATAATTTATATCATATATATATATATTAAATTATTTTTTTTAAAAACTTACTTATATTTTCACTTATCATTACTTTAATTTTTGTTGTTGTTGTTTTACATAAATATGTTAATTTAAATTTTTAATATATTTAAATAAAATACGAATAATTATTTATTATTTTTTAGTTTTAGTATTAATTCAAAAGTAATTAATAATTTGATTTTTAAATCTGTTTTTTTACTTATAATAATAATAATAATTAACAGTTATTATTATAGTAATTATAAAATAAAAGTGAATTATAATAATAAATAATAAAATTTTTCTAAAAAAAAATAAATAAATATAATCACCATAATTATAAATTTATTGTTTTTTTAATTTAATGAATTTAGTAAAAATTGTTTAATAATAATAATAATAATAATAATAAATGTTTGGCAAAAGATTAATTATATCAATTTATTAACTTAAATATATACTGTATATATATTTGATATATATTGATAGATAGTTATTTTAATAATTTTAATTAAAAACAAAAAAAATAATAACCTACATTAAATTTTTCAATACGAAATTAATTAAAACATTAATTTTATTTTTGTTTGCAATAATTAAAAAATTATCAATTTTTGTTTTTGAAAACTAATTTATTTTTCTTAATAATAATAATACAGACAAAATATACTGTTTTTTTTAATAAAATATATATATTTTTTAATTTATATTTATTAAAAGTTTGAAGTTAACTTTATATATATATATATATATATATAGTTAGTATATACTTGTATATAATTTATATCAATATATATACAGTATATTTAGGATATATTATATATATATATTGAAAAATAAAATGTTTTGTAAGATTAATTTATTAAGTGATTGAGTGAGTGAGTGAGTAAGTAATCATTAGCGATGATAGCAAACCATTTATCTTATGACAAGTGATGCAATTTATTAATGTATTTATTGCGTGTATTGAAGGATATATAGTATATTGTAGTTAATGATAGAGAGAGAGAGAGAGAGAGAGAGAGAGAGAGAGAGGCCTAAAAATTTCTATATATATATATATATATATAGTATTATATGATACCCGTCCTCTCACTTTATATACAGTTTGTTGTTTACTGTCTATAAGTTGGCACTGGTAGGTAGATAGATAGGATGGATAGGATGCACCCGTCAAATATATTATATATATATAGTATTATATATATACTGTATATATTGTATGTATTAGTTGATGATTTTTAGTAGTAATTATTTGGCACACAATCGGCTCATTATTTAGAAGATTATTACAACAATTTTTTTTTTTGAAATAACAAAAAATTATTACTACATTATATGGTGTGTAATCAAAATTAAATGATAATGGGGGGGGTGGGGGTGGAAATGGCGCCCCCATTTTTAAATGTATTTTGTTAATGTTGTTGTATATTATTAATAGACATCAAAATCATTATTATTATTATTATTATTATCTATGATATAATGTATTGTATTTTTTTATAAATATTAGGTGTAATTAATAGTTTCATACATTATATGTCTAATATATTTTGTATATCTAAACGTTTTTTATATTAAAAAATATATATATATTTGCTGTATATAATTTATATACACTTAATTAATTATTGTTTTTTTGATAGTTTTATGTTTTACATGTTATATTAATTGCTAATGTAATTAATAAATTATAAATTACTGATAAATAATTAGTATTATTATTATTTTTTTTGTTACTTAAATATACTATATTTTGTTTATTCAATTTATAGTTTAAATAATCTATTAAATAGTTTATTTAATTTATTTATTTATATGCAGTTATACATGTATATAGTTATATGAATTTTATTTAATATGATATCATTTTTTAATAAATAAATAATAATTTATATTTATATATAGCATATATATATATAGTCAGTAGTTAAATGATGATGAGTGCACTGCTCAGCACCGGTAGGTTTAACTATAGTATTGCTTTTATATATATATATATATATATACTTCTGGTGCGATAAAAGATATAGTATTACTCACTCACTTAGAGAGAGAGAGAGAGAGAGAGAGAGAGAGAGAGAGAGAGAGAGAGAGAGAGAGAGAGAGAGAGAGAGAGAGAGAAGAGAGAGAAGAGAGAGAGAGAGAGAGAGAGAGTATGACTGACAGGTAATCAATCAAATAAGTGCCAGATTTTGATTGCCTACTCATTGCTCATTTAGTATAGAGGATAGAGAGAGAGCTTATGTATGTATTATCTTTTGGGGGCTCAAAATGTCTGTCCATTTACTTATAAGGTGTTACCAAAAAAAACAATAGATTATAATGAAATGTGTGAAAAAAAATTTAAGTAAATCGTTGACTACTATTACTACTACTACTACTACTACTATAGTATGTTATCTTTAAGTACAATATTATTTTGATTTATAAGTGTTTATATAAAAAAAAAATTTATTATAATTTATTGTATATTTTATTTTTTTTTAGAAAAAATACATTAAATTTTATTTTTTGTTTGTTTGTTAATATTAACTGTAGGCGTTTGGGTGTAGGTATGTATGTATGTATGTGTGTGTTTTGAGCACTAGGAGATCATTGCAATCACTACCATCACAACCAACTACCACCCATTGTCGCCCCCACCTTAAAATCAGCACTACTCAATTTAAAAAAAAAAATAATATTAATTTAAATGTCAATCAAAATCTTATAAACAGTATATATATATATATATTATTTTTAAGTATTATTTTTTATTTTTACAAATATTAAATAATAATAATAATAAATTTTAATTAAATTAATAGCAATTGATTATAACATTATAATTTTATGTATATATAAGTTTATAATAATATATATATATTATATATTTTATAGTTGTCTGATAAGTTTTAATAAAAAATTAATTTTATGAAGTTTATGATTTTTTTTATATATTATTTTTTTTAAAAAAATAATAATATATAATGTATATATAAAAATAATTATTTTAATTTTAACAAATATATAACTCAAAAAAATAATAATAATAAATATATAATTATAATATACAGTATATATATATATAAGAATATTCTGTTATCAAAAAATTAATGTTTTAAACAAAAATATATTTTATATATTATAATAATAATAATATAGTAATGTATGCATCGGTATGTAATGTATAATGTTATAGATATTAATATTTATGTCACTAATGACTAAAAATTGACATATCATTTATCATTTAATGTCAAATTAATATATATATATATATAATACTGTATATAATATAGTAGTGATATATACCCAGTCATTTAAATAGGTATGAGCCCAACATAACACATGTATTTATATAATAAAATAATCGGTAAAACACTGGCCGTTACTAATGATAAAATTATATATTATTTGTTATTTTTTACAATTAATATTTAAAAACATTAAAATATAAACAATATTAATGAAAACAATAAATATTACAAAATTTATTAATATCTAAATGTTGAAAAACACATCTATCTATCTATAAGTTTAATTGTTAAATATTTTCAATAAATTATTTATAATTTAATTTATTTTTTACAACACCTGTACAAAAAAAACTATAGCTTTACTAAACTATAGAGTCAATTATGCATTGTTTGTGTATATATATACTGTATATATGTCTAATAATTATCTAATTTATAAATAAAATTTTAGTAATAATATTATGTATTACAAGTAAGTATATGATGTATTTTTAATTATAAAAAAATAATTCAAACAAAAAAAATAATATATTAAAAAACAGTATTATAGTTGTTAATATAGATTTTAATTATGCTGTATTAATATTGACACCACACACTTGTATAAATAATAATTTTATATCATTTAAATCAATATTATTAAATTCAAATTATGATTATGATTAGTATTATTGATATTTCTATTATGTATTAATTTTTTAGTTATTTTTTTTATTTTCCAATTTTTCTCTATATATAATCAAACCAGATTCTCATATAGTGTTTGAAATCTAATTATTTAAAAATATCTAAACTAATTATTAAGTTAATTAATTACCAAGTATATAAGTATTCATTAAAAAACTTTTTTGTACAAATAATAATTTTATATCATTCAAAACAATACTATGAAATTCAAATTCATTATGTTTATGATTAGTATTATCGATATTTCTATTATGTATTAATTTTTTAGTTATTTTTTAAATTTTTAAATTTATCTCTATATAAAATCAAACCAGATTCCCATATAGTGTTTGAAATCTAAATATTTATATAAAAAACAATAAAATTAAAATAAAATTTGAAATTTTTTTTAATTAATTACTAAATTAATAACAATAGTTTAGTTAAAAAATCCAACTATTGTTTATGGATATCCTAATACATAGGCCGGCAATTTGTAATAATTGATTTTGCAATAACTTATGAAAGAATAGATGTGTATTATAATTGATTATACCTTTAATATTGTATTTAGATGTCAATAGTACCGATTGACCGAAATTATTTTATTTAAAAAAATATCGTTGTCTACAATTATCAAATTTTATATAATTTTTATAATTTAAATTTAATAATTTTTATATTATTAAAATAAATTTTTATATTATAATGTTAATAATTTTTTTTAAATAAAAAAAAAACATACTTTTTAATAGATTATATATATATATATTAATAAAACAATAAAAAAAATTAATTAAATAAAATATCATATTAGAATTATCGATATTTTTATTATGTATTGATTTTTTAGTTATTTAATAATAAAATCAAACCAGATTCCCATAAAAATATTAAAATTAAAATAAAATTTGAAATTTTTTTTAATTAATTACTAAATTAATAACAGTATTATAGTATGTTATATACATTTTAATTATACTGATATTAATATGTAGATTGTATTATAATTGATTTATATATATATATTAAAATTATTTTAAACAATAAAACTAATTAAATTTTATATAATTTTTATAATTTAAATTTGTAATTTTTCTATTAAAATAAATTTTTATATTAATGTTAATAATTTTTTTTCGAAAAAAACATACTTTTTAATAGATTATAATAATTAAAAAAATTAATTAAATAAAAAATATTAAATAAAAAATATTAAAAACAGTATTATAGTTGTTATATACATTTTAATTATACTGTATTAATATGTAGCTTTACGCTTATATATATATATTAATAAAACAATAAAACTAATTAATTACTAAGTATATAAGTAATCAAAAAAACTTAAAATTAAAATTTTATATCATTCAAATCAATATGAAATTCAAATCCATTATGCTTATGATTAGAATTATCGATATTTTTATTATGTATTGATTTTTTAGTTATTTATTAGATTTTCCAATTTTTCTCTATATAAAATCAAACCAGATTCCCATATAGTGTTTGAAATCTAAATATTTATATAAAAAACAATAAAATTAAAATAAAATTTGAAATTTTTTTTAATTAATTACTAAATTAATAACAATAGTTTAGTTAAAAAATCCAACTATTGTTTATGGATATCCTAATACATAGGCCGGCAATTTGTAACAATTGATTTTGCAATGACTTATGAAGGAATAGATGTGTATTATAATTGATTATACCTTTAATATTGTATTTAGATGTCAATAGTACCGATTGACCGAAATTATTTTATTTAAAAAAATATCGTTGTCTACAATTATCAAATTTTATATAATTTTTATAATTTAAATTTGGATAATTTTTCTATTAAAATAAATTTTTATATTAATGTTAATAATTTTTTTTCGAAAAAAACATACTTTTTAATAGATTATAATAATTAAAAAAAATTAATTAAATAAAAAATATTAAATAAAAAATATTAAAAACAGTATTATAGTTGTTATATACATTTTAATTATACTGTATTAATATGTAGCTTTACGCTTATATATATATATTAATAAAACAATAAAACTAATTAATTACTAAGTATATAAGTAATCATTAAAAAACTTTTTTGTACAAATTAAAATTTTATATCATTCAAATCAATATGAAATTCAAATCCATTATGCTTATGATTAGAATTATCGATATTTTTATTATGTATTGATTTTTTAGTTATTTATTAGATTTTCCAATTTTTCTCTATATAAAATCAAACCAGATTCCCATATAGTGTTTGAAATCTAAATATTTATATAAAAAACAATAAAATTAAAATAAAATTTGAAATTTTTTTTAATTAATTACTAAATTAATAACAATAGTTTAGTTAAAAAATCCAACTATTGTTTATGGATATCCTAATACATAGGCCGGCAATTTGTAACAATTGATTTTGCAATGACTTATGAAGGAATAGATGTGTATTATAATTGATTATACCTTTAATATTGTATTTAGATGTCAATAGTACCGATTGACCGAAATTATTTTATTTAAAAAAATATCGTTGTCTACAATTATCAAATTTTATATAATTTTTATAATTTAAATTTGGATAATTTTTCTATTAAAATAAATTTTTATATTAATGTTAATAATTTTTTTCGAAAAAAACATACTTTTTAATAGATTATAATAATTAAAAAAAATTAATTAAATAAAAAATATTAAATAAAAAATATTAAAAACAGTATTATAGTTGTTATATACATTTTAATTATACTGTATTAATATGTAGCTTTACGCTTATATATATATATTAATAAAACAATAAAACTAATTAATTACTAAGTATATAAGTAATCATTAAAAAACTTTTTTGTACAAATTAAAATTTTATATCATTCAAATCAATATGAAATTCAAATCCATTATGCTTATGATTAGAATTATCGATATTTTTATTATGTATTGATTTTTTAGTTATTTATTAGATTTTCCAATTTTTCTCTATATAAAATCAAACCAGATTCCCATATAGTGTTTGAAATCTAAATATTTATATAAAAAACAATAAAATTAAAATAAAATTTGAAATTTTTTTTAATTAATTACTAAATTAATAACAATAGTTTAGTTAAAAAATCCAACTATTGTTTATGGATATCCTAATACATAGGCCGGCAATTTGTAACAATTGATTTTGCAATGACTTATGAAGGAATAGATGTGTATTATAATTGATTATACCTTTAATATTGTATTTAGATGTCAATAGTACCGATTGACCGAAATTATTTTATTTAAAAAAATATCGTTGTCTACAATTATCAAATTTTATATAATTTTTATAATTTAAATTTGGATAATTTTTCTATTAAAATAAATTTTTATATTAATGTTAATAATTTTTTTTCGAAAAAAACATACTTTTTAATAGATTATAATAATTAAAAAAAATTAATTAAATAAAAAATATTAAATAAAAAATATTAAAAACAGTATTATAGTTGTTATATACATTTTAATTATACTGTATTAATATGTAGCTTTACGCTTATATATATATATTAATAAAACAATAAAACTAATTATTTATAAAAGTATATAAGTATTCATTAAAAAACTTTTTTGTACAAATAATAATTTTATATCATTCAAATCAATATAAAATTCAAATTCATTATGCAATTTGTAACAATTGATTTTGCAATGATTTATGAAGTGATAGATCTGTATTATAATTGATTATACGTTGTGTATTGATGTCAATAGTACCGATTGACCTCTAATTATATGTTTAAAAAAAATATCGTTGTCTTCTATTAACAAATTTGGATAATTTTTTTATTAAAATATTTTTATATTACTATTAATAATTTTTTTCAAAATAAACTAATAGATTATTATAATTAAAAAATATAATTAAATTAAATATACTTTATTTAATACCGATTGATCTCTAATTATTTGTTTTAATAAATATCGTTTACATTTATCAAATTTATATAGATTTTGACAGTTTAATTTTTGATAATTTTTTTATTACAATAAATTTTTATATTATTTTTAAAAAAAAAATATATAATTATAATTAAAAAATGAAATAAAAAAGATTATTAAAAAACAGTATTATAGTTGTTAATATACATCTTAATTAGACTGTATTAATATTGGCTTTTTATTGTATATGTAATGGATATTTGAAAATTAGAGGTTATTTTTAGTATGAATGAGTCAAATGCTATTCAAAGAGATTATTCAGTATTCAAATAGCAATCAATATTCATCTTTTAGTTAAAAGTAAGAGTTTATAATATATTTTATATGATTTATAAGTTTAATAATTCAATATTCTGTTAATAATTAGTAATCAATATTCAGAGAATCAACTATTCATATGATATAAGTCTAATATCGAGTAATTCAATGCAAAAGTTATGATAATTAGTATTATTTAAAATATTTTATATATTGAATCAGATTTATATTATTTATTGTAAATTTCCTAATCTAATGATTAATGCAACTATGAATTTATGTCTATATAAGAACTTGATTATTGAAATGTAAATTCAGTCTAGAATTAGAGTCCTAAGAGATAATCATAAAAGATAGTCTAAGAAAGTGAGGATTCAGAGAAGGCGGTCTAAGGAGGTCCGACCTAAAAGAGAGAGAGAGAGAGAGGGACAGAGAGCCCATATATAAGAAAACATCATTATCTATATTTATATTCATTTTGTATGCTTTTATAAATTTAATTTATTATAAATAAAGTGGTTTATTGTTAACGAAATGTGATGTGATTTAGATATTGATTGTGAATAGAGTTAAGATATAGAACGCCTATCAAGTGATAGTGTGATTACGAGTAGTGCTACAGAAGAGATCGGAATCGTGAGGACGCGTGACATATATTGGAAGTGATTATTCGACAGCGATATTGCGAGACCAGACATACTGTCTGAATTAGATCTAAGAGTACCTGAGCTTTGAGCTATAGTTCCTTGTAAACAGTCGGCTTAAAATACCGTCCATTACATATATAAAACTAATTAGTAAGTTAATTAATTAATAAGTATATAAGTATTCATTAAAAAATTTTTTTGTACAAATTAAAATTTTATATCATTCAAATCAATATGAAATTCAAATTCATTATGTTTATGATTAGAATTATCGATATTTTAATTTTGTATTAATTTGTTATTTTTAAATTTTTAAATTTTTCTCTATATAAAATAAAAACCAGATTCCTAATGTGTTTGAAATCTAAATATATATATATGAAAAACAATTAAATTAAAATTATATTGGAATTTTTTTAATTTATTTCTAAATTAATAACAATAGTTTAGTTTTAGTATTCTTATCCAACTATTGTTTATGGAAATCATAATACATAGGTCGGCAATTTGTAACAATTGATTTTGCGATGATTTATGAAGTGATAGTATTATAATTGATTAAACGTTGAATATTGTATTCAGATGTCAATAGTACCGATTGACCGAAATTATTTGGTTTAAAAAAATATCGTTGTCTTCTATTAACAAATTTGGATAATTTTTTTTATTTAAATATTTTTCTTTTATAATAAATTTTTATATTGATAATAATTATTTTTTTCAAACAAACACCAATAAATTAAAAAATATGATTAAATAAAATATCTATTAAAAATGAAAATAAATTACCGATTGACCTCTTATTATTTGTTTAAATAAATATCGTTGTCTACTATTATCAAATTTATATAGATTTTGACAGTTTAAATTTTGATAACTAATAAAAATAAWTTTTTAGTTTTTAAAAAAACATACATACCAATAGATAATTATAATTAAAAAATTAAATAAAAAAGATTATTAAAAAACAGTACTATATTTTTTAATATACATTTTAATTACTATTAATATTAATATTGGTTTTACGCTTTAAGCGATACCGATTGATCTCTAATTATTTGTTTAAATAAATATCGTTGTCTACTATTATCAACTTTGGATARTTTTTTTTTATTAAAATAAATTTCTTTACTATTGTTAATAATTTTTTGTTTCAAAAAAAACACATACCAATAGATTATTATAAAGTTAATCTATTAAAATTATTAGTTATTATTAATTGTTAAGTATATCATCAAAATTGATCACAATATGATGATGATGAATATTTATAATAATTAATTATAAATAATTATAATGTATTTTAATAATAATCAGTTTTTCTAAAAATTTTATTYAAACTTWTTTATTAATTAATTTCATTAAATTCATTAATTATAGTATTATAGTAAAAAACTAATAATATTATTTAATTATTATTATGTAAAAAAAAATGTTAMAATTTAATAATAAATATTAAGATAACAAAATTAACACTGGTGGGATCCCATAGATAGAAATTTTTCTATTATTTTATTATTATTTTTTTTAATTTTTTTGCCAACACTACATACCGGTTTTGGGGACTTTTTTTTATGAAATTTTATGAAAAATTTTAAAAATTAAAAAAAATTAAAAATTACAACAACAACAACAACAAATTTTTAGGACAGACAGACATATAGAATACAGAAATCTTATATACAGTTTCAACCTTTTCAAGAGATAATTAGAAAATTAATAGTAAAAATAAATTATTATTATTTTTATTTATCAAGTTAACTAGCTAAATTTCTATAATAGTTAATAAATTAATATAATAATATTATAATATACATTATATAAGTTATAATTATAAAAATTAATWTATACATATTAWTATTWTTTTTAAAAAAATAATTGTTAAATATATTTATGTTTTTTTTGAATAAAATATTTTATAATATTTTTCTAAAAATTATACCTACAAAAATTTAACAATAATTAATATWATAGCCTAAATGTTGCTAAATATTATTAATTTTTTTATTAGTAATACTAATACATTATAAATGTGTGCTATATTTTTTTTATTGTACAATAATAGTACCCAAAAAATAATAATAATAATAATAAAWTTTTTTGTAATTAATGATTTACTTACTATTAAATTCATTAATTTTCAATGATTAATTAACATACAATATATATATGTATTTAATTATTTARTGTATATATGTATAAAAATATATTGTGTTTTATATCATATATATATATATACTATATATATAAWSCTATTTGTTAKGAAAAAAATTATATAATTAGATATTATTATTTAATATTAATAGTAGTATTAAAAACCATTAAAAAATTATTATAAATTATAATTTATTTTTGGTGTGCATATGATATGAATTATTATAAGCTATTAAAATAATTTTTTTTATGGTTTTAATATCATAGATAGTGTTTTTATTTATGATACTATAGTATATATAATTTATATATTTTTAATTAAACATTATTTAATATAAATAATTAATTAATGTATAAAATATTACAAATATTACATGACAATTATTTTTGATTTAAATATTATTATTTTAATTTTTTTTAATAGATAATTAGACATGTATTTTTTTGTAAATTTATTAATAATTAATAAATAYTAGTTTTACTTTAGATACTTAAAAAATACTTAAATTATTATTATTTTAAAAATATAATCTCTAATGTATCTTAAAAAATAAATTATTTAAATAAATTATATAATTTTTTTTAACAAAAATATAGAAATAAATGTAATATTATTTTCTTAATATATTAATTTTTAATATTTTTTGAAAACTTTTTATTTCACTAATATTATTATTATTATAAATTATAAATTATTTATTACAATCTTAAATATTTAAATATATTGTAAATTTATATCAAAAATGTTTTATTATACAAATAAAATATCTACTTATATGTACTTTTATTTTACTTATATTATAGATTAACATATTGTATAGATTTTAATACATATATATATATATTAAAATAAGTTATATATTTAAATATTTATATAAAATATATATAATAAATATTAAAGTAAAGCTAATGTATAACTTATATATATATATATAAATATATTTTAATGTATTTATTATTAGTTTATTTTATTATTATTTCTAAAATGTAAAATACTAGAAATATTGTACATTAATATATATATATATATATATACTGTACTTATTAAGTACTTATACTGTATTTATTAAAATAATGTTATAATTTTTTTTGTTGATAAAAATAA
>NW_026533202.1:1257500-1262500 GCF_028296485.1 Oppia nitens | reverse complement strand
ATACTAAAAATATATAATAATAATAATAATCATAATCATAATACAGTAATAATAAAATATTCACAAACTATTTTGTGAAAATAAAAAAAAACATTAATTTTTATTATCATTACTTCCTCTAAAAATATATATATTGCTATCACTTGATGTTGTTGTTGTTGTTATCACTTTTTTTTATATATTTAGTAATATAGTTATCAAAAATAATTTTTAACAGTTTTTGTTAGTTTGTATGTATATATATGTGTATATAATAAGTGAAAGTAATAYTTATTTTTTTTTGGTTAGTGTTATAACATATTTTTTTAACACTATTATCATTATTATTATTATTGTGTTGTTGTGATTACAAGTTTTGTAACATAAAATACACTGTTATATATTGTATATATATTTTTTTGACGCCTATTTACTGGCAAAACACTTAATTATAGTGACTTTTTTCTATAAAATAAAAATTTAATGATATATCCCAGTGCTTGCTCTCAAACATCATTATATATATATAGTTATATTATAAATATATATATATATATATGTATTTGTGTGTGTCTTCAAAAAAAACTTATTGTCCATTTCCTGAATGACATACACACTCCCCTACCGGGAGTCTCATCCATATTCCTAATGCTTACCCACAAAATAAAACATTACAACACATTATAAGAGASAGAGAGAGAGAGAGAGAGAGAGAGAGAGAGAGAGAGAGAGAGATAGAGTTAGAGAGAGAGAGAGAGAGAGAGAGAGAGAGAGAGAGAGAGAGAGAGAGAGAGAGAGAGAGAGAGAGAGAGAGAGAGAGTTAGATAGAGAGAGATATATAGTTAGAGAGAGAGAGAGAGAGAGAGAGAGAGAGAGAGAGAGAGAGAGAGATAGAGAGAGATAGATAGTTAGAGAGAGAGAGAGAGAGAGAGAGAGAGAGAGAGAGAGAGAGAGAGAGAGAGAGAGAGAGAGAGAGAGAGAGAGAGAGAGAGAGAGAGAGAGTTAGAGAGAGAGAGAGAGAGAGAGAGAGAGAGAGAGTTAGATAGAGAGAGAAAGAGAGTTAGAGAGTTAGAGAGAGAGAGAGAGAGAGAGAGAGAGAGAGAGAGAGAGAGAGAGAGAAATCTCCTGATAATATAATTGCTATTATAGTATATATACAGTAGTTATATGTTATTTATAAACATATAGAGTATCTTTATATATATATATATATATATATAAATTATATGATTATTATAGTATATATATATTATGYGTTGACACACACACACATATATAGCTTGAAACACTTTATAAATAAATGTGATATAATTTTATGATTATTGTTGTCAATTATAATGATTGCTATTATTATTATTATTATGTACTARTATTTAGTAATATTACAGTAAAAAAACTTTGTTGTTGTTGTTGTGATCATTAATAATATTACAGTATATAATATATATACTGTATATATATATATATATATATATATAATTTAGATATATATATTATATCACATGTAGTGGTAATAATATCTACCGTTTCCTCCCTCTGGTTCATAATCATCATATMATATATTTATGAGTCAAATAAAAAATAATAATAACACATGAAAACCATTACTATATATATATATACAGTATATAAATATATATAATTTATATATAATGCACTGTAGAGTACAAGTTATATAATAATAATAATAATGTTTTTATTTGTGTCGTTTTGATTGCCATACAGTTTATGTGTGATTGTCAACATTTTGATGTCTATTATATATATATATATATATATAAACTACTGTATTATATATATATATATACTTTATACAACTTATATATATATATATACAATAAATGCAACAAAAAAACCAACAAATGTCTACACAATAATATAATCAAACAGTTTTTAAATATAACAATTGTTTTAATATTTTATGAGAGAGAGAGAGAGAGAGAGAGAGAGAGAGAGAGAGAGAGAGAGAGAGAGAGATACTTATGACAAGACTTATGGTATATAATGACATCAAACAGTTATAGTAATAACAAAAAAAATAAAAATAAATAAAACTAAATGTTATAACAATTGTTTAGTATATATACTGTATATCAAACAAACAAAAAATCCTCAATATGTATGTGCAATGTTGTGACAAATTTATTTGTCAAAAATTATTTTTTTATGATATCAAAGTATTAGACAATAATATTTTTTTAAATTTTTTTTTCTCATTTATATATTTATAACAAMAAAAAAGTGTGAAAACATACAWATATATCATGTCAAATATCAAGTAATGTTTGTTTTTTTATGTAACAATTGTATGATAATGTCATTAAAACATATCATATTTTAATATATTTATAATATATATATATATAAACATTCAAAAAAAAAACAAACACACGGTTTATGATGACATATGACAACTGAAAACAACAATAAAATAAAAACATTATATTTTATATATAKAGTATATAAAAGTACAATAAATATATATAAATATTTTATATAATCATAAATAAGTTATCAATTATTTAATACACTTATATATATATACAGTACTTATRTATAAATTTTATATTACATAAGCGCTTATAGTTATAACAATAGTTTATTATAGTTTTTTGTTTGTTTGTTATTATTAATATTTAATCTAACATTTTATAGTWAAAATTATAAATTACTTTAAAAAATAAAAATAAATTTACTTTTTTTAATAAAAAAACTGTTGTAATGTCAGAGTATTATAATTTTGTTTACTATTRTTATAATATTAAACAAAAATAATAATTATATTATTAAACTACTCTAATAATAATAATAAAGTAATATTTCTATATAAATAAATAATAAATTAWTATTCAACAACAAAAAAACAATGCAATAAAATAATTTATATTTTGCAATAATTTTATGCATATTTATAACAAAATTTATTATWATATATATTTTCTAAATTATATTTAAATATATATTTATTTGTATATTTAAATTAATATATTAACATAAAATATTTGTTGTTTTTTTAATATTATATATAAATAGTACTTATTTATTGATTTAATATTATAGTATATTTTAATTATAAACTGTTATTATAATACATTAGTGTAATATACTAGATTAATATATGTATATTATATTTAATTATATTTTATAATTTTGCAATAATAATAATAATAATTTTACATAAATAAATTAATCAAACAAATAAATTAATCAATATTTTATTTTAATTATAAACTGTAATTATAATATTTATGACTATTCTATACTATTTATATTATAACTTATTTGATTTAATAAKWTAGTAGATGCCATAGAAAATGATATTTTTTAAAAATTTAATTAATTACATAATTTACAAAAAATGTAAAATTTTTAATCTAATATATGAATTATAAACAGTATAATATTTAGTTGTAATTTTATTTAATAATAATAATACAATTTTTAAAAATATACTGTATATTACACATATAAATACATACAGCAAAAAACTTTTACCTAACCTAAAAAAAATAAATATTAGTTTGTATTGAAAAATAAAAAAATATTAGTTGACAATAATTTTCACCAAAAAATTTTTGTTCAATAAAAACTTGTATATGAATTGATGTGAAATTATTATTGTTGTTATAACTATAGACTACTACTACTATTGTATATATATATATATATTGTGTAATAAATAGTTTAGTAAAGTCCTAGTCAAGCACCGGGAGGTTTTCATAAATAATTTTTTMTCTTTTWACATTTAAYATACAATATTTATCRCACACTAAATTAATCATATAGTTTGCCACTACTACTACTACTACTACTACTACTACTACTACTACTACTACTACTACTACTACTACTACTACTACTACTACTACTACTACTACTACTACTACTACTACTACTACCTGTCAATACAGGTATGTATTATTGTATTTACAATAATAATAACAATAACAGTAACATTCAAGTGTAAAATATAAAAATTTATAACAATATWTATMTATAAAGTCATATTATAATATATATGTAATATATATATAGGTAAATATATAGTTATTGCTGTAAATATTTAAAAGCATATTTTATTAGCATTTTTTGTACACAAAAAAAATGTAATAATAATTACAAACAATAATGTATAATATATTTTTTAAAATTTATATCAAAAATATATATATATAATATTACAATAATTATTTAAACTCTAGAAATATATATATTTATACGTTATATATAGACTTAATTTTTGAAAAATAATATTTATTATGTGTGAGTTTAAACATAATTATTATTTTTTAAACAAATTTATTGAAAATATTTTTCACCCAAAAAATACAAAAAAAATTATTCAAACTATTGACTTGTATTTTCTCAATATAAATGATTTATTGCTTTTAGAAAATCATTATAGATTTATACATTATATACATATATATATATAGGGAACGGTAGGTTAACCTAGGGACAAAGGTCAGGGATGTACTGGTATTAGTATAGGTAGTTTTATTTTGTAACAAAAAATTGTATGTATGTTTGGGTGGTTGTCATACACGTCCATAAATAATCGGCCCAATTGTCAGTCCAAACAAATGACTGGCTGACTGACTAACTGAGCCCTACTAATACCAGTCCTATCACACACACTATCCCAGTGCTGATGTACGGTATGTTTGAGACTAACAATTGCTATTATTATTGTTAAATAAATTATTTTGTATGACAGCCTATCTTATGATATATTATATATGTATGATATATCCCGCAGCGAGTCTACCCCTTACTGTGCCATTTGGATAGACAGCCTAAAGATCTCCCTAAGCTCTCTCTCTCTTTATTTCATATGTCTATTGCCCGATGATTTGGTGGGTGCTATGTGTGTGTGTGTGTGTGTGTTTGGGTGGTTGTATTAGTACGGTGTCGATCATCACACACACATACATACATACATACACACACATACAAACATACAGTACATACATAGTGTAAAATCATTACAAATAAAAATAAACTAAAGTTTTATACATTTC
>NW_026533202.1:1247500-1252500 GCF_028296485.1 Oppia nitens | reverse complement strand
ATAATAATAATAATAATAATAATAATAATAATAATAATAATAATAATAATAATAATAATAATAATAATAATAATAATAATAATAATAATAATAATAATAATAATAATAATAATAATAATAATAATAATAATAATAATAATAATAATAATAATAATAATAATAATAATAATAATAATAATAATAATAATAATAATAATAATAATAATAATAATAATAATAATAATAATAATAATAATAATAATAATAATAATAATAATAATAATAATAATAATAATAATAATAATAATAATAATAATAATAATAATAATAATAATAATAATAATAATAATAATAATAATAATAATAATAATAATAATAATAATAATAATAATAATAATAATAATAATAATAATAATAATAATAATAATAATAATAATAATAATAATAATAATAATAATAATAATAATAATAATAATAATAATAATAATAATAATAATAATAATAATAATAATAATAATAATAATAATAATAATAATAATAATAATAATAATAATAATAATAATAATAATAATAATAATAATAATAATAATAATAATAATAATAATAATAATAATAATAATAATAATAATAATAATAATAATAATAATAATAATAATAATAATAATAATAATAATAATAATAATAATAATAATAATAATAATAATAATAATAATAATAATAATAATAATAATAATAATAATAATAATAAATGATGAATAATAATGATAAATAAGAGGAGGCACAGTGGTGTAGTGGTTAGTGTGTAGGGCTATGTAGTGTAATGGAGAGTAAGATCTATAGTTCGAGCCCCGATGTGGTAAAGCAATTTTTCTGAGAAAAAAAAATGTTTTAACTGTGCTTCCCGTCCCTGCCCAACCAACGCTGTTTAGGACGGCCAACTTAAGTAGTATGGGGAAAGCGGGGTGCTAAGTGAGGACGAGTTTCTGCCCGACCCCGGGTATCGGTACTTCGGTATCGGTACCCACCTGGGGGTACCCGCAAGGGTGCCCCCACCCGGGGGTGCCAGTAAAAAGGTGCCCCCACCCCGAAGAGACGTCCGCAAGGATGTCTCTTCACCCTTCGAGTAGTTACTCGTCCTCACACGCAATGGCCACTTTTGTTTCAAAAAATAAAAAAATCCTATTTCAACAAACACATGTTAGTGGTGAGAAATGGGTGGCAATAGACACATGTTAGTGTTGAGCTTATTCTAGGGACTGGGACCCCGTAAAAAGGCCAAAAACAAATATATATATAATTATGATTACACGTAGTCGAAGGAATAACGGGGGGTGTTCGGGAGGTACCCTCTCAAATAAATCCCGCGTTCAGCAGGTAGGCATTGACTGCAGTTCGTTAAGTATGCATCATATCCCACGCAGTGATGTGCTATGCGGGCAAAGCTGTGATGTAATGCGACCGCAGACTAGTCAACAAAATCAGACTAACCTCCAAAATGTTTCAGTTCAAGCTGGTTCCCAGCGACAACTGACCAATTTGGTTGAAAAATCGCAAAAGCGCATGAAATGGACACATGAGATGAATACCTTGATAATGCGCGAATACTACAGATCAACTCGACTCGAAACAAATATGACTGATTACAGAAACCAAATTTACTTAGCATTCAAACAGAAATATCCAGAACTAAATGTAACGGAACAAAGAATTGCAGACCAGCGGCGATTCTTAGCAAAGAATAATAAAATATCCCCAATAGAATTACAAGAAATCAAACAGCAAGTGGCACATGAACTATCATTAAATGAAACAACTGAATTAAATACCACAGTAGAAGTAGTGCCAGAAATGGAAGAGACACCTACAACAACAGATAACAGAATCAATACAAATGATGAAATAAATAGAATAACAGCAGAAAATGAACTAAAAACTTCTTTAGAACAATATAAAGACTTTGAAATAGAACTCAGACCTAAGTTACCAAAAATAAAAAGTGGCGTAAAAACAAGATCTACAATAATAACAATTAATGATATACTTAAAGATTACATCGAAGATAACATGTCGTTGAGCACAATTAATACAATAACATACTGTGCAGCAGTAGCAGTATCGAGACTCTTAGGCTACAAAATACAACACATGTCAACTACAAAACTAAATCAAGAAAATATAATACCTAAATGGCAATAATAATAAAAAAAGAGAGGCACAGTGGTGTAGTGGTTAGTGTGTAGGGCTAGTAGAGTAATGGAGAGTAAGATCGTGAGTTCGAGCCCTGATGTGGAAAGCAATTTTTCTGAGAAAAAAAAAATTGTTTTAACTGTGCTTCCCGTCCCTGCCCAACCAACGCTGTTTAGGACGGCCAACTTAAGTAGTATGGGGAAAGCGGGGTGCTAAGTGAGGACGAGTTTCTGCCCGACCCGGGTATCGGTACTTCGGTATCGGTGCCCACCTGGGGGTACCCGCAAGGGTGCTCCCACCCGGGGGTGCCTGTAAAAAGGTGCCCCCACCCCGAAGGGACGTCCGCAAGGATGTCCCTTCACCCTTCGAGTAGTTACTCGTCCTCACACGCAATGGCCACTTTTGTTTCAAAAAAATAAAAATAAAAATCCTATTTCAACAAACACATGTTAGTGGTGAGAAATGGGTGGCAATAGACACATGTTAGTGTTGAGCTTTCTCTAGGGACCGGGACCCCGTAAAAAGGCCACAAAATATATAAATATGATTACACGTAGTCGTAGGAATAACGGGGGGTGTTCGGGAGGTACCCTCTCAAATAAATCCCGCGTTCAGCAGGTAGGCATTGACTGCTGTTCGTTAAGTATGCATCATATCCCACGCAGTGATGTGCTATGCGGGCAAAGCTGTGATGTAATGCGACCGCAGACTAGTCAACAAAATCAGACTAACCTCCAAAATGTTTCAGTTCAAGCTGGTTCTCAGCAACAACTGACCAATTTGGTTGACAAATCGCAAAAGCGCATGAGATGGACACATGAGATGAATACCTTGATAATGCGCGAATACTACAGATCAACTCGACTCGAAACAAATATGACTGATTACAGAAACCAAATATACTTAGCATTCAAACAAAAATATCCAGAACTAAATGTAACGGAACAAAGAATTGCAGACCAACGGCGATTCTTAGCAAAGAATAATAAAATATCCCCGATTGAATTACAAGAAATCAAACAACAAGTGGCACATGAACTATCATTAAATGAAACAACTGAATTAAATACCACAGTAGAAGTAGTGCCAGAAATAGAAGAGACACCTACAACAACAGATAACATAAACAATACAAATGA
This sequence comes from Oppia nitens, assembly GCF_028296485.1. Classification (NCBI taxonomy): domain Eukaryota; kingdom Metazoa; phylum Arthropoda; class Arachnida; order Sarcoptiformes; family Oppiidae; genus Oppia; species Oppia nitens. The sequence goes on along the minus strand of NW_026533202.1, from coordinate 1,249,195 downwards.
TGAAATAAAAAGAATAACAGCAGAAAATGAACTAAAAACATCTTTAGAACAATATAAAGACTTTGAAATAGAATTCAGACCTAAATTACCAAAAATAAGAAGTGGCATTAAAACAAGATCTACTATAATAACGATAAATGATATACTTAAAGATTACATCGAAGAAAATATGTCGTTGAGCGCAATTAATACAATAACGTATTGTGCAGCAGTAGCAGTATCGAGACTCTTAGGCTACAAAATAGAACACATGTCTACAACAAAACCAAATCAAGAAAATGTAATACCTAAATGGCAAAAGCGAATAAATACACGGATAGAAGGGAAAAGAAAAATAATTGGAAGAATAACGCAAGTGTTAAATGGAATCAAATCAAAAAGACTTAACCAATCATTAAAAGATATATACCGATCATTACAGACAAAACCTGGAAAACCTGAATTTGAATCCATAATCCGAAATTACAACGACACATTAAAACAAACAGTTCAAGCACTATCACAAAGAATTAGAAGATATAAAATACAAAGCGAAAGACGAAAACAAAATACAATGTTCTATAATAACGAAAAAATGTTCTATAGAAATCAAAATAAAATAAATTCAAGCAATAATAACAATACACCACAAATAGATGAAATAGAAAACTACTGGAAAGAAATCTGGAGTAACCCAAAGGAATATAAAGAATCTAATTGGATAAATGATATTGAAGATGAAAATAAAAAAATACCACATATGACTTCAGTAAATATAATTAAAGATGACTTAACCGAAGCCCTCAATAAATCCCACAACTGGAAAAGCCCAGGACAAGACAAAATACAAAACTTCTGGTATAAACACTTTACAACAGTTCATCAACCAATGGCAATAGCAATGAATAAAATAATACAAACAGGACAAACCGATGACTTCCTCACTTCCGGAATAACATATCTACTCCCAAAAACAGAAAATACATCAGATCCCAGCAAATATAGACCAATCACTTGCCTAACAACAATGTATAAAATCCTAACATCCATAATATCAACAAAAATATATAATCATTTAAGTAACAACAACATAATAGCTGAAGAACAAAAAGGCTGTATAAAACACTCAATGGGTTGTAAAGAGCAATTAACAATAGACAATATCATAACAATAAGAGCTCGTCAAAAACATAGAAATCTTGAAATGGCATACATAGACTATAAGAAAGCATTCGATTCAGTCCCTCATAAATGGTTATTAAGAGTGTTAAAACTATATAAAATTGACAACACACTGATAAACACATTAGAAAATATGATGAAAAAATGGAATACTAAATTGTGTGTCAATACAAATAATGGAACAAAAATAAGTACAGAAATCAAAATAAATAGAGGAATATTTCAAGGAGATTCACTCAGTCCTCTGTGGTTCTGCTTAGCTATAAACCCACTGTCATCACTACTTAAAAAGCTAAAAGGCGTAAATCTAAAATCAAGTGATACAAAATATAATCTAACACATCTACTATATATGGACGACTTAAAACTATACGCCGAAAAAGAATCTGATTTAAATGCAATGCTAAAAACAACAGAAACTTTCTCCAATGATATAAATATGGAATTCGGATTAGATAAATGTGCTATAATGAAACTGAAAAAAGGAGTCTATTCTGAAAGAAATCAATACGAAACTGATAACGGATATATAAA
>NW_026533202.1:1212500-1242500 GCF_028296485.1 Oppia nitens | reverse complement strand
TACAATAGCAATAACAAAATATACTAGCTAAAAAAAATATGTTTAAATAATAAATTATTTTAAAAAATATTTAAACAATGATAATGTCATTTAATTTTTTAAATTAAATTTATAATTGTTTTATATTTTTTTTATAAAAGTTTAAATGTAAATGTTTTACTACTAGGAAACATGAAAACATTATGAAAAATTAATATTTTATATTTTTATTGATAAATTAGTTTTTATAAAAAATTGTTTTGTGTAAATATATAATAATGATCAAGGTTATTTTTACCAGTTTATACATATTAATTTTAAGCTAGTATAAAATGTTTATATCAATTAATTATAACCATATAATATAAACAATCAAAAATTATTGTACAGTAAAAAATATATATAAATAATTTATTATTTTAATAAAAGTGTTTTGTTTAACAAAAATTTATTAAACTATTAATTTWAAAAATAATTTTAAAAAATTATCGTTGAATACCATATAATAATTTAAAACTGTTTTATGTTTTAAGTGTAAATTTTTTTACAYAATTTGTTAGCAAATACTATACAATAWCAACACAATAGTAATAAATTTTTTTTTTTAGTTACAATAGTATTGTAATAAGTTTTTATTATTGTGAGCACCGGCCAGTGTTTAGGGCCCAGTAGTTTATCACTACCCTAACCATAACCCTAACACCCATTCATACATTTTTAACAAAATAAAATACTTATATAACACATACATAATACACATACACACACACATACAGGAGCACCGGCATATAGTTTCATAAACATGTTTAAGTATAATTGCATACATGTGCTAATGTACATTATGTTGTATTTTACTACTACTACTACTACTACTACTACTACTACTACTACTACTACTACTACTACTACTACTACTACTACTACTAAAAATATTGTTCACAATCGGTTAGTCAGTTTGTTTAAGACTAGATTTTGACAGAAACAGAGAGAGAGAGAGAGAGAGAGAGAGAGAAGAGAGAGAGAGAGAGAGAGAGAGAGAGAGAGAGAGAGAGAAGAGAGAGAGAGAGAGAGAGAGAGAGAGAGAGAGAGAGAGAGAGAGAGAGAGAGATTGTATTGAATGACTGATTGAATAGCCATATGTTAAATGTCAGACATTATGTATAATTTATTTGAATATATATTTTTTAGATAGTTTTTTTGGTACAAAAAAAAGTTATTTTTGTATTTTTTACAAAAAAAAATTATTACATACTGTGTGTGTGTGTTTGATATATATAAAAGAAATATATGTGTTTTTTTTGTTTAAATTTATAATATTTGAAAAATAATAATAATTATTATTATTATTAGTAACTGACTTAAACACACTTTTTTTAATATATATATATATATATTGTTATAAACAAATTGCTATTGAATTTCAATAAATGAATTATACATTTAAAGTAATGAAAAAAAAACATTTATAAAATGTGTTTTAAAAAACTATGATTTTTGTTTGAAATACTAAATATATATATATATATACACTGTATATATAATATAATCAATCTTTTTTTTAAATAAACACATGTTGTAGTTATCTTTTTATATATTATTATTTTATATATATATATATATATATATATATTCAATTTTACACACATGTATATAACACTACTGTATTATATACAGTATATATAATTAAAGTTACATCAATTGAATTAAAGGGTAAAATAGTTTGCATTGATTTTATTTCTGAGTATATCTATCGTTAGGGTGTATACTGTATTTTATTTCAATGTATATAATTGTAAAATAATTWATCAATAATTTTTTTTGTAAAAACTATTTATAATGAAAAAATAATGCACTTTTTATATTGATATATACAGTATTAGTATATTTTTATAAAAAAAAATACTTATCATACAATACTTTTAAAATAAAAATTAAGTAACTTTTTAGTGATTTAAATGATATTAAACTGAACAATCAATTATTATTATTTTAATATTAATTTTTATACATTTATTTTTGACAACTTGATAACAAAAAGTAAATTATACATTAAATCTAATGTTAACATTAGATTTTTTTTCAAAAACTAAATTATAGCATATGATTATTAGTAGTATTATTATTATATCATATCAGTTATATAACTATGATATAACATATTATATACTATATATATATATATAGTATATACTAAAAACATTTATCTATCAGTGTATGTATGTGTGTGTCAGTCATTCATTCATATTAAACACTACACCATAATTAGCTATTATATATATATAGACATACATATCATAGTGAGTGAGTGAGTGAGTGAGTGTGTGTGTGTGTGTGTGTGTGTGTGTGTGTGTGTGTGTGTGTGTGTGTGTGTGTGTGTGTGTGTGTATGTATGTATGTATGAGTGCTATTATATTTTGTTTGATAACTAAATAACTATCGTTTTTAACATATAATATATTAAAGTTGCCTTAAAAATATTGAGTGCGAGTATATAAAAAAAAAGTAAATGTCATACAAAATAATATTATTTAACAATTATTATTATTATTATGTATAAATGTTATCAAAAAAAAAACTAAAACTAAAATACAATATACTATATATTATTATCGCAAAAGTGATCCCATAAATCATTTACATATGAGTTGTTGYTATAAAAATAGATTTTTGACAGTTTTAGTTGTTTTATTTAGTTTTATATTATCATAAAAATTTTGTTTAAAACAATGCACACACATATACAGTACATACAAAAATAAAACTTTAAATAATAATAATAATAATAATAATAATAATAATAATAATAATAATAATAATAATAATAATTAATAATAATAATAATAATAATAATAATAATAATAATAATATAAAATTATAGTTAATATGACATTTTAATCGATTATCAATTATTTATAATCTATTATTATTATAGTAGACTTGTATTATTAATATATATATATATATATATATATATATATATATATATATATATAGTGTATATAGTATTTATTAAAATATTATATAGTATGCAAAATATATATATATATATATATATATTTCATAACAAATTTGTAATTATTTATTTAATAATAATAATAATTTGACTTGCTAATGAAACTTGTTAAAAGTTAAAATAATGAAAAATTTTTAAAAAAATAATAATTTTTATTATTATTTCAACATCACACAATATTTACATTATTAATAATATATATTTTTTATTTTTAAAAAATAAATAAATATAATTAATATAATATACAAGTATTATATATAGTTGAGAGAAACTAAAAGTAATAATAATAAACAAACAAATAAAACAACAAAATATTTAATTAATTTTTAGAAAACGAAAACTTATTATTTATTATTTTTTAACTTAAATTTTAAACAAATTTTGATAAATTATATTTTTGTAAAGTACAACATAAAAGTTAAAAAAAAATAACAAAATAACATTTATTATTATAATTTTAAAAAAACTAAAATAACTAAATGGATAATATTTTACAAAATTTTGTAAAACTTTTTTACATTAATACAATAAATATATTTCAAAAAAAAATATTATGATAAATATAATAATCATAAATATATATACATTTGTTACTTATTTTATTATTTTTTGGACAAATGAATTATCATTTTAACCGTTTAACTCAAAAACAAAAAATAAATGTTTTTTTTAGTTTAAAAAATTAATTAATTATATTATACACACACACACACACACTTTTGTACTTAATTTTTATTTAGTTTTTTTTTCAAAACAAATTTTATTTTATGATAAATTATTTTACACTATCATAGGATTTACTAATAATAATAATAATAATAATAATAATAATAATAATAATAATAATAATAATAATAATAATAATAATAATAATAATAATAATAATAATAATAATAATAATAATAATAATAATAATAATAATAATAATAATAATAATAATAATAATAATAATAATAATAATAATAATAATAATAATAATAATAATAATAATAATAATAATAATAATAATAATAATAATAATAATAATAATAATAATAATAATAATAATAATAATAATAATAATAATAATAATAATAATAATAATAATAATAATAATAATAATAATAATAATAATAATAATAATAATAATAATAATAATAATAATAATAATATATGCTATAAGGATATCAAATGTTTAAGGATATCATTTTATTAATAGTTGTAATAATATTATTGATAATAATTAATATTATTATAACAGTGTCTATATACAGTCGATACAAAATTGATGAACGAGGTTTTTTGTGTATATCTTTAGATGGATGTGTGTGTGTTATTTATTGTTTTTGGTATTGCCACTTTTTTTGTAATTGGGCACAGGTATGCAAGGACAGGGATGGTCAATATCTCGAAAACTATAATAGATATTAAAGTTTTATAAATTGCTAATTATACTAAATCTGATAATATTTACACGTGTTTTGGCATTTTTAATTTTATATATATGATTTTTTTGTTGCAAAAATCAAAATTTAAGAGACCATATCTTAAATGCATCGATATATCATGATTTGAAGATTTAAATTCTATATTTTAGTACTAACAATTCATCTATACATTAAATTTAGTTATCTTGTTTAGTTTTTTAAATATTTGTAAATTAATTTTTTTCTATTGTAATTATTTATAGATTTTGTTATCAATGTTATGTAATAGAAGACAATAATTAGTACTTAATTACAATAGAAAAAATTAATTTACAAATATTTAAAAAACTAAACAAGCTAACTAAATTTAATGTATAGATGAATTGTTAGTACTAAAATATAGAATTTAAATCAATTAACTAAATCATGATATATCGATGCATTTAAAAGATATGGTCTCTTAAATTTTGATTTTTGCAACAAAAAAATTAATTTTGTTCGAATACTTTGCAATAAAATTAAAAATGCCAAAACACGTGTCCAATATTATCAGATTTAGTATAATTAGCAATTTATAAAACTTTAATATCTATTATAGTTTTCGAGATATTGACCATCCCTGTCCTTGCATACCTGTGCCCAATTACAAAAAAAGTGGCAATACCAAACTGACCGTCCCAATAAATAATAGTAGCAAAAAAATTTTTTTGTTCTAGTTCATTTCCATTCTAAAGATATACACAAAAAACCTCGTTCATCAATTTTGTCATCGACTGTATGTGTGTGTGTTATGTTTATCTATAATTGATTTATTTAACTATTTATAATTTATAACACTTTTTTTTGTTATATATATTAAATAATAAATTTCATGTTTGAAAAAACATATTTAACTATTTTTTTTATATAAGACAAACTAATTAATTATAATCAAGTTTTATTATAATAAAAAATAATTAATTTTATTTAAATGATAGGAAAAATATGAACACATTTTATATGAATTGATTAATTGTTTTGTTATTTTCATAGAAAAATTTATTATAATAATAATTAAAAAAAATGTTTATTAAGTAATTAATTAATTAATTTAATATTGAAAAAATTTTTTTAATAGTAGATTATATACCTTTAAAGTTCAATAGTAAAAAAATAAAATATTTTATAGATTTATAAATTATTTCTAAATAAAATTTCATAAGAAATTTTTTAATATAGTAATAATATTAAAATTAATATTGCATTTAATAAGTATAGTAATAAAAATGATAATAATATATAATAATAATAAAAATACTTAAAATAATAAATAAATTTACATTAAGCAATTTATCATTTTAAAATTATGCTAGCTCAATATTGCATTGACGCATTTAGTGATGTCAAATTTATAAGTTATAAATCTATTGTTATTTTAATTAAGAAATTATTATTATTATTATTATTATAGATATACACTGATATGATCATGCACATTTTTTTTAAAAAAAAAACGTAAAATAAAATAAGTCTATCTTAGATTTCTACGTATAAACTATTTGTAATAAATTTTGTAAGAAAAAAAACTTAAAATGCGTTATTAAAACTAACTAATTGTTTCACAATAATAATAATAAAAAAAATAATAACTGATTATTCAAATAAAAATAAAAAATAAGTTATTGTGCAAATCATTTAGCTATATAATATTTTTTTAGCTATATTTTTAGAGATAATTTATTAATTTATTTACAAAATACTGTATTATAAATATTTTCTCAAATGATTAACTGTCTAACAGTTAATCACAATTTTTTGTTTAAATATTAAATTTCTATCTATTAATACAATTAGACAATTAATTATAAATAATGTGGAAAAAAATTATAAACATTTATAAAAAAATATTTAATATCATATGAATTTTTGTCTAATAAAATATTTTTAACTAAAATTATTGTAAATTTATTATATTATTATTAATGTAAACACAATAATTTAATATTAGACTTTATTTAAGATATTTTTATGAAAAAAAATTAATATAAATTAAAAATTTTATTTAAAAACATATTTAGTAAATTATATTAAATTAAAAAATTCATTTAATGTTTATTTATAATAATCATAATTATTATATATATATATGAACTTAAATATTAATTATGACGTTTAGCATTAGTTATGATTTATTAACACTTTTAATAAATTTACAAAAAAAGTTAATAATAATTATGTTATTTGATACCGGATTTAAAAATAAATAAATAATTTTTTTAAATAGTTTTTTTTATTGAACTCAATAGCAAAAATATATTTTTTAAAAATAATTTTTTATGTGTAATTAAATACTGTATTTATTACAACATTAACGGCTATTTGACATAAGTTTGATATATAAATATTGATATAATTATATACAGTATATGAGATATATTTATTTATTTATCTAAATTAAAATATAATAATTATTATTTTAAACTTTATATAACCGGATATACAGTTAAAAAAAATTTGATAAAAACTTAAAAATTATATTTCATAGGCGTCTATAAGTATTATTTTTATTAACAAATTATTTTAAACATAAACTAAAATATATATTACTTATTTCACAATAAAAAAAAATAAATAAAAAAAACTACTAATTTTAGTAATTTATTTTAAAACACATGTTTACAAATAAAAATTATGTTAATTACTTATTAAATTATTAATACATTAAACATTAATATTATTATTTTTTAAATTAATTATTGGTTAATTTGTGTTTTCAATTAAAAACTAAATATAGTTTACTTACATATATATACTTTATATTTTAAGATATAAATGTTATTATAATTAATTAATTATTTTATTATTATTATTAAATACCTTAAAAAAACAATTAAAGTAATTATAGTGTTGATTAAAATAATTTTTAATAAAAAATAATTTTTTTATAATTTTATTTATCATATTTTAGTCATTAATTATTATTGTTGTTGTTTTTTATTATCTATGAATTTTTAATTTGAAAAATAAATATTAATAAAAATATATTTAATAATATTAGTACTACTAATTTAGTAGTATTATAGTATTAATTATAATTCAATGCCAATGTTTGTATTAATGTATTATTATATTAATAAAAATTTATTAATAATTTTTAGTTAGCAAATTAAAATTGATTATATTTGTGTACTTATTAATTACTATTACTTTTTATATTAAAATATATAATTAATAATAATAATACAATAATAACAATATTTGAGGGTTTAATTTATTTTAATAAGTATTACTAAATAAAAACTTAATAAAACAATAAGAAAACTAAATTTAAATAAATAAATAATTATAAATTTATTAGTATTATTGAGAAATTTATTATAATAATAATTATATATATATATAAATTCTCATAAAATTTATTATAATATATTTTTGTTTTTCTTTTTTTTAATTATTAGTTTTAAATTAATTTATTATTATAAATAAATATGATTATAATTATCAGTTGTATTGAATTTTTTTATTAATATATATATATATATATATATTGATATCATTATCATTAATAATATCATTATTAATGTGACTCCCATTTAATTAGTTTTTCAAACTATTTATGCTAATTATTGTTTTTCACTTTATATATATATATATATATATATATATATATATATATATATATATATGCTAATAACAAAAATTATATTTTAATAATTATAATAAATTATTATAAAAGCAAACTATATAATTATGTTTTTAAAAAAAAAATATTTTATTTATATATGTAATATTAAATATTATTAAAAATTTATATATAAATATATTATTTGATAATTATTTTAGTTTAAATAAATTAATATTAAATATATAGTAGTTTAATTTTTAATAAAAAAAATAAAATAAAAATATAATGTATACATTAGTTAAAAGCAATCAATTATTTGAAAATTATTATTATTATAGTAAAATAATAATTATATAAAAAAATTTCAGTTTATTTTATTTTGAAACGCAATGTGAATATTAATAATATTAATAATAATAAAATTAATAATTTACAGTATTTTTTCAAACAAAAAATTATTATTATTATAATTATTTAAACAAATGTTTGAATAATTTGTCTAATAATATATAATGAGAAAACATTTTGTCTATAAAACATTGCATATATATATCATACAAAACTTATTAATTAATTTCTAAAATTTTATTAATTTCAATATATTTTAATATATATATATATAATATATATAATATAAATTTTATATATATATATATAATATATTTAATATAAATTTTATATATATATATATAATAAAATAAATAATAATATTAATATATTTTAGTATTATATATATATATGACTGATATATAGAGTTTAATAAATAGGTTTATAAAATATAGGTTTACCTACTAGTGCTTAAATACGGTTAAATAATAACTACTAGTTTTTAATTAGATAATACATTTACACACACACACATATATATATATATATACACCAGTATATTGATATAATTTTACCCCGGTAGTTTGTTGTTTTTAATAGGATCAGAGCAGCACTTGGATATTATTATAGAGAGACAGCTTAGGGATCGACGGTTCCGCCAGAGAGCTGTCGTTTCCCCAGTTTTTTAAGATACAGTTCCCTCAAAAAACCTTACAGTTCTCGTATATACAGCTCTCTCTCTCTCTCTCTCTCTCTCTCTCTCTCTCTCTCTCTCTCACTGCGCACAAGTAGTATACTTGTAGTAATAGTAGATCCTAACAGACTCTCTCAGCTCAGCTCAGGGATCACTCACTCATACACACACGCATTCAGAGTCGACCGACCAGTTAGTTAGTTCAAGTCAGTCGGTGTTAGTCTGTCGATGAGATAACACATACATACATAACAACTAATACAGTATTATTTGTATTAGTAATTTGTTTGAAAAAATTTCAGTCTAAAGTGTATATGTATTGGAAGTGTCAGTGTCTTTATCACTACACACACACACAACCTATCAGTTATACCTACCTGTGCTCACACATACTGTACATTCATTCATAACTAATCGTTTTGTTTTAACACTTTTTGTTTTAAACTGAAAGTAGTTTTAAACAAACAATTTGTTTTGTATACTGTATGTGAAAAAAATATATATCTATATAATACAAAATAGTGTGACTAAACTGTAGAGAGAGAGAGAGCGGGTAGAAAAAATACCTACCGTTCCCCCCCAACAACAAATTTTGTGTGCCACCGTGTTTTATATGTGTATAATAATAAAATACTACATTTAACATAATTTTTGATATATATATATATATATTGAAATATATATATATACCCGGATTACTTTAATAAATTATATATACATTATATATATATATATATATATAGTGTTGTGGTGTTTGAGATAGTTATATATTGTCTACATATATATAACTATTTTATTATTATTTTATTGGATATAACTATTCACTGATTGATATATATTTGGACTAAAAAACAAAGAAAAGTTATGTCAAAATGTTGACATCCAGTGCTAACCAATATCTTAGACCTGACTATCTATCGCCACTGCCATCCACTGTAAGTATAGATTTTTTTTTTAATTAATATATCTGTATATTAAATATATATTTTTTTCAAGACATACATTTGTATATTAAAAAACTAATTATTAAGTTATTTTTGTTTTGTTGTTGAAATATTTTCATTAATAAAAAATAAATTAAATAATACCTTAAATTATTAGACACTTATTGTTGTTGAATATTATAATATATATAAATATTAAAGTCATTAATATGTATAATATATAATATATTGCAATAATAAAATAAAATATTTATTATAATTATTATTAATTTATGACTTTTGTATTTTTATTTTATTAATATTATAATTTATGATTTTATTTACTTAATCTTATTTTTTTTAAGTTATGTAAATAATATAAATTATTAGTATTTAATATCGTATATATAAAAATTTTTTTTATTATATCAATAAAAATAAAATAAATAACAACAAAGTTATTCACATAATAATAATGAAATATTTTTTTTCCTAAACCGATAGATAATAATTGATTTGATAGGGTTATTGAGGTTTATATATATATAATATTATAGGTATAGATATCTAACATATGTATATGTATTTGAATGAAACAAATTATTATTATTATTATTAAAATATTCATAAATAAATAAAATAATTTTTTTTTTAAATTAAAATACTTGTCATATATGTTGAGTGAGTGTCTGTCTATGTGTGTGTAATTGAATGGATAGACAGCAACAAACAAAACAAAATAAAAAAAAATATTTTTGTGGCACATGTATGTTAAATATATATATATATATATTATATATGTGTGTACTGTTATGTCATTGATGTCTACGAGATAGCACATAGACTTTACATACATACTGTATATATATATTTTTGCTGAAAAATGTCAGATCCCTGTCCTATCTCTTTAGTAATAGTACTTTAACTATAGTTTAGGTGATGCCTGACAACTACATGTGCCAAATATTTTTTTGTTTAGTTTTAGTTTATTTTTTTCTGCTTTTAATATTTAAATTTACTAAATATCATGTCACATACACATACACATACACATACACATACACATACACATACACATACACATACACATACACATACACATACACATACACATACACATACACATACACATACACATACACATACACATACACATACACATACACATACACATACACATACACATACACATACACATACACATACACATACACATACACATACACATACACATACACATACACATACACATACACATACACATACACATACACATACACATACACATACACATACACATACACATACACATACACATACACATACACATACACATACACATACACATACACATACACATACACATACACATACACATACACATACACATACACATACACATACACATACATATTCACATATATACACAAATACATACACATAAAATCGGTATATTATATAAATTTAATACAATATATTTAGTATGAAAAGTAATTTATATGTTTTTTCTCTATTAGTAGTAGTAGTAGTAGTAGTAGTAGTAAAAAATTGTTTCAAAAAAAATTTGTGGAAATAATAATTTTTTTTCTCTGAATTAATTATCTCAATATATTTTATTTTAATTTTGTTTTTTTTGAATTACTGTTTTTGTCTACACAGCAAAAAAAATGTGATATTTTATTTATGACCAAACATTGAGAATTAATTTTTATTTTCAAAAAAATATATTATTATTATTATTATTAAATCATATTAACTATAAATTTATTTCCTAATTATAGTTATTGAATTATTTTAATAAATATTACTTTCAAAAAAAATGTTGACTAAAATATTTGTGTTGAAATATTTTGTTTTTTTTTTGTTGATATATTGTTATATTTTTTTTATTAATAGTTAATTTAGTTTGTATTGTAATTTTTATACAAAAAAATTATTATTATTATTATTAATGTTACTATTTCATCAATTATAATTTTGTTTGAAAATATGTTTGTATTATATATATATAATTATATATATATAAATTTAAACTTTTTTTGTAGTTTTAAAAATTATTATTTTTACAATTTGTTAGATACATATTGAATTCACAATCAAATTTGAGTGACAATTGAATTGAAAGTTTTTTTTATAAACAATATATATATATAGTATTTCACATATATTACTATTATTTATAAATAGATATTTTGGGGAAAAATTTTTTTGATAATAAAAACCTTTTGATATAAACAGCATATAAAATTGTAATACAAAAAAATAAATAATTTATATGTATAAATATATATATATATTATTTTTATTTCAAACAAACATAAATACATCAAAAAAATAATAATTATATAAATAATAGTAACAAATATGTTTTAAAAAAAATAAATTATATAATACAATAGTAATACTGTATATATAAAACACACACATTTTGTTTGCAATTATGTCCCCATAATTTATATTATAATAATAAAGTTAAAAGTAATTTATTTTATTTTATTTTAGTTTTTAGTTATTATTATTTTTTGTGCGCTTTTGTTATGTGTTTATTGTGTTTATAACTCTTTGACAACAAAACAAAAAATTTATGCGTATTTCACAACTGTTTCACTAAAAAATTTTTGTTTTTTTTATTATATTATTTATTATATATATATATACAGTATATATATATATATATATATTATATTTTAAACAACAAAAACAACGATAATTTGTCTTTTCAAACACTTTTTTTTCGGTGATAATAATAATAATAATAATAATAATAACAATTATAATGATAAATGTGTTTCCTTTTTATATCAAATATATAACAACAAAATTATTTTTTAACTGACAAAAAAACTTATAAATTATTTATATATATATATAATTTATAATATTGCAAAATACAGTACAAATAGACAATAGACAGCTAACTATTTATATATATATATATAAATTTATTGATATATCTATCAATTTTAATGATATTCAATAAATTTTTTATAAATTTCTATCATATATATTACTAAAATGCTTAATTTATACAAATAAATAAATAACTATTACTAAATATGTCTAGACATTAATAATTACTAAATAATAATAAAAAAATTTGAAATTTTTTATATTAAGGTATTATTATAAAAATTTCTACTATTAGATACAATTTATAATTAAATTATAAAATTTCAAAATATTGTTTTTTAAATATATTTATATATATATAATATAATTTTAATAATACTGTAGTAACAGATATATTATTTTAAATTATATATTAATCAAAAAAAAAATTATAATAATATATAAATATTAAGTATAAATACAGTATATATTATTTCATGTATTTTTTGCAAACATATATTTACTTTTTATATTCATTTCAATATATATWTATAAAGTATATTATTATTAAAGTAATTTTGTTATCAAATATATGAATACAGTATTCATAATACATATAGATTTCAATATATATATTATATAACATATTGCATATAAAATGATTTATATRTAATAAATCATTTCAATTCAATACATATGTCTAATTTGTATGACAGATACATATATATATATATATATATATATATATATATATATATATATATTGTTATACAATTTTAACATAATGATAATGATTGCATGCATTTATACATTTATTAAAATTATTTATAATATATTTATATATATATATATTATGAATGGCTTATCAAATTGCCAACACAGCAACAAAAACAACAACAAAAAAACAATAATACAATACTAATGATAAAATAAGTGATAATAAATGATACCAACAATAACAGCAAAAAACACAATAAATTATATATAAAAAAATAATTTTTTTGTGACAACAACAACAAAAATTATATATAATTTTTTATTTAATGTTAATAGTTATTAACAGTCAGTAAATAATGTATTAGTAAAATAACACACAATTTTGTTGTTGTTGTTGTTGTTGTATATTATAGTATAATAATAATTATTATTATTTAGATATTATTTAATGATTTAATTCAAATATGAAAGTTATTATGCAATTTATTTATTATTATTATTATTTTTTGTGTTTAGAGGGGAAAATTATATTCAATTAAATTTCTATAATAACAACTAATATATAATATAAATATTAAAAAAAAGTTTATTATATTATTTTAAATCCAATTAAATGGGAATTTATTATTAATTTTTATTTTGTTTGATTGTTTTGATAATTTGAGGTTTCAGTTAAAGTGTTATTAAATCATATTAAATAATAATAATAATAATACTGTAATATATTTAATAATAATTACTGATTAATACTGATTTCAATTTAGTTAATAATTTTATTTCATTTATTTTATTTATTTATTATTATTATTATTATTATTATTATAACTTTCCTTATTGATAAATAATAATTTTTTATTGCAAATTTTTTTTTTAAAAATATTAATTATACACTTATAATATACAGGGAAAACAAGTCTATAAACACATTATCTATATATCATATTTCCAAAGGAAATAACTAATAAAATAGTATTATTTTTTTGAAATAATTTATTTAATTTATTTTTTAAAAAAATATTATTAATCATTAATCCTTTATATTTATTTTATATAATCATTATATAGTTATAATCAATTTAATTAGCATAAATACATTATATTTTTTTTATAATTTAACAAAACAAAACAAAATTATTATTATTATTATTAATTGTCTGTCAAAATAAAACAAAAAATAAAATTATTATTGTTATTAAATATAATTATTTATATCACGCTAATTGTCACAAATAAAATAAATAACTTAATTATTTCAACTAATATTTTAAACAAAAAAAAACTTAAAATATTAATTGAAAACAAATATACAGTATATATATATGTTATATATAATATATGTCTGAAAAAATTGTTATTAATTTTATTTTGTTAAACAATTTTTATTGTAGTTGTTGTTATTGTTGTGTATTTTGTTGTCAAAATTCACAACACATTTATAACTATCATATTATATATATATATATATATACTTATATATGATATAAAATTTATAGTATTTAACAGTAATATATCACTGTCTCCGACGACAAAATGTGTCTTAAAATAAAATAAAAAATATACAAAAGTAATGAAAAATTATATATAAATATATAATATACTGTATAAAAGTTAAAGTTATAATAAAATATTTTTTTTTTAAAAATAAAAGAAAAAAATATTGTCAATAAATTTTGTCAAATAATAAATTATAAACTTTATATATATATATACTGTATATATATGGCTATAAATTAAAATAATTTATTACTTAACAAAATAATTTATTATATATATATATATTGTTGTTGTTGAGGAGGGGTGGGTGCACTGTTAGATTCAATAAGGTATTTGTATTATTATTATTATTATTATAACATTATTATAATTTATTATTATTATTATTGTATATATTTTTCAAAAATTGGATTAAAAAGCCATAATAATAACCATTAAAGTGAATTAAAATTATTATTATTTTATTTTTAATATTATTTATTGTAAATACAAAAAAAAAAGTTTATTTTTCTTATAATAAATGCTATAAATAATTTATTACACAATTATTTTCATCTTATACTACTATATAAAGTTTTTTTTTATATTATTTTATTTATAACTATAAAACTATTAAAATAATATATATATATATATATTTGTCTATTATTTATTTCATATTATTATAATTGTTATTACTGTTAATAACAATAACTATAATAATAATAATAATGTTTTTTTTATATATAAAAAATTATTATTATCAAAAAATAAAATATGTTTAATAGTATTATTATTATTTTGTTAAATTTACCACAAAATAATTATAGCATTATTATTGTTGATCTAATTAATTTATTAGTATAATTATAGATAATTTTTATTATATTTAGTTAGTTATTATTATCTCACTATTAAACAATTAAAAACACATTATATTAGGTGCAGATATTTTAAATTGACTTTATATATATATATATATATACTGTATATATATAGAAATTTTAAATCTATATTATGGGTATTTATTACATTTAAAATTACTTATTATTATTGTTATTATCTATATTTATAATTTACAACTAATAACACTATAATAAGCTATAATGTAATGATAAATATATAGATAAATATATATATAAGTTTATAATAAAATTTTAAAAAACTATAATTTTTTTTCTCTCTCTCTCTCTCTCTCTTTCTCTCTAATATATAATAATAATATACTTTACTTAAAATATATATATACTATACTTAACATAATTGTCAAATTAGTTGTCACAAAAAAACCTATTAGTTTTTAAAAGTCGTTAACCAATATATAAATGTGAATAATTTGAACACAATTTACTTTAAATAATAATAATAATATGTTTGAATTTATTATTATTATTTTGTTATTGTTAGTATTATAATGATATTTTTTTTAACTATATATATATATAATATGCTGTATATATTAAATTACTAATGCAAAACACATTTATCACAATCAATAATATATATATATTTATATGTTTATTATAGGTAATAAATATACACAATATATACACATAAAATTGTAAATAAATTGTTTTGTATTTTATATTTCAAAAAAAAATAATAAAACTACTAATAAAAAAAAACTTTATTTTTTTTAACAAAAATAAATTTACAATTCAAATATATATATGACAACTAAATATAATTACAATACAATCAACAACAACAACGATATGACAGTGCAAACAAAATTTATGGCATTTTTTTTGTTGCTATTTTGTTTGAAAAATTAGTTATTTTTTGTGTGTATTTTATTTTCTCACTTTTGACGAAATGAAAAAAAACTAATTATACATACAGTATGTACTGTATATATATATATTATATTAAAAGCTAATGTGTTTGACAACAATTTTTTGTTGTTAAAGTTATGACATGACAATAGCCCGGAGTGTTTTATGAGACACCGGGAGGTTTCGCACAGACAGATAGATAGATATACAGTTTGGATAGGTGTCTAACATAATGTTGTTTATTACCCCATAATTTATTTATATATTTTATTATTATTATAATTATTATTGCTTATGTAATTTGTTTTTTTTAAATGATTATCTCTATTCAACAATAATAATAATAATGATTATAATTTGCACCAAATAATTATATTTAACATTCACAACAACAACCAAAAAAAAAAAATAAATAAATTATAAACTAAAATAAAATTTAAATATTTAATAATACAAAATAAAAATTATGCCTTAAAAATGTGTTAATAATTATGTACCACAAAAACAGCTCATATATATATATATGATAGATAGCACCCATAGAAAAATGTGTAATTTATTTATTATATTTTTTTTTGTTTAATATATTTGTTTCATAACAAAAAAAAATGCTAATTAAAGTGGTATATTGTGAAATAATTGTTGACTATTTTAAATATTATAAATTATAATATATATTATATACACTGTATATTATAGTATAAATAATAATAAAAATAATTTAAAAAAAATTTATTAAAAATAATTTTGTGATTTCACACACAATATATATTGAAACTATTTTTTACTTATACAACAACAATATTTTATATATATATATATATATATGAATCTTATTTTAATATACAAAAAAAAAATATTTAATACATTTCCTATTAAAAAATACTAACTTTTTATTTTATTTTTTGTTTCATTTGGACAGTTGGACACAAATAAAAGTCCATTGGTTTTGTTGGCTAAGACCTGTTCCAGTATAGGACAGGACTCACCAAACAATAAACTGTTGATATTGTCGGACACAAAAAAATCCGATCACAATAATCACGGCTCCGGTGGTAGCAGTGGTAGCGGTAGTAGTGGTTGTAGTGACCGGAAAAAAAGTAACGGCAGTGGCGGTGGCGGCGGCAGCGGGTCGTCCACCWCATCGTCGGTACACAGTTTAGTCAATGGCCTGAACACCGATGACAACAATAGCAACAATAGTCTAAGCAATCATACCATTAATGCATCGACGATGACAACGACGGCGCGGACACCGACACCGTCGGGAATGTCGTCGTCGTCGGCGTCATTATCGGCGGCTAAGTTGTCGTTCAAACCATACGATATCTCATCAAACAATAGCAACAACAGTAACAACAAGAAGACAACAAATAATAATAATTATTTGATTAATAGTGACTATAATAATATCAATGATCTAATGATCGGCGGCGGCGGCGGCGGTGGAAAACGGACACCCAATTCATATATGAAAGTGTCTGGGTCACCGAAAAGTGTGGGCAGTAATCACTCCCGAAGCTCACCGTTGAACAACAAACAACAACAGCGGCACCGGTAGCGGTAAAAATACGCCGTTAAACAACAACAACAATAACCATATGGATGGTGGCCATCATCACAARAACGGTGGCCATCATATGCAACACAAACAACATGAGTCACATTCGCCGAAAAGTACGTCGTCGTCAACGAACGGTACGCCAAACGGCGGTACCAAACGTCGGACGCCGACACCGACATCAAGTGCTCTGAGCTATACGTCAATAGGTATGCCTGACATGCGTTTAGACGGTATCGGCAAACATAAGGAACCGTTGCAATCGTTACAACAAATGTATAAAACAAATCCSTATTCAAGCAGTAATTGCTGTCCGCCGTCGATAAACGGTTTGCCGCCGCCGTTGACAGTGGACAAGACGGGAGCCTATCCGTCAATCTATCCGCCGCTCAGTGTCTACGGCCGCATGAAAGTGGCCAACAGTGTCGGCGGAGGCCAGCCAATGATGCCCATGTGTAGCGATCCGTACTGTACGGGCACCTGTCAGCTGTCGGCCCTGCAAAATGCTGCCCTATTGGCTTCGGCTGCCGCCGCAGCGGCCAACACGTGTTCGCCGGCCACGTGTCCGAACGGATGCAATCAATGCGATCATCAGCGGCTGATGTCGTCGCTGGCCTATCCGAAACTGAATCCGGCACTACTGCCCAGTCTGAGTCAAATGTATCCGAGTCTATACCATCCGGGACTGGCCGCTGTTGCAGCCGCTCAACAACAACAACAACAACACCATCACCACCACCAACAGCAACAGCAACAACAGCAGCAACAACACCAACACCACCACCAAAGCAATACAAATGTCTGCAATTGGATAGCCGGTGACCAGCACTGCGGCAAACGATTTCAGACATCCGAGGAACTACTGAATCATTTGCGGACACATACGTCGGCTTCAACCGGAAGTGTCGACTCGTCGTCGTCGTCGGCCATCACAACTGTGCCATCGATGATACCTAGTCTTGGACTGTCGTCGTCGGCGTCGTCGCTCAGCTCCAGTCTCGCTCAACATATGCACTATTCGACTGCCGGCGCACTACAGGTACCGACGCCGACATCGTTGACCTCAGCCGCCGGCGGTGGTCTGCGGCGTACATATCCGACTAGTTTGTCGCCACTGAGCAGCCGATTTCATCCGTACAAACCGACAGTGATTCACGGTTTGGGTTCAATGCCTTCCATAGCCGCTGGCGTTCCCCAGTTGGGCGGCGGCGTCGGCGGCGGTAATCCACTGCAACATTCGTCGGCGTCAGCGGCGGCCGCACTGAGTATGTATTACCCGTACGGACTGTATTCCGGACGAATCGGTCCACCTGTTCATCCCTAAGCTCTAGAGAGAGAGAGAGAAAGGGATATACAGTATATCAGGGATATATAGGGTATAATAGATGGATAGATAGATAGATAGATAGGGACTGACTATCTATTGTATGTATGTATTGTAAGCTAAAATAAATTTATATATATATATCTATATATTATATTATAAATCCTTATTAATGCTGTATTTTTTGTTTGTTTGATTTTTTTTGTTTGATTAAAATTATAATAATAATAATAATTTATATTACGAAATACAGTATATAAATATATATATATATATATATATATATATATATATGATATGTAATGAATGTATTTATTTTATGAATTCAAAACTATTAATATTATTATTATTACTGACTTATTATAATAATTATAATTTACTTTATTATTGCGAAATTTTTTTTTGTTGTTGAAAAAACTAATAATAATAATAATTTTGAATTCATTTATTTTCTATCGTTTCGTATGACAAATAAAACTAATATAAAAAATAAATATTTAAATTTAAATTAAATAATAATAATAATAAAAAAATGATTTTAAATAATAATAATATTATTATTATTATGACTTTAAATAATAATAATAATACAGTAATAACTCATATCTATCTTTAAGTATATCGGCTATCATTTGTCAATAAATTATTGTAAATATAAAATTATTATTATTATTATTGAATTTTATTAATTATTATAATTAACTTTATTATAACAACATATAGTATATATATATATGAGAAAATAATTAATTAAAAATAAATTACATTATTATAATTTACAGATAATAAGTTAATAACTTTATTTATTTTTTGTAATATTATTATTAATATTATAAATTTATAAATAATTATAATAACTGATAATTTTAATTATGTTTTTTTTAAAAAAATAAACAAACAATATTGTAAATTTCAAATATTATGTTATTATGAATTTTTTTAATAAATGCAATTATAATATTAAATTATAATTAATGTTTGAAAATGAAAAAAAATTGTTAACAAAAAAATTGTAATTTATTATTATTTTTCGTGTTATTATTATATAAATATATCAAAAAAAATAAATATTTTAAATTTAATTTGATTAATAATTTAAATTAAAAAATAATAATAATAAATAAATAAATAAAGAAAAGTTTGAATTAAATAATTTTGTGTAGAAATTATTATTTTATAAAAATTTTCGTTTAAAGTATTTTAAAGTTTTTTAATATAAATAAAAAATAAATAAATATTTTCATTACTAAATATTTAGGTTAAACTACTGGTTAACAAAAAAAATCATGTGTCATATAAACAAAACAATAAATAATAATAAATTTAAAAGAAAATATTTATAAATTAATTTAATATCAAATATATTCTCAATAACTAATAGATAAAACAAAATATGTATATATCATACCATATATTATTAATAATTATCATTATTTCTAATATTATTAATGACGTCTAAAAAATTTTGAATTAATATTTCTAAATAATATAAATATATATATATATTATTAGTAATTTAAATAAATATTATTACAACAAATAAGCCATAATAATAATAATTGTTGCTAAATAATTGAATAACGTATTTAAAACACAATTAATAATAACATACATATAAAATATATTAGATTTTAATGGTAATTAAAAAAAATATTTTATTTTTATTTTTGTTATAACTTAACATAAAATTTATTGACATAGAGTATCAATGCGCTCTATCATCATTGACGTACATATAAAATTAAAATTTATATATAAATATATATTATATATATATATATATATATATATATATATTTAAATAACATATACCTATATAATACAATATTATTTATTACCTTATTATTAAAAAATAATATAAAAGACAAATATTTTAAATATATATATATATGACGGTAACTAACTATTGACACTATATTAAAATTATGTATTACTGTATCTATACT
Source organism: Oppia nitens (assembly GCF_028296485.1). Classification (NCBI taxonomy): domain Eukaryota; kingdom Metazoa; phylum Arthropoda; class Arachnida; order Sarcoptiformes; family Oppiidae; genus Oppia; species Oppia nitens. The sequence goes on along the minus strand of NW_026533202.1, from coordinate 1,220,929 downwards.
GTATGTATAATGTTATATATATATATATATATATATATATATATATATATTTACTTGAAAATAAYATTTAATTTTATTAATCTATTTTTTATTAACAAACAAATAATGATTTTTTTTTAGTACAGAATATTCTGTGTGTATGTGTTTTAATATTTTAAAGACAATTGTTGTTTAAACACTTACTATATATATATATATATATAGATTCAAATTAATTAAATAAATTCATATGAAATAAACTATAAATATATGTGTTAGTAAAAAACATTTACAAAACTATGGCATCTATAGGACATATTAATTGTAAAAGTAAGGCACCGGTATGTATAGTACTATTATTTATCACTCACTATCAAAAACAATACCGTTTTTTATGTAATAGTAATTATAATAATTTCATTGTATAATATAATGCAATTTTTTATATACAATATAAATGAAGTATTTGTATTCAAATTATATATATATATATACAGATATATATGATATGATAAAACTATGTACTAAAGGGTATATATATATACTAGAAATTAATAGTATTTTTTTTTATTTGTGAACACTTTTGCTGATTTATATAGTGTTAAAATAAGTTATACAATGGGATACACTGTGTGTGTGTGTGTGTGTGTGTGTGTGTGTGTGTGTGTGTGTGTCTTAATTATTGCCAAATTGTGTCTTATATTATATACTGTACAGTAATGTATAATATGTTGCAAAATGTGTTGCTATTTATGTGTGAGTTTGTATGTGTTTTATGACACACATATGTCTGTCAATGTATTTGATTGTATGTATGTACTGTATTGTATATGTCAAGTGCCTCTATCATCCCTATCCCCCCTCTCCACTATTTTTTGTTGAAGTAAATTACTTAAATAAAACCACACACAAAAAAAATCAATTGTTTATTGTTTGTCAAACTATATACAATAAAAAGATATCTTTGTTTATTATTTAAAAAAAAAACATTATATATCAATATGTATAACATATAAACAGTGCGATTGTTAGAGAGAGAGAGAGAGAGAGAGAGAGAGAGAGAGAGAKAACTAAGCAATTGTTGAATTGTTATGTTTTTTAATAATACAATACAAAACACTGTTTAATGTGTTGTAATTTTTTTTACTTATTTTTTTGTTGATATGATTTATACTAATATTATACACATTTATATATATATATACTGTACACTATATATCCCTATCATGTTTTGCAATAATAATAATAATAATAATTGCAACAAAAATTGTAATAAAATAATAAAACATTTGTATACTGTATATAAAAAAATTATTTATATATAAATATATTACTGAATATACTTTATATGTGTTATAGAGATATGGGATGCACTCGTATAATAATACAGACACTACTGGATATATATATATATATATATATTAAAAGTGATGGTTATATTTCCTGCACTTCAAGCACAGGCATACAGTGTGTGTGTGTATGTCATGTGAAAGAGAGAGAGAGAGAGAGAGAGAGAGAGAGAGAGAGAGAGAGAGAGAGAGAGAGAGAGAGAGAGAGAGTTGTGAAAGGGATATCAACTTTCTTTGTTGTCCTCCTTTTCCTTATAGATATTTATAACTACTAAATGACATCCATTTCCCATATGATATGACACAACAACAACAACAACAACACACAAAATCTACTACTGTTTCACACARTATATAAGCGTAATATAATTTTTTATTTTAAAAAATAAACTACAATTATTGTTATAAGTTATTAAAAAAAAAATAATAGTTTTTAAATAATTATAACAAATAATGAAATGAATGATTGAATATTTTTGAACACAAAAAAAAATTGATTAAATTATAATTTATAGAAATTTTTGCATAAAAATCATTATTATTAATATTTTACAAAAAAAAAAATATTAATATAATAGCAATAGTTTCTCGTTTTTTCTAAAATAATAATATCTATTAAGTCATGTTATTAGAGTGAAAATTGTAATATTTTTTTTAAAAAAAATAATAAAAATAATGAACAATTTAATAATGTTTGTTAATAATTCAATTACAATTAAAATTTTAATATTACATTATTATTGATATTTTATTATTACAAAAAAATAAATAAAACTAAATAAAAACTTAATTAATATAGTATTTCAAAAAGTTTCAAAACTTTTGATTATTAACAACAAAAACAAAATAAAAATTGTAAATTTAATTTAGCAATTAATTACTATATTTTTTTTCTATTGCTATCTATATATTGTTTGAAAACAATAGTATTACTACAGGTAATAGTTTTTACCTCAAAAAAATAAAATAAAAAATAAATAAATACTAAACTCATTGATGGAGTTTCCCAATAATATACTGTATATACAGTATATACTGTATATGAGTTCTCATTATTTTATTTAACAAAAAAACTAAAATAAAAAACTAATGACTATATGGTGTGTGTGTCTGTGACTGAGTGATGGTGTGATTAATGGCTGACCAAATTAGTGGGTGAGTGAGTGAGTGAGTGAGTGAGTGAGTGAGTATGTATGAGATTATTAAAAAGTGAGATATTTTTTTGTTTGTTGGTATTATTATATATATATATTGAATAATGAGTGTATACTGTAGTTCATGTGTAGGAAAAAACCATTTGCGAGGAAGTGATTGTATTGTCATTAATCTTATGGTTTCTCAGTCTCTCTCTCTCTCTCTCTCTCTCTGTGTTTCTCTCTCTCTCTCTCTCTCTCTGTGTTTCTCTCTCTCACATTCTCTCTCTCTCTCTCTCTCTCTCTCTGTGTTTCTCTCTCTCACATTCAATCAAAACTTAAGGACTGTTGTGTGTGTGTGTGTGTGTCTGTCTGTCAATGAGGCGGTTATACTATATATATATATATATATATATATAGTGTATATATGTCTTGACATTTAATGATGCGATAAGTGCTAACAAACATCAGACAAACAGCAAAAAAATATAATAATAATAATAATCTAAACCAATATAACGCTTGTCTATGTGTTTGTTGCTAATGATAGTTAAGTGCCAATTGTGTGACACATCCTATATATATATTGATGACAGATAGGGACAGACAGTCAGTCAGTCAATCAAATGACAGATATTTTACCCACACTTTTTTAAAAATAATATATAATTTCATATGTAATGTGTGTAACTATCATTACATGAGAGAAAAATAATATATAATATAATATAATATGAAAATGTTGCGAAAACTCATTAAATGATTATAACAATAGAGATGATACAGTAGTTGTAGTATTAGTAGTAGTCTTATATGTAATTTATTTGTGATACACACACACACACATCAACAATAAAAAAAAACAATCTACCGGTGCTTATATATATATATATTGTGTGTGTGTGTGTGTGTGTGTTGTCGTCCATACAATTAGGGAACTGTTGGTTATGACTGTTAGTGTGTGTGTGTGTGTGTGTGTGTGTCCTCATCGACCAGTCCTCACATACCATATAATTAATAGTATACTATAGTATAATACTATTTGAATTTATAAATTAAATAATAACTTATAAACTATATTTAATATTTTATTTAAAAAATTTTTTGTTGTACTATATAAACTATAATACACTATATAAATAAAATTTTAAAAAACAAAATCTCAATATTATATAGTTTATAATTTAAGTTTTTTTTGTTGAAAAACTATTTTTTTCATACAATAAAGTTTAAGAAAATGATGTATTCCTGACCAGGGTTTTTAAAAATGGCAGCCATAAACAATAGATGCCAATTTTGTATGCTCTCTATTATTTTAATTGTATAAAACATATTGTTTAATAATATAATTATTGAAAGTTGTATATATAAATTTTTAAATTTAATTAATTAACATGCTAAAATCAATAAATTTACATTATTAATTTTATTTTTTTTAAAAATACAGTTGCTTTTTTAGCAATTTAAAAATGGCAGTCAAATAAAATAGATGCCCACAAAAAAATGCCAGACATTTATGGTATCTATTTGTGGCATTATTTTTACTAAAATCACGGTTTTGACTAAATTTATTAAATTTAAAAATCTGTATTAATTACAAATAAAAATATCAAAATTAAAAATTTACAGTTTGTATATTGTATTTGTACAAGTAAACTATTTTATAAACAATATACATATATATATATATATACAGTATAATAAAAATATATAATTTATACTGGGTAATATTGTTTATTTATAAATAAATAAAATAATTAATTAGTAAATTAATTTGCTTAATTAAATTTAGATTATTTAATTAATTAAATAAAAACAACACAAATAACAATTTGTAATCAATTAAATTGTCAATACATAATAATATCATATAAACATCATAACAAAAAAAAATTATTAATACAATTTTATATTATATATTTTTATCATCATGGTTAATTATAGTTTTTTGTTTTGTTTTTTGTATTAATATATAATTAAATATACAATATTTATTAATAAAAAAAAATAATTGTATTTTTTTTATTAATATAATTTTAATATTATTATTAATTTTAGGGTTTAGTTATATACAGTTGTAAATCCTACGCATAAAACTAAACACAACAACCCCTTAATCCATATATATATATATATATATATATATACAGTATATATAGTATATATATATATATGACAGCTCTCTAACAGCTCTCTAACAGCTCTCTCTCTCTCTCTCTCTCTCTCTCTCTCTCTCTCTCTCTATCACTCGCTGTCATCATATCAGTAATAGAGAGAGAGAGAGAGAAAGAAAGAGAGAGAGAGAGCGGGTGAGCGGCATATTTAGTGACTGATTAGTGGGGGTTTTGGAGCTTAGGGTTGTTTGACTCTTGAATTTGTTGTTAGTGTGTGTGTGTGTGTGTGTTGTTGACTGACTGTGTCGACCATTGAGATCAGCAGTTTATTTTTGATGCCTGAGCCCAACCAAACACTACTACAAGAGCTGGAAAATTGATTGAAAGAGCGCTTTGATGTTCAGGAGAGCTGTCAGTCCGCGATATGATTGATGGCATTTCAGGCCATTAATTGCCATATTGTTGTTGTTGTATATACTGTATTATTATACATATTATTAATATATCGTATAATATGTGTTTATAAATATATATATATATACATCCCGGTGCTCCGGTTCGCACACACACACACATAAAAAATCAGTCATATTTTTTTTGCTGATTGTTGTTATTGTGAACAACATATTAAAATGTTTGATGTATGTGTGTGTATGTGTGTGTCTAGTGTAGGGTTGCCAACTAACAAAAAAAATTTTTTTTACAAAATTTAATTATAATTATTGCTAATTATAAAATTTTAATAATAATAATTATTAATATTAATTTTTTTTCAATAACAAAATAATAATATATAGTTTTAAATTTGTGAAAAATTCTATTAATTTTTTAGTAATTTTGTTTTTTTTAAACATTTTGTAAATTATAAGTTTTTGAATTTTTTTTTTGAATATACAGTATCATATAGTTTGCAATTAATATAAAACCAACTAAACCTGGACAGTTAGCACACATACATACACACACACACACACACACATATATATATATATATATATATATATATATAATACATACATACATACATACATACATACAAACACTGATATATTATTGATGCTAATGACATGCACACACACACACACACACACATTAATAGGGGACACACACACACACACACTCATACATCAAACTTGGGGGTAGTTAGTTATGGGGGGAGGGGGGTCGACTCAATATACTTATTAATCAATACACCCAAACAATTCATGGTGTGATTAAAATGCTATAATACACTGTGTGTATATATTGTACACACAATTTTGTGTGTGTGTGTGTGTGTAGCAAATGATTGATTGCCATTTAAACAAGTAATGTCAAGTGTGTGTGTGTGTGTGTGTGTGTGTGTGTGTTTGACATATCACTGTGCAATATATTATAAATATTATATATATAACCTAGGCTGATTTTTTTTAGCAAATAACTATGTATTTTTATAATATATATATATTTTTGTGTAAATTTATAGTTATGTTTATACTGTACATACCATACATGCAATAAAAACATTAAACGGTAGCTAAAAAAAATAATATGTATATATAAATACTGTAATATAACAATAATTTTTTTTTTTTTTTGGTTAGTTATTAACAAATCATTTTATTTTTTTTTGATTATTATTATAGTTTTTTTTTTAGATAATGGATTACATATTGTGATACATGTTTGATGATTATGATAAATATGATGTGAGTATATATATATATATATATTTATATATAAGTTTGAATGAATATCTATTGTTAGATACATGTACTCTCTCTCTCTCTCTCTCTCTCTCTCTCTCTCTCTCTCTCTCTCTCTCTCTCTCTCTCATCACTCACTCACTCACTCACTAATATTATATAACTAAACAGTATGTCTATGATTTGTTTTCACCAAAAAAAATACCTGTTTATTGTTGGATGTGATTAAAAGCTATAGTTTTTTTTATAAATATATATACATTGTGTTGTGTTTTGTGATTATTTTGTGTAACTATTGTGTGTGTATGTGTCTGATATGTAAAGTAAAGGTTATATTATAGTTATATACTAATAATATATGCGTTTCCCATATATACAGTACATCCTATCTATGCATATCATTGTATATTATATAACTGGGTATACACTAMAGTATATACTAAATAAATATATTTAAATACACMATAATGTCATAACAATAGGGTTGTGTGTATTGGTATTGAAAGAGAGTGATAGATGAGTATGTGTTTGAGCACTGGTATGCAATGATTTTTTTTTTTAAAAAAATAAATATTTTTATTTTTTTTTTKTTTTGTTGATGAGTTGATAGGCTAGCAGTCAGTCAGTCAGTCTCTCTGAGTGTTACGGTTTTATAAGCACTTGATATACAATATAATAATAATAATAATAATAATACTTTAATACACAATAGCATGCCATTGTCAAAAATACAAGTGCCAATTTGGTAGATAGGGCTCCGGTAGTATATTTATGTGTGTGTGTGTGTGTGTGTGTGTGTGTGTGTGTGTGTGTGTGTGTGTGTGTGTGTGTGTGAGTGTTCACTACTATTACACAACTATTAAAATAACTACCAGTTCTCTCTCTTTCTCTCATTTCATGTGATAACACCACAAAAAAATGTATGGTGTCTATCATGAGCTCAATTTACTTTATAATAAAGAGAGAGAGAGAGAGAGAGAGAGAGAGAGACAGAGAGAGAGAGAGAGATAGATACATACATACATACATACATACATACATACATACATACATACATACATACATACCACACACACACACACACACACACACACACACACACACACACACACACACACACATACATACATACATACATACATACATACATACATACATACATACATACATACATACATACATACTAAACTGAAAGTTGACTAAAACTCCATAAGCCATACAGTTAGTGAATTTTAGTTGTTACGGGTTATATACATATATATAAAAATTAATATTATTTATAATATTATAATACACTGTATGTTATAATACATACACTAATCGCTTATATCCATAATTCCTGGTTTTTTGACATATGGTTTAAATTTATTTTTATTTTTTTTGTTAAAATTCTAGATAATAAGCTAACTGTGTGTTTGTGTTGTTTTTTATTATTGTTATTGAAAAATTAAATATACATAAAACTTATGTTTTTTGTTGTGTTTATTAAAAAATTTATAGTAAAATTAATATTTTAAAGTTGAAGTTAAAATATTAGTCTAACATTAGTTATTATTATTATTATTACTTTATTTTGAAAGATAAGCATTAATAAAATTTATTATCATTTATATATATATTAATTTTGTTATAATAATAATAATAATAATACCATAATTACTTTATTATGATTATGATTATTATGATTATGAATGTAATAATAATAAATAGATATAAAAACAATGATATATTTATATATAAAATGTGTATAAAATATAATTTATATTCAAAAGACAATTGTATTGTTTTTAAAAATTTAATGTATGTTTTTATCACTAGTTGTTAAATAATAATTTATAAAAATAATTTTTATTATCATAATTTAAAATTATAAAAATAAGTAAAAATAATTCATAAAATAAATTATTTAAATTATTTAAATTATAAGTATTATTATTATTATTATTACAAATTACAGTAATCTAAATGATAAAAACGTATTTAAATTATAAAAATTAAAATTAATGATAAAATAGTGATATTGTTTAATCAAAAAAAATAATAATATTATAATTTATTGTTAGTTGAAATTTTAATAAAATTAATTTTTATCTAAATAATTTATATTACATTTTTTTAGTAATTTATTTTAATTACTTTTTAAGATAAAATGTTTATTATTATTATTAT
>NW_026533202.1:1162500-1205000 GCF_028296485.1 Oppia nitens | reverse complement strand
ATATATATATATAAAAAAAAATTATATCACATATTAATATGATTTAACTAATACTATATAATAATAATATTTTATTTTTATAATAAATCTCATCAACAAAAAAATACATATAAAATATAACCGTTGAAAATATTAATATCATATAAATTATTTTTTATTTTCATATTAATGTCCTCTAAAATTTATTGGTGTGAAAAATAATATTTTTGTGATAAATTTATTTCATTTTATTTATTTATTTAGATTTCTGGTAATGTCTACTATATATATATATATATTATAAGTTGAGAAATAAATTATGTCTACAGTTATATATATAATATGTGCCATAAAAATGTGTATTTATTTTTGGATGCCTTAATTATATTAGAGAAAGAGAGAGAGAGAGAGAGAGAGAGAGAGAGAGAGAGAGAGAGAGATTATAATTACATATATATATACTAATAAACACAGTTATATATATATATGATATAATAAACATTATATATATTATAAATACTGTAAATGTAATATAAATATATATTTTTAAAATTTATATATATATCTCTGCAATAAATATTAATATATTAAATATTTTGTATTTGACTTTTATGTTGTTTAAAAAAAAACAAAAAAATTGTAATATATTATATCATTTAAACCATTTGCTTATATATATGTGGCACCATATGAAACATACATATAAACAATAATATATTATATATAAATTTCATATCTATATATATATATACTGAACATATATATGTTGTAAAATAAAAACATATTTGTATTAATCATTTTATTTTATATATATATATATATTTGAAGATAATATGCGAGACATTTATGATATAACATATGATTTGTTTGTTTGTTTTTGTTTAAAGCATTTATAACGTGAAACACATATCAAACACATAACATATCATACAAAACAGTTTCATGTCGTTTATCATCCAAAAAAATTATATATATATGATATACAAAATAAAATAAATACATAAATATACAGTTATATTGTTTATTAGATTATATATAATATATATAATATCATATCCCAATCATATAATATAAAAGCAAAACAAAAAACAAAAAAATATAAATAATAAATAAATAAAATAATAATAAAAATAAATCTCATTTTGTCTTTAGTAAAACAAAACAATATTATTATTATTGTTATTATGATTATTATTATTATATTATATAATATATAAATATTGTTATTACTATTATTACTACTATAACTATTATTATTTATAAAATATTTATGAAAAAAATGCACACATTTATAGACATTATATATAAATATAAATATTTTTTTATGTGAGTTTATTATTCAAACAACAAATTGTATTATTATTATTATTATTATATAAATGTAAAATTTTATTTATTAATATATATATATATACTGAACAATAATTTTTTTTGTATTTGTCATAAATTTTCGGATAATAATAATAATATTGTTTTTTTTTGTTGTTAATACTATTTCAAGTTTGTAGAGATTAACAAATTTTTTTAGTTATATATTATTATTATTATTATTATTATTATTATTATTATTATTACATAATATCCTTATATTTATTAGATTATTTTGTATTGTATTTGTAATAGAGATGCAAATTATAATTTTTAGAAAAATAAATACAAAAATATATTTATATATTAGATATAAATAAAGATTATTCAAAAACATAGTCTATGTCTATGTGTTTGAATAATTGTATAAATATTTTTTGTTTTTAAAAAATATTTATTATTATTAACAACTTATAAGTTAATTTAAGATAAAAATTTTATTAGTATGATATTATCAATATTAGATAATATTAGATAATATTTAATTTAAAAGTATATAATGTAATAATAACATAAAAAAATTTATATTATATGCTAAAATTATTTTGTTGTTATTGTTATGTGATATAAACAATATGCAAAAAAAAATTTTTATAAAGTTTTAATAATAATAATAATAATTAGATATTATTATCAAGATAATTAAATAAATAAATTATAATATTTTTTTTGTCTCATATAAATAATTTATAGTGTATTTTGTATTTTTGAATTTTATATTGTTTTGTGTAATCAAAATTAATTAACATTTATATTATTATTATTATTATTATTATTATTATATAATTTATTTTAAACACTGGTATGTTAGGGAACTTAGGGATAGTCAACTATTTTTTGAAGTTTTTTTTAAAAAAATAATAATTATTTATTACTTAACGTAAAAATATATTTATTGTTTAATTATAAGGTTTATTACTATTATTATTATTATGTATAGTATTATATATTATATGCAGTGTTTAATTATATGGTTTATTGTTATAAATATATACTCAGTATATACAGTATATAAATAATATATATATATATATACAAAAAAAACATAAAAATAATTGTTGAAATTATAATTAAATAATAATAATAATAATATGTTTATTAATAATTTGTTGTTAAATGTATTTATATTATAATAGCTGTTAATTAATTTCAATCTTTTTTTAATACTCTCTCTCTCTCTCTCTCTCTCTCTCTCTCTCTCTCTTTCATAAAAATCTGTGACTATTATAATATATATATATAACTAACAAAATGTTGTATAAATAATATATATATATTAATATATTATTTTACATATAAAATGTAATTATTATTATTATTATCATATGCAAGACATTTCCGTTTTGATTTACAGTCATATATATAGTATTTACGATACAATTATTATTATATTATATAATACTGTATAATATATATATATAACCAAATCTAATGCTGTTATATACGTTTAAATGAGTGGATTCATTGATATATACGGTATATACAGTATATTCATAAATATAAAAGTTATGATGAGATTAGCAGTGAATATGAAAGATAACGTTTTTATGAGTAGTATAGTATAGACTATATAGTAGTGAAGCACCAGTAGATTTACGGCCAGTTGTTTCTCACATTTATAGTTTAGTTTTCATATGATACCGGTGCCAGAGGTTTAAACGTTAATGTATTTTATGGATATATATAATAATAATAATAATTTTTCCTCTACAGTAAATCGTTAACAAAAAAATATATATATATAATATAATATAACTTATAATAATATCATAGATAATATATTTAACTCGATTTTTATTGCCAACACATAAAGCATACAATTTATGACTATTACCTGACACACACACACACACACACATACATACACACATATACACACATATACACACACATACATACACACATATACACACATATACACACACATACATACACACATTTAGACACGTATACACACACATACATACACTAGTATTTTATGACTAACTTTTTTCTGGCTATAATAATAATAATAATCATAAATAATTTGCTAATAAATATATATTTTTATGTATGTATACATTATATATTACTGTAATATATAATATCACATACTGTACATTTAACTTATGTATACTTACACACACACACACACACACACACACTCACATATAATATAATTTATGAAATTTATATTTATATATATTTTTTGTATGTATAATATATAAATAGCTTTTCACCGGCTCATTGTGTTTGATAATGTTTTTTTTCTCTCTCTCTCTCTCTCTTTAGTTTGGACGGTTAGCTCACACACACACACACACACACACACACACACACACACACACACACACACACACACACACACACACACACACACTACCAGTGCTACATACAGTACATACATATATATATTTATGATGTTGTAAATCACATTTCAATATATATATTAGTAGTGGTATTGTAGTAATAGTTATAATATATACGGTTATAATAATAATAATAATAATAATAAAATGTATTACAAGTACAGTATGTTTGTGGTGGTGGTAGTAGTGATGGTGTAGTCCGCTCTTTGATAATATCCAGGCGCCGGTTGAATATATACAGTATATATTGGTCGGTAAAGTATTATAGCTACCGGCGCTGATCTCATACTGTATATAACAAATAATTTTTTTTAACTTTTAAAAAATAATTTATGTTTTTTTACAAATACATTATATGATAGTCTATTGTTGTCTAATTGTGACGGCACTGGTGGTGGCGGTGTTGGCGGTGTTGGCGGTGGTGGTAGTAATGACTAAGTTTTTTCCACCGAAACTACCGGTGCTTTCACTTTTTTTTAATACATTATTATTTGCTTGTTTTGTTCAACAAAAAAAAACGGACAGCACTTATACAGTACTTGTATTATTGGGTATATATATATAAAGTATAGTATAATAAAAAACGGGAAACTCTTATAAAACATTTTCAGAGAGAGAGAGAGAGAGAGAGAGAGAGAGAGAGAGAGAGAGAGAGAGAGAGAGAGAGTCATTGTCATTGAACTTCAAATTTTTAGGATTTTTTCTTTATTATTGATAACTATATTCAATATGTATGTCAGTATTATTTGTATAGTTATTATTACTACTACTACTACTACTAAAATACGGTATATTATTAGATTAATACTACCAGTGCTAATGTTTGCAAAACATTATTATTATTACACCGAAAAAAAAATTTACATTTACTTTATAGGTTATATAACACATAAAAAAATAAAGTAAAAGTAATTCAATAATATATACTATATATATATATATATATATATATATATATATTGCATATTATATCCCATAATGCTATTCAAACATTCAAACGATTAAGTTATTCAGCTATAGTTATAATACTAATAATAAAAAAAATTATTATTATTATTTTTGTATAAAGTTATTACAACTATTATGTTTGTAAGTATGTATGTGAAACTAGCAGCTCCCGTTCCTCAAATATCAATGTCACTAACTGTCATTGACGGGAGGGTATAAAAATCCAACTGTCCTCTCTCTCTCTCTCTCTCTCTCTCTCTATATATATATATATATATATATATATATATATATATATATATATCTATCTCTCTTAGCAGTGATTTGCTCGCCCATCACCACCAATGATGATGATGAGGACTATTATCATTATATCACTGTTGGCGAGTGAGTGAGTGAGTGAGTGAGTAAGTAAAAGCACTGTTAGTTTTATACAATATATATATACAGAGCGTATATTAGATTTGTTGGGCGCACACTGACACACCAATTAACTAAAGTGATATTTGGACAGTTGTTATAAGCGCCTGTATGTGTGTGTGTAATGTTTGCCAAATTGATTGTGATATTTATTTTATAGCCCATCTCTCTCTCTCTCTCACCACTCACTCACTCACTCACTCACTCACTCACTCACTTACATTAACTGTCCTAACAAATTATGATACCTACCAGTGCTACTATTACTACTACTACTACTACTACTACTAGACATTAATTTATCTAATAGCTTAATTTTTTTAACTTTATATGTTTTTAACTATATTGTATTTTATGTTTTTTAAAAAAAATATATATATATATATGTTTAAAATTAAATTTTCGATTTAATAATTATAKTATTATAATAAAATAATATAACATTTTTAAATATAAATTATATATTAAATATTCTAATTTTTTTTTATTGTTAATATTAATAACATAATTATTTATAATTACTATTTAGTTTACTTTAATAAATATTATTATGTACAATATTTAAATACATATTATAATATAATTTATAATATTATTATATATACATATATTTTGTAAATATATAAGGTAATCACAACAATAGCTGTCATGGTTTTAATGAATTTTCTAAGTTAATTTTCTTAAAAACTAAAGACAATTAAATAATAAAATTTTCACCATTATCTTCAATAATTATTACGCAATGTATATAGAAATTATCATTTTTATTTTTAAAGTATTTCTTAGCTTTTTTAGCAAAAAATGAAATTATGTCATTTTTGACATAACCTTAAATTATTTATTTTAAATACACTAGACATTTTTTTATAATTAAAATCAAATGATATTTTGCTAGTAGATTAACAGGGTTATATGGTGAATAAAAAATAATTTTTTATCTCAACTATATCAACCATTTTTTTAATCATTAAGTAACACATTTTAAAATAATATTGTGATAAAAGTTTATTTCAGTTATTTTTTATTAAAACATCACTAAATTTTATCAAATCATTTATAGATTAGTACATTGAATGTTAATTTATATAATATATATATATATAAATTATTTTATAACTATTGCAATTTACTAAAATTTGATGATTAATTGCCAAAATTTTATAATTATAATTAACTTAGATATTTTATTTTTATAATCATATTTAGAGACTCATACATTTATATCTTATACAAAAAATTTATTTTATCTTACTTCAAGACTAAGTTATAAATAAAATTAAATATATTTCATTTAATTCAGCTTATAACAAAAAGTTATTATTTAATTTATAAGTATTTTTTACTAATTTATGACAAATAATCTAAAACAATGTTATAATAGAAGATGAATATATTGTCTAATATAAAAAAATTAGATTTTTAACTTTTATTTAAAACTTAATTATAAACATTTATCTCATGTTATTGACTATTTATCGTCTTTAAAGAGTTAATATTATTAATATAATTTTCTTAAATAATCACTTAGGTAACCACTTGAGAATTGTGAAATTAAAAATGATAATTTATGATGAAATCATATAAATAATAATTAAATTAAAAATTTATGATTTGTAAATTTTGGATCATATTTATTAAAATGGCCATTTTATCTTTAAAACAAATAATTTTAAAAATTTTAATTATAAAATTTAAAGACACATAACCATTTTATTTTAATAAAAAAGAATTGCATTTTTATCATTAACAGTAGCTTCACAGGAATAATTTAAAGTTGATACATTTCAGTGTGACAGAATTTTTTGTGGTTATCTTATATATTATGTTATATTAACTTTTTTTAAATAAAATATTTAGATATTAAAAAACTGTAAATTTATAATATAAGCAAAATTGAAATATTTATATAAAATAAAAAATTTAAATAATTAGATAAGTAGTATACTATTAATAATTTTTTTTAAAAAATATATATTTGTAATACACTCAACTTATATATGTATATATAATATACATATTATTTTATTGCAATGTATATTTATTTTTATGGTATATATTTTTTTGTCAATTTTGTTTAATAATTTTTTTTGATAATAACTATAGCTTATTATGTATATATATATATATATATATATATATATATATATATATATATATATATATATATATATATATATATATATAGTAAATACATATATATATCTGTAGTTTTTAATCTACCAAATTGTCAATTATTATTATTATTATTTTTATATACAGATCTACTCGACAGTGACAAATGATCGCTAAATATATATATAAATAAATAATAAAAGGGTTGTCATATTATTTATCGGTATTTTTTGACAAACAAACCATACAATAAAACTGTAGGTATTGTTTGGTATACAAACACACACACACACAATAGTACAATATTTTTGAAATGTATTGTAAAAATAATACTAATAATAATAATAAAAGGGTTGTTTGACTGTGTGGTCAATCACTTACACACATACAAACACACAGAATATTTGCAAAAATAAAAATACAATAAAATTGCTATTTGTTTGAAAAGCTATGGACGGTTAGGTTTTTATTTTTCGCATGTATATCAATAGATTAGGCCCTCACAAACTAGTAGTAGTCTATTGTTAGTGTGTGTGTGTGTGTGGTTATTGATGATAATTATTTATCATTTATCATATCATCATATAAACTGGTTGTATATCTCATCCATAAATACAATAGCTATTGACTAAAAACCAAAAATTATTGTGAAAATTTATAGATTCATTGATGTATTTATTGGGGGGCAATAAATACCGGTACTATACTGTACTGTATTTATACAGATATATACTGTATTATTATTATTATTATTATATATCATAAAGATATGAGAAAAACCATTTCCATGGCTTTAATGGCTAGTAATATATCATTAATAATAATAATACTGGGTAATAACCATTTGACTACCAGATGGGCACCGGTATATTATTAGGGGGTAGAGGGGTGACACTTATTGATAACTACCAGTGCTAGAGAAAGAGAGAGAGATAGAGACGCCAATCCTTTACTATTTACTCTTTTAGAAAATGTGGTTATAGTTTATATATATATATATATATATACTGTATATATATGGCATGTCATGTCTGATAAGAGATAGGACGACCATCACTCACACACATTGGAGCTGCCAGTGCTAGCTGTGTGTGTGTGTGTGTGTGTGTGTGTGTAATGAATTAGAGAGAGATAGATAGGGCTATTAAAAATGGTCTGTCCACCCCCCCCCCCATTTCAAACTAACTGGTTGGCACTGTTATTGTTATTATACACCACTATTTAATAGCTATAAAGTGATTTATAAACTAATTCCTGTCGACAAACACATTGAAAGAGAGAGAGAGAGAGAGAGAGAGAGAGAGAGACAGACAGACATACCAACACATTATGGTATTATAYAGACATTTGTTTTGATAGTTGCCTCCAAAAAAATAACCCCTTTATCTGCTGTCCATTGATTTTATTGTATTACTACTACTACTACYATAAACTACTTGTGCTCTCTCTCTCTCTCTCTCTCTCTCTCTCTCTCTCTCTCTGTCCTCAATCACTCTCACTGTCTCTCTCCACACAAAGACTAACTGTGCGACCAATTGCTGTGTTAGTAAAGTAGTTGACTGTCCATTACTCCACATGTAGTAGTAGTAGTAGTAGTAGTAGTAGTAGTAGTAGTATTGAGAGAGAGAGAGAGAGAGAGAGAGAGAGAGAGAGAGAGAGAGTAATCTGAGTCCAGTTAAGACTATTATCGCCAGTGAAAAGCCATGCGGCGACAGCACTGGTAGGCTATACTACAGTATATATAGTAGTTAGTGTAGTAGTAATCATTAGAGACCTATTGGCTTTAATCGACGTGTTGGTAATGATGGCATGACATCCATTAATTCATAGCCAGTGTGCTATTAGAGAGAGAGAGAGAGAGAGAGAGAGAGAGAGAGAGAGAGAGAGAGAGAGAGAGAGAGAGARAGAGAAAGAGAGATGAGAGAGAAATCTGTGTCACAGATAATCACATAAACATATAACAGATTATATACGGTATATAAGCGTACAATACATGTGAATTGTCAGTCAACTAAACCCATTTATAGTATTAATACTACAGTATATACTGTATATATATATATATATATATATAACTTATGTTATATACAGTATATGCTGTTTTATATACAGTATATACAGGTGCCATAAAAATCCCACACATTATATAGCCTATAGACGACATACCCGTTAGATGAGGCATTAAAAATGATTACAAGGATTTTACAGCCACTTGTATTGTTAGTATATACTGTATATATATATGGTATATATTATATATATGTAAAGATCATTAGGATTTATTAGTACAGTATATCCCAAAAAAYATATATATATATATATAAAATAATAATTTAATCCAATAGTCCAATGGTTTGTATATATATATCATTCAATGTCATCATCAATAATAATATTAAATGACTGATCATAAATAAAACTATTATTTATTTTTATTATTTATTTATTGATTAAACAGAAAAATGTGTTTTAAATTTTAAAATAGTTTATAAATTATTATTATTTTTATTATTAAAATAAAAATTTTTAGTTGAATTTAAATTTTTTTCAAAACTAATTACTAAAAAAAATATATACTTATATTTATGTTATCAATCAAAACAATCAAATTAAAATAAATTGTAAGCAATTTTTAATTGATTTTTCTAATATATAAATTTATATATATTTTTTGTTTTGCATACAAATTTATTGATATATATTAAAAATAACTAAATAATTATTTTATAAAATTGCAAAAAAATATTAGCAAAAAAATAATATGTTTGAAACAAAAAAAAACTTATCTGAAAATTATTACTTATAATTTTTAAAGGCATACATAAAATTATTTTTTTTGTTTTAATCATTTTTTTTTGTTAAAATAAAAATCATTAAACATTTTTGACAAATAAATCATTTAATTAAATCTCTCATATTTTTTTGTTGTTTGAATAAATAGTTTATATGTGTAGTACTTATTTTTGGACACAAAAATAAATTGCATACAAATTACACAAAATTAATATAAAAAAATTAATTTGAAAAAATTCAATATAAATATATATATATATATATATATATAAAAGTTATGATCTGAATATCAAAATAAATATAAATTAAATTTTTTGGTTATTTTTCTTTAAAAAAAGGTTTATAATTATTATTATTTTTKKTTTGTTTTATTMAATTTTTATTTATTTATTTTATTTTGATATTGAAATTCATAGGAATTTTTTTAACGACAAATTGCTAAATGTTTTTATTTTTAATTTTTATTTTCTATATTTATTTTTTAGTAACTTATCTTTATATATAAATTTATATGTATGTACTTATCATTTTTAGGAAAAAATAAGTATAAAATTTTWAAAATAAAACTAAAAATATAATTATAAAATAATAAATTATATTTTATAAAAGYGATAATATTTATTATTATGGGACAAAAAATAACTTTATAAATATTTATTTAGTTATTTATATATATTCACTTTACATTTACAAATTTAGTGATAAAATAATTATCAATAATGAAAAACAAACAAATATCTTATTTCATATATAAATTTAAGGGTAATTTTATTTTAATATACAATCTAAACAATTAAAATTAAATTTATATATATATATATATATATCGATATAATAAATGTAGTTTTATTTTGTAGTGTAATAAAAATGTTTTTATTTTTTTTAAGGAAGTATTTAATGTCATTAAAAAAATGTTTATTATTTTTTGTTTGTTTTTGTTTATTGAATGGACACTTTATACTGGATATATATAAGTACTTTTTTGAGGACAGGGAGGTTAAGATATACTGAGCTTACAATTGGCAACCAAACCAAAAAAATATTGTCTCAATTTATTAATTGTTAGACAAACTAAAAGCTTTTATTTATTTTTTTTTTWTTTTTTAAAGACAATTGTAGCGATTATTAGTATTAGTAGTMMATGTAATATAGATTGTAGTCCACACACACACACATACCAGTGCCCGAAACATACAAAATAGTATTAAAGTTACTAAATCTCTGCCTACCAGTGCTTAAAATATTATATATATTATATAAGTTATTGATTACTATTGAAAATAATAAATTTTATTTTTGCTTATTTTTACASACACAGAGAGAGAGAGAGAGAGAGAGAGAGAGCACAATCGCCTATTAAACAAAAATAAAATAACTTAAGATATCTAAAGTTATATATATATAATGTAATAATAATAATAATACAAAATATCTTTATATATATATATCCTTATATAATAATAAATTGTTTATAAAACCATTTAATACACACACATACACACAGTCTGTATATAATAAATTGTCGTATCTTTTAGTTTTGCTTGAAAATGAAAAATTATTTGTTAAGATATATCAATTTATTATTATTATTATTATATGATATTAGATATAATTTATTATATATATATATATATATAACAACAAACAGTATAGTAAATTGTTTGGGTATTTACAGTATTACTATTACTACTGTATATATATGATATAATGCTTTTAACATCAACAACAATAAATGATTAATATTGTTGGCAAAAAAAATAGTTATGACATTAATTTATATTATTTCAAGTATCATATATATATCATATCATATATATATATATATATATATTGGGTAATCGTTTAGCTTTTTATTTTATTTGAGCTATTTTTCCCCCTTATATAGAAAGAGAGAGAGAGAGAGACAGAGAGAGAGAGAGAGAGAGAGAGAAAGTCACTTAAAAATATAGTAATACTATATATATATATTAATAAATAACAATAATTACAATTATATTTTTAGTTTTAGTTTTATTTTGTTTATTTGGTTTTTTGTTTTAAGTTTTGGCATTGATTAGACATTTGAAACAAACAGACAGTAAAATTATTATAATATATATATATAAATATTATAACTTATGTTTGGAAAAATTTTAATATAAATATAATTACTTATATACTAATGGTTTTTAATATTTTTCCTTTATGTCACACAATAATAATAATACTAATAATTAATAGTTTCATACATTATTATTATTATTATAGTTTTGTAATTTTGTTAAACTTTTATTTTTATATAACATATGCTTTTCCTAAACAAATGGCATATAAACAGCTTATATATCATTATTATTTGAGAGGACTAACCGTTTGTTTTTTTTAAAAATAAAACTATTAATATTAAATCACATAAAAGATATCATATATATATATAAAGCCTAACATAATATATATATATTTCATTAATCATTTTTAAAAATATATTTTTCAATTTTTTTTTTAATTTTATTAAAATATAGTTTTCCATCTGAAAAATTTCTAATACATAATAACAATAATTATTTATTTTAAAAAAACCAAAATAAAATGCTATTTTTCATTACTTTTACTTAATTTTTTTTGTTAAGTATTACTAATGAATCTACAACTGTCTACTGTATTATATATATACAGTATATACTCCTATATATAATGACTATTTATATTAATGATATTTAATGACTTTATTTASAATATATATATATATTATACATATATATATATATATATAAAGTATTTAGACATCTATTTTATTTTAAAGTAACAAATGATATCATGAAGTCATTTGAAAAAAATAAAATAAAATATAAAAATATGTTTTTATTAACAAAAAAACTTATGTTGTTTTTTRTGTTAAGTTTTTTTTGTTATGTTATTGTTTGAAACAAACTAAACTAATTGTTATACAGTTTTCAGTGACTTAAAGCTATTTATATTTTATATAATAATACTATTTAAATGCAAGTTTAGTATAAAAAATACATTAATTATTGTTTTTTTATAAAAAATTATACATTTGTATATACAATATATTTTATTTATTTCTCTCTCTCTATCATTCAAATAAAGTTATTATTATTTTAATATTTAAATCATTAGCACCGGTAGGATAGCACCCAAAATAAAAACGAAAAGTTTTTTTTTTTAAAAATATATAAATAAATAAATAAAATTATTTCTCCTAATATATATATATATATATATATATTATTATTATTATTATTATTTCATAAACTAATATCTATTTATTATTATATTTATATAATAATAATAATAATAAAAAGTAAATTACAATTTATGATATTAAAATTAATAATAATATTCATACTAATAAATATACAGGTAGAAATTTTTAATATWTATATATATATATATACTGTATATAATATTTTTGAAWWTTTTTTATAAAAATTTTAATTATWATAAAATTTWGTTTTCTCTCTCTCTCTCTCTCTCTCTCTCTCTCTCTCTCTCTCTCTCTCTCTCTCTCTCTCTCTCTAATTAAATAATAAAAATAAAATAAAAATAATTTTGACAGTAATTGCATTGCTACATCAAAACTGTATAATTGAATGATTGATACATTTGTGACAAATTATTATACATTTATATACTGTATTAATACAATAGTTTTTTTTTGTTGAATATTACAATAATAACAATAAATTATAAAATACAATTATTATTAATAATAAAATTATTTATTGTTTTATATATAAAGTAATTACTGTTATTAAGCTATTATTATTTTTAGTTTTATTCAGTATTATTATTAGAATAATTATTTTTAATTTATATATATTTTTTTTAAAGATTAATTTGTTTTTCTAGTTATTTATTATATTGTTGTTGAAATTATTTCATAATGTTAAATATAATGTTAAAAGTGTCTAATAAACTATATTTTATGTGTTATATTTAATTGTTTTTAACACACACACGCACACATACACATACACATACACATACACATACACATACACATACACATACACATACACATACACATACACATACACATACACATACACATACACATACACATACACATACACATACACATACACATACACATACACATACACATACACATACACATACACATACACATACACATACACATACACATACACATACACATACACATACACATACACATACACATACACATACACATACACATACACATACACATACACATACACATACACATACACATACACATACACATACACATACACATACACATACACATACACATACACATACACATACACATACACATACACATACACATACACATACACATACACACTGACAAAATCGTTGTACAATTAAATTCATGGATTACTTTCACTACATTTCATGCAAACAAACAAACAAAAAATAAAATATTAAATTATATTTAATATTTATAGTTATAGTTAGTTATATAAGTCATCCAGACAAACAAACAAATTATAATTATCAATATAATTAATTGTTATTCATGTATATAAAACTAGTATAATAATAATAATAATAGTGCCATAATTATTTATTTTTTTTTTGCTATTATTGTTGACTGTATATATTRTATATATAAATATAATTAATTGTATGTATTAATAAAAAAAACAAATGAGAGATAAAAATATTAGTATAATTACAGACAATAAATTATATATATATRTATATATAATAATAATAATAATAATAATAATTGTTTGTCTCATTATTATTATTATTATTTATTAGTTAGTGTGACTTATAAATATAACTTTAATTTATTTTTTATATTCAATAGTTGTTCAMAACAAMAAATAAAATTATATAATAAATTATTATATTAAAMTTATTATTTGTTTTATTATTATTATTATTTTTAATACAAAAATAAACTATTAAACAATAACAGCAAAATTTTATTGACGTATTATAGTTTAAACTACTAATACAATAATAATATCTTATTTATAGTTTTATTATTATATTATTTAAAAAAAAATATTTTTATAATAAACAAATAAATGAAACAACAAAATAATAATAAAATATTGTTTTTATTTATTTAATATTTTTAATCTTTCACTWWAATATAAGTTTTATATATATATATMTATAATATATCACTAATTCACACCCAATCAAACATATAAACAATTAAATACAAAAAATTATATGATATTATAAGCCATAAATCTTTTATGATAATACTATAYTGTAATTATATTTTACATAATAATAATAATAATAGTAATACTTTATATTTAAATTATTTTATGTACTTTATAGTAGTCTTCTAGTATTAAAATAYATAAAACATATTTGTTTGTTTTTTTGTGTTAGTATATAATTTAAATATTTATTATTATTATTTTATGTACAAAAAAATAAATAAAAGATTTTAAATGTATAATAAATTGCAAGTTTTAATACACAAAGTTTATCTATATATATTAAATTATTAATTATTATTATTATGTTTAAAATAATAATAATAACATAGTGTAYATATCTTATAGTTATATTTATATATTATRTAATATATTATTAAATATTTWWWAWTTGWATGTMAATAATGTATTTATTTTATAACAAAAAAAATCAATTTTTATAAAAAGTTAAATAAAAATTAAAGTCAATACTAAATAATTTATTATTTATACTGTATATAATATACGACTCAAATATATATATATATATAAAATAAATAATAATAGTAGAAAAATTRYCAACAATTATAAGTTTAAAAAAAATTTAGCAAATATTAGTATATATTTTAGTTTTTTTCAAAATAATTTTTTTCCAAAAAAGTAAAAAACAATTTTCTCACACATTTATTATATTGTTAATAATAATAATAATGTTTTTTTAAAACAAACTTTCAAACAATTTTCACCCCCGCTTCTCACAACACCAAAAAAATAAAATACATATAATATAATACATAATTATGTTATTATAAATAATAATAATAATAATAATAATAATATGTACAGCATATACTGTATATATTTATATACATACAATAGATACCATTATTTTAAACAGTATATATATAATTGGCAATAAAAATTTACATCAAAATAATTATTTTTTTTTTTAAAAAACGTGTATTGTATAAGTGATGTCTATATTATTTAAAACTATTATTTTGTCAAAAGTAATAATAATTATATTTAAAAAAATAAATAAATAATAATTTTTGTGCTCATATTTCATATGGTTTAGACCACTTAATTAGCTATATGTCCTCTAGTTTTTTTAAATAAAATAAAATAAAAATAATAAATAACTACAATTAAGYTGTATATTAGATGGTTATGACATTWTTAATATATATATATATATATATTTGTATATAGTTTTTAAAAATTACATATAATTATAATCATTATTATTAAAACAAAATAGAAAATTTAAATTTTATTTCTATATATATATTGATATAAAAATTTTAAATAAAATTTTACTAATCAATCATCAATTGATAGTCAATGTGTTATTGATGTTAATGTTTGTTTGATATATAAATAAACTTAAAATAATTTATTAATTAACAATATATATATGTAATGGTCTATCAATCAAAATTTTCACTTTTATTTTTTGAATAGTATAATGTATTAATAATTTTTTATTTTGCATATATAGTAGTATTATATTATTATTATTATATAATGTGTTACAAAATATTATTATTATTACAATGTATTAATTAATTTAATTTTGTTTGTTGTTTGTTTGGCTTATCTATTGTGCTGTCATTTATCATTAATAAAAAGTCAATCAAACAAAACAATTGAAATGATTGACTAAATAAATAAATAAATGATTGAATGAATGAAACAATTTTTTGTTATTTTATGTATTTATATATATATAACTTAATATATATATATATAACAAATAATCATTTCATCAAATAATTTATATTACAAAAATAGTTTTACATATCAATGCTWACATAACAATTGATTTATTATAGTTATAATTTCATATAATTTAAATTTTGTTTTAAAAAACTGCACATTTTATGATTGCTATTAAAAATAATTATTTATTTATTTATTTTTGTGGATAAATTAAATGATAGATTTGACTGATTGATTGATTGATTGGTATTTGTCGATAAAAAATACCAATTTATAATTTAACTGTTAAATAATAATTATGGGATAAATAATTTATAAATAAAATATTTAAAAAAACAATTATATGTCTATATTTGGTAAACAATTAATTCAATAAAGATTTTATTACAGTATTTATAGATTTTATATAATAATAATAATAATATCAACAACAAAAAATAAAATTGAATAATTGATAATATTTTAAAACAAAAATTAGCTAAATAAATAATATTTTAATATTGATAAAATATTATTTAAGTTATTTTAAAATATTTATAATAATAATAATAATCAAAAAAAAAATTTTATACAAATATTTGATTTGATTTTATTTTTGCAAATAATAATAAATAGTTAAATAAATAATTAATGACAAATTCATGTTAAATATCGAAAAAAAAATTTATTTTTTTCAAAATTTTTTATTTTATTTAATTTATAAGAGACATACACTTAAAATATTAATATTAATTTTTTTCCTGATATAATATCAATTGACTTGAAATAATATATATATTTTTTTGTCACATTTATCAGATATTTTTTGATATATTTTTATCAATATATATAAAAAACACATAATTATTTTGATTGACAAACTAATGTATAGATTATTTATTTTTGTTTTATTTATTTATTAATTTATTGATTTGTTGTATTGATTGAAATATTTAAATTATATATCAAATTTGATCATTTTTTTTGATACAATTATTTTTAAAAAAATTATTTATACATTTAAAATATATCAATTTTGTCAATCAAGATATACATATAATATATAAAAATATTTTTATAGACAAAAAAAACGATAATAATATAAAATAAATATTATTTAGTAATAAAAAAAATCATTTAATGAATTAGCATATGTTAAATAAATACGAAAAATGTTTATATAATAAATTTTTTATATATATATATTTTTTATGATTGATTGATATAAATATAATGGCATTAATATATATTTTTTTAAAAAAATTAATTGATGATAAACACAGTAGTAGGCATATAAATAATATTAAAATTGATTATAATGTATATTATAAACTAAACTAAAAAAATTAAATATAATTGATTTTATACGACATTTATTATAAATTATATGTAAAGTATTTTTTTTAAAAAAATAAGAAAATAATAAATTATATTTTATATACCAATTATCTCACAATATATATATATATAAAGTTTATATAACAGACTATTACTACTACTACTACTACTACTACTACTACTACTACTACTACTACTACTACTACTTGTCAGTGATTATGAAAAAAGTCATTTATTTTACTGATTTTTTTTTAATATCATTACATGTTTTTTTGAAGAAAAAAATGTTTTCTTAAAAGACGATTATATATATATATACTGTATATATATATATATATATATATATATATATAAAAGTATTTATAATGATGAAGGAAATGAAAAAATATATATAATTTATATATTAATAAATATATATATATATATATATATACTGTATATATATATAACTAATTATTCATTTTTTTGGGCGAAATAAAAATCATTTATTTTGCTAATGAAACATCAATTTAGCAAATAATATATTATTATAAATTACATATTTAGTACTGTATTTTGATTTAATGTATTAAAAAAATAAATGACTGATTATTTAATTTTTTTTTGATTTTATTTTATTTTTTCGGTAAACTTTATTATATATCAAAAAATTATTTATGTTTTTAAATTATTAATTAAGGGATTATTGATAATAATAATAATAATTTATATTTAAAATATTAGTTGAAACATTAGGAGAGTTGAATTGATTTAATTTTTTTATTATTATTATTATTTATTATTTCAATTAATATTACACACACACACACAATGTAATTATAAAATTTTATATTTATAAATATTTTCATTTACTTATACACACTATTCATATACACTAATAATTAATTAATTATGATTTTCGGCGCTCATGTAGGTTTACTAGTAGTAGTAGTAGTAGTAGTAGTAGTAGTAGCGCTTATGGAGATTTTAGTATTACCTATTAACTACATACAGGCCCACCAATTAATATTAATAATGATTTTTAATTTTATTTTTAAATATGTTTTTTTTTGTTGTTTGGTTGGTTGACAGGCGCCGATCACTAATAAATTAAAACATAAATAATTAAACATAAATAATAAATAATTAATTCATTTATTAAATTCAAGTAGTTCATTTTTTTGAAGTATTATACTATTAATATTATATATACAATATATACTATATATTTATATATATAATGATTACTATTATGTTTTTTTTAAATAGTAATATAAGCTAATATATAACTTTTTTTTTAAAAATTAATAATTTAGTTTAGTGTAATAAATAACATACAAATTTTTAAAAAAAATAATACTTATACTAATAAATTATTTATAGTTATTATAAATAAAAATTATAAATGGATATTACAAATTTTTAATTTTTTTTTTAAAAAATACAATTGATATAATTTTTTTATTAACCATATGCTATTGATGGTTTTTATTATGGATACTATGATTTACATAATATATGACTACTACTACTACTACTACTACTACTACTACTACTACTACTACTACTACTACCACTACTACTACTACTACTACTACTACTACTACTACTACTACTACTACTACTACTACTACTACTACTACTACTACTACTACTACTACTACTACTACTACTACTACTACTACTACTACTACCACTACCACCACTACTATTCAATTGTCAATGTGAAGTACCGGCACCTAAAAATAAAATACAATATATATATATATATATATACAGTAACCCTCATATATTGTAATCATTTGAATTAAAATTTATATATAATATATATACAGTATATATCTATGAATATATTGTATATTAAAATTTAAAAAACTTTTTTTGTTGTTGCTGTTAATATCAAATACAATATGTGAACTATTGTTAAAATCAAGTATTAATAACACACACACACACACACGTGTATGCAATATGTGTTACGCCACCCGTTGTCTCGGTTGTCGGGCACCGGCTGTGTTGAAGTGGCAACTCATGAGTGCCGAGAGCTGTAGTAGTAGTAGTAGTAGTAGTGCTCATTAAACTTGATGGCCATTGACAGCACATACACATACCCACTGAAACTTCAAGTGTCTATCCATTTAATTCATTCATTTAATCACTCACTCACTCACTCACTCACTCAATGAGTCAGTCAATCAAATAACTAACAAAAAAAATCTCATGGCTTTCCCCCCCCCTCTCTCTCTCTCTCTCTCTCTCTCTCTTTCTCTTATATATATATATAGCTGGAAGAGCTGATGATTTTTGATTGAAAGCCGTGTGACAGGAGACTTGTTTGGCCTGTTTTTTCAAATATATTTTTTTTGTATGCATTTCGCATACACACACACACACACACACACATCCCGGTGCCCATCCATATAAAAAAAATTTTTTATTTCAAAAGCAACAATTTTCAAGCATTTTATTTTATTATACCATACATGCTATACATGCTATACATGCCATACAACACACACACACTTTAATGGCATAAAAATCATTCATTCAGTCACTCAGTTACCCACCACTCTCTTCACAGTCACCGGCACTTATAGCTCATATGACTGACAGCCCTTCAAAAACCATTGATCAAAGAGAGAGAGAGAGAGAGAGAGAGAGAGAGAGAGAGAGAGAGAGAGAGAGATAGATAGAGAGAGAATGAGAGGCCCTTCGGGCGCCCTATTAAGCCCCCGGTGCTCATCATCTATGAGTGCTAGCAATGATAGAGAGATTGAGAGAGACCACCTATGATATAGTCTATGGGCCCTACATATCACATATACAATATAGTATATACTGTACACCTTATCATTGAAAATATCATTTTTTAAAAACATACCGTTTCTCTCAACCACCACTACTAATATCATACCTTATGTATAACACACTCACTCACTCACTGGTTGTTAATAATTTATCTGTTATATATATATATATATATATATAAGTTGATATATTTCCTGATATCCAACAGTGCTGTCTATGTTATGCTGTTATGTGTGTGTGTGAGCAGATCCCGGTGTGATGTATGTATATATTTATATATATGTGTACAGTCAGTATGATATCAAGTCTGAGCACTGGTAGCACCCAAATTGAAAGAAACAAAAAAAATCAAAAATGAAATATCACTTCAATTAATAAACCGTATGTTTGTGGTGTGTGTATATGTGTGTGTGTGCCTCCAGTTTCATATACAGTACATACCTTACACATAACTATTTACAGTAATTACTAATTACAGTATTCATTGGGACTATTATCTCAAATACCTGTATATACTGTATATATATACAGTATCTATGGTGCATATAATGTAATGAAATAAAAACTATTTTATTATTTCAACAACAAAATAATTAATCAAAAATATATCGATGATAGATAACCTCAATATATATATATATATATATATATATATATATATATATATATATATATCTAATATATCTATACTCTAATATAACTAACTAACTGTGTGTACAGTTTTTATTAAAATTATTATTTTATTTTATTTATTTTTTTGGGTAACATTTGGGTGCAACATAGCAATGATTTATTGACGAATATATATATATATTTTAAAAATCAATTAATTAGTTTAATATTATTTTTTTAATTAAATTTTTAATATCTCTAATATTTTGCTTATTTTTAAATTAAAAAAATTTTTAAAATTGTTGTCATATATATATATATATATATATATATACAGTATTTTGTGGGACATTTAAATTGTAATAGACATATGATTTATATCAAAATATTATTATAAATTGTCTAAAATTGTTGTTTTTACTATTTTTCAAAATACATATTAAAAAATATATATTTATTTATTTTAAAAATACAAATATATATTTTTTGGTCACTATTTTTAACTCTCTCTCTCTCTCTCTCTCTCTCTCTCTCTCTCTCTCTCTCTCTTTCTCTCTCTCTCTTTACTCACTAAGGATTTAGTTGTCATTTTGATGAATGTTTTTTTGATTTTGATTTTGATTTTGACTTTTCATTTCATATTTATTTATTTATTGGTATATATAAAATATTTTCATTCATTCAAATAATATAAAAAACAATAAACTTTTTTTTTGTTGCTATACTAATGACTGAATGAATGAATTGTAAGATTTATTGCCAACAAATAAATAAATTTAAAAAAAAAATAAGTCAAACAAATAGCTCTCAACAAACAAAACAATGACAACAAAAAACTTTTAGTTTTTTTTTAGTTTTGTTTCATATATTTGTTGTTATATTTTTTTTAATATATATACAGTATATATAAATACAATTAAACGCCCTTCAAATCAAATAATATGATAACCAACAACAACAAAAAAATTCAACAAATTATTATCAAATTAGAGGTCAAAAAATGTTTTTTTTTTGTATTCAAATAAGTAAAACATCAAAAACAAAATTGAAAACAAAATGATACCAATTAGTTAACAAAAAAATTTTTTTTCAATGTATTATAAATATTATTATTGTTTTATTTTCTGACATTAATTGCATTCAATAGTGTTTCAATTGGTAATACAATAAACTAAATAATTGTTTATTTTAGTTTTATTTTTTGATATATTGTTGAAACAAATTTATAACTATATATATAATTGACATTTTATTATTTATTATGTACTCAATATATGTATATAACTTAAGTGTTTTATTATACTGTAAAATGAAAAAAATATTATTTGATTAATTATACAAATATATCAATAGATTTATATTTTTTTAAAAATTTCATAAATGATTATTTATAATCATTTTCCATATAAAATCATTTATTTAATAATAACATTTAATAATTTAAAATAAAAATTATTTTTTTTGAACACTAATTTTTGTTAATAATAATAATAATACACTTGAAAGTGAAATATTATGTATTAAATAAATACTTTCATAATAATAATTATAATAATAATAATAATAAGAAAAAAATTATAATTAATACTTTATAAACTCTAGAAATTATATATATATATATATATATAAATCTATACTTATATATATATATAGTATACAATTATGAAAACTTAAAAAACTTTTTAAAAATTTTTAAAAACTCATAATAAGTGGCTTTTAGTTTTGAAGAAAATAAATAAATAAAATATTGTATTTAAATAATACTGTTTTGTATACTTTAAACGTCTATTCATTATTATTATTATTATTATTATTATTATTATTATTATTATTATTATTATTATTATTATTATTATTATTATACAAATTATAATCTTAAGTACAGTTTATACTCAATGTTTGAATAATGAGACCAACTTTTAAGATTGTTTAATAACAAAGAGTAAGTTTTTAGTTAAACAGAGAGAGAGAGAGAGAGAGAGAGAGAGAGAGAGAGAGAGAGAGAGAGAGAGAGAGAGAGAGAGAGAGAGAGAGAGAGAGAGAGAGAGAGAGAKAGAGAGAGAGAGAGAGAGAAAAGAGAGAGAGAGAGCACTTGAATATTAAGTGTTTTAATAAAATAAATTGTAAAATATTTTTAAACATAGAGAGAGAGAGAGAGAGAGAGAGAGAGAGAGAGAGAGAGAGAGAGAGAGAGAGACCACCGGCTAAGGGACGGGTAGATAACTATTAACAATAATTATCATTATTTATAATCATAGACACAATGTGTGTATATTTTTATGTATGTTTACGTATGTGTGTCTGTTTGATGTAATATATAACTATTATTTATTGTATCATTTTTCTTATATAATAATAATAATAATAATAAAAAATAAATGTTTTTTTTATTATTAAACTAACACACACATTGAGCACCGGTACCTAATAGCTAATAGCACACACACAGGTATGGTGTTTAATAAATAGTGGTTTTTATTTAAAATATTTAGTTTTCAAAAAATAAAATCAAATACACTATTAATTTTTTATATAATACATATGTTATTATATAATGAAAATGATGCCATTTATTAAAGGGGGTCTAAATATCCTATCATATTATTATTATTATTATTATTATTATTATTATTATTATTATTATTATTATTATTTATCATTATTTATCATTATTTATCATTAATAACATTAATATTGTTATTAATAATAATATTGTAGTAATCTATATATACATATATATATATAATATTATATTTATATATATATAGTTATCATTTTTTATGATAAATAATGATTGCATTGAATAAAATCTATATAATTTATATGAATTATTATTTAGTTTTATTTTATTTTTTTTTATAAATCCATTTTTTTGGCGATTATTAATCTCATTAAATATTATTTTCTACAGGAAAAAAAACAAAAATAAAAAAAATAATAATAATTTATTAAGTATTTTATACTAAAATTATTAAGTACTGTATTATTATTAATAATAATAATAATAATAAGTATTGAAAGTATTTATTTATTTTCTTAAGAAAAATAATTAATAAAATAATAAAATAAAAACAATTACTATATATTTATTTTCAATACTTAAATATGATATATATATATATATATATATATATATATATATATATATAAAAATACATACATTTTAAAAAAATAATTTAAATAATTATCAATTCATATCATGTACAGTTTCAAAATAATAAATAAATAAATATTTTATTATTTATTATTTTGTTGAATTTATAATTTATTTATTTTTATTATTATTATTGTTGTTGTTAAATTTTTAAAATAAATTAATTATTTTTAAGTGTGTGTGTGTTTTCAATGGTGTTAAAAAAATAAATAATACTAATAAAAAATACTAATAAAAAATACTAATAAAAAATAAAAAAAATAATCATAAATTAAATAATAAATTCATGTTTGTTTGTTTGTTTGTCATATAAAGTTGTAAATAACATAATTGAGAAAAGTTTTTATACAATTAATATTTTTATTAATAATATGATTTAATAGTTAGTAGTAGTAATAATAATAATATTACTATTGTGTAAACTAAATAAAAAAAATGGCACACAAAAGCAAATATAATATAATATATATATAAATAAATATATAAATTTATATACATGTATAACGTGTGTTTAGGGCTAAACGCTACCTTAAATTTATAAAAGTCAATATACAGTATAATACACATAAATAATGTCGAAACTAACATAATAAAGTAGTACCCTTTAAATAAAAATATATATATATACAACTATATAATTTGGAAATGTTTG
Source organism: Oppia nitens (assembly GCF_028296485.1). NCBI lineage: Eukaryota > Metazoa > Arthropoda > Arachnida > Sarcoptiformes > Oppiidae > Oppia > Oppia nitens. Next base: position 1,179,632 of record NW_026533202.1, on the reverse strand, counting down.
TCATATTTATGTCACGCAAACAATTACTTTTAATGTGTCGGCGAATAAAAAATTAATAAATAAAATATAATGTTTATAATATGTTTAAATAAAATTTATTTGATAACTTTAGGTACAGCAGTGCCTTTATGCCTCAAACAATAATGTACTCTAGGCATAAAGTCGTATATAACATTTTTGTTAAATTAATATCATTTTTTAAGTATCAAAAGCATGTTATGTGTTTTAATTGTGATAAATTAGTTGTGTTTGTGTGTGTGTTGTCTTAAGATGTTCCATGTAATCACATGGATTCAAGACACTTGAATTACTGGGCCAAACAAATGAAGTTTTCAAACTTATGATTTTTTCTCCAAAAGTGTTTTTTAAAAACTCTAACGTATCTTTAGCTATAAGATAAAAAATGAAGTTTTATTATATGTTTCAATGAATATATTAATAAAATCTATGATTTGTTATGCATTTTGTTTTTGTTTAACTGGTTTTCTATTCATTATAATGACGGCCGCATCGGTTAACTCCTGTACTAATAAATACTATAAACTATTATATAATTACCCGTATGACTTGATGCCCCATCCTGTTGGAAAATTTGATTTTTGAAATTATTTCCAGTTAATAATTTCAGTTCATCAACAAATTTGTTTATTACAGTTTGGTAATTGTCTTGATTAACTGTAACTCTTTTTCCTTGAATATCTTCAAAAAAATAGGGGTCAATTAGGCCTTTACTGGATATTGCGGCCCAAACAGAAATATATCCAGGATGTGATACTTTTTCAATAAAAGTAGACTTGGGTTTTCCTTTTTCTTTATTACTCCATTTTCTATCATTTTGTTTATTAATAAATTGTTCCAATAAAAAATGACTTTCATCCGAAAACCTATAAATATAATAAACTTTTTTATTTAAAACTTACAATTGAAGACAGTTTTCCATGACAATATGTCATACTTACCAAATATCATCTAATACTTGAGGGTTATTTTTAATAAAATTAATCATTTTTTTACAAAATTCAATTCTCATTTTTTTAGATTTAATAGTGTTGAATAAATGTATATTTATACGGATGCATATTTAATTGTTTTTTTATATATATGTATACTAATTAAATTATTATTATTATTATTATTATTATTATTATTATTATTATTATTATTATTATTATTATTATTTAATTTATTAGTTATTTTTCTCACTGATTTAAATTTTTTTAGTAGTTTTCTAACTTTTTCAATATTTTCTTTATTTATTACAATTTTTGGATTTCCACGTTTTAAATTTTTTACAGTATTATATTTATTAAACTTTTTAACTAATCTTAATATAGTAGTTTTATGTGGAGCATTTAAAAACACTATTTGATATATATTCATATATTTGGTTTAAATTTATAATAACACTTTATTATATAATTTCTTTCAATTTCACTATAACTTTCATTTTTATTAGACATTATTTTATTAATTAATTATAACAACAATTAAAAATATTTTTTAAAAGTAAATAAAAACTAAATATATTTAACTAAAAGTTAATTATAAACAAAACACGTGTTTTGTAGTTTTACAAACTTATACTAACTTAAATATTTTTCATACTCTACTCCCCTATATTTCTTATCAAACATTATTAATGTTGTTTATTACTGATAATATTAAGCCTTAGACCGAGGTAGCGTTTAGCCCTAAACACACGTTATATTTGACATTAAAAAAATAAATTTTTTAAATGTTAAAATTGTATTGTATAATATTGTATATAATAGTGTGTATAATAAATATGTTAGCAAATATTATCTTTAATTTTTTATTATATACATGTATGTGTGTGTGTGTGTGTGTGTGTGTGTGTGTGTGTGTGTGTGTTTGATTAAATTAACCATGCCAATTAGCTGGTAGTTAACAAACAAGCAAAAAAACATACATGTGCTCCCAACTCACTTTCCATACTATTAGTATACACATAGTATTAGTAAAAGTATATTTAATTTTTGATGGTTTGATGATAAGCTAACAAAACATTTTATTTTATTTTTTTTTGGTTAGTTATCTTTCATTTTACTTTACTCACTCACTCACTCACTCACTCACTCATTGTGTTAATGTATGTATAAAACTTAATAACACACACACACACAATGAATTTGTTTTAATATAATATATTATATAATATTGTATGTATAGTATGTGTGTGTGTTTGATGATAAAAAAACCAAAAATATATATATACAGTATATAATACATAACACAATAGCACTTAATATATATTGTATTTTAGTGCTGATATGTTATGTGTTAGTTAGTTAGTGAATACTAGATTATACAGTATATATATATGTATATATACTATAAGCATAATATGACTGACTAGTGAGTGATTAACCTAACCGGGAGGGGGAACGGGTGCCCTACGGGTGCTGTCATATCAACAGACAACACAAAAAAAAACTAAAAACCTATTCAAACGTCAGACACATAATTATGACAGATTAGGCAACAGCTATATAGATATATATATATACTGTATATATAAAGCTTTATTATTATGAAAGATAGTTATGTATATATGTATTATGTATAGAGGTTTAGGTTTAGTATATATATACTGTATATATATGTATAGTTAGTCAGCTCATTGTGTGTGTAGATTGAGATGAAATGGGTCGGTCCCTATTGACTGCCCTTAATTATACATTGCTAAAAGTGCATATATATATATATACAGTATATATAATGTATGATTAGCTATAATTTTTTTGTTGCTTTGTTTTATATATATATATATTTAAAATATATATATATTTTTTGCTGAAAAAATGCCTTCAATTTTGACATATTTTTTTTTAGTTGCTTAGTTTGTTTGATAAATATATTTGTTTAGTGTGTTTGAGATTATTATTATACACTGACTGACACAAACACACACACACACACACACACACACAGTGTATATATCTATTATATACACAAATAATTGTTTGTAATAATAATTTTTATCTAATTATTTCATCTATAGATTAATTTTTCTTAATTTGCATTACTGTTATTTAATTTTTTTTTTAAATATTTAGTAAAATTTGTAATATATTTTATAATCACTATTATTTGGATATTTTGAATTATACAGCTTAATTTACAAACAATTATTTTTTGTTAACTAAAATTAACTAGCTTGTTTATTGTTTTTTTTAAAAATATATTATTGATGTTATTATTAGGTTTAAGCAAATGGGATACAATAATTATTATTGAATATATATATATATATTAAAAATAAAAAAAGGATTTATTTATTATAGTTTTTGTTGTTGTAATTTAGTTATAATTTTTAATCTAGTATTGTATTTATCAATAACAACAACAAAAATTTAAATTATTATTTTTTGAGTATATTATTGATTTCAAATTATGCTAATATATATATATACAGTATATAAATATCTTAAAATATCTAAATTATCTTAAACTTAATTTTAAATATGTAATAATAACTATTATTTCTAGTCATTTATTAACTTATATTGTTTAATATGTATACATGATATTAATAGTTGTATATAATTAATGATACTTTATTTTTTTTGTATGTATATGTTTGTAGACCTAGTAATTTGATACAAAAAAATGTATCTATAAATGTATTTATAGATAATGTTTTTTTTGAATATAACTAAATTATTAGATATGTATTAGTTATGTAATAATATAAATATATATATATATATATATATTAAGTGTATACTGTATAAAATAAACCTAAATTATGTATATATTTTTGATAAATTTATTTTTGTTTTATATTATTCTACTTATATGTAAATTTTTAATGTAAAATGTATACAAAATAAAAATATATATATAAATTATTATTAATGTATTATTATTACTAGTATTGATAAGACATTAATTTATTTTGATAAAAAAAATATATAAATATATCCTTGAATTTTAAATTATTTTATTATACATATAATAATAAGTAATTTTTATGAATATTATAAAATATATTATTTAAATTTTTCTCATTTAAATTATTTTAACATTATATACAGTATATATATATTGTATTAGTATTTATTTTATTTATTTATTTGTCATATACTGTACAGATATTTATCATTGTATTACTACTCAAAATAGTAATAAATAATAAATAATTGTTTGTTTTTTAGTTATATAAGACTATTATTAAATAATGAATTTTTTTTATATAATATTAGTTTTTTTCTCTTTATATAATAAATTATATCTACAATACATATACATATGTATATACTGTATATAATTTATTATTGTATTGTTATTCATAGTACTAATAATAATACTGTATTAATAATAATAATAAACTAATAAAATATTAATACTAAGCGTATGTATTACCAGTGATTGACAATAGTAAGCAATATATCAAATATTTACAACAAAAACAAAAAATAAAAACATATTTCAATAGACATTGTAAACACTATTACAGTATATAAAAAAAATTATGTAATTTTTTATGAAAATTTGTTAATATATCTTAATGAAAACAATATGACATATATTATTAGATTTTTTATTGTTTTCATAGTAATTATATTTATATATATAAAAAATTATAAAATAAATTGATTTATTTCCAAAAAAAAATAATGTATTCATTATTAAGCATATTGTTTAATTAAAATTGTTTTTATATTTTTTTTAAAAATATTTAATAATAATTATAATACTATTTAAAGTATTAAAGTATAAAATCTTGTAATTTATTATATATATATGATTTTAATCGCATTTTTATTATAATAAGTTTTAGATATTTATTATTTATTTTTTATTGTTTGTGAATATATTGTAAGCAATAAAAGTTAGTTAAATAAACAAAAAAAAATGATATAAAAATTATATATTTGAAGGTTTCTGTATTACTTATAATTATAATAAATCTATAATTATTTTTTTAAAAAAAATATTTATAAATATATTAAATAAAATTTATAACTAATGAATAATTTTATATCCAATTATTTTTTGTTATTGTTTGTAAGTTTATAAATGTCTAAATATTTTATTCAATGTTTTTTTATTATTATTAATTGATTTATAATTTGATATGATTTGACGTATACTCTATAGTCGTTAAAATTATTGATATTTGTTAACAAAAAAAATATATATAATTTTTTGTTGTTGTTTTGTTTATATATATACGGTATATAATTTTAAATAGTTTGTTAAAAAATTTTTATATATATTTATTTATTTAATTTTTCCTTATAATTAAAGTACTTATCATTTTTTTGATGCATTATTTGTTGTTGTTTTTTGTAAAATTTTATTTTATTATACTGTATATATATATATATATATAATAATAAAATAAATTTTTATTGATGTCGTGCATAATAATTATGATCGTAAATATTAATGTCTATATATATGTGTGTCTGTAATATAATTTAAATATTATTTATTTATTTAATTTTTCACAGAAATTTATTTATATAGTTATAATAAATTTTTTTAAATATTTATATATAAATTATTACTGTATATAACTACTGACTATTTTAAACTTATTAATACAGTATTTAAATAAAAAATAATATATTTATTTTATTACAGCAATTAATTTATTTATTATCAATCAATATATATATATACAGTAAACTGTTGCCAAATAAATTGTGTCAATGTATGGGTAATTAAAATGTTTGTTTTTTTTAAATAATTAATATATAATAGTTTATATTTATGATGGCAATAATACTGTATAAATTATTAAGTATTTTTTTTAAAAAAATATATTTATTTCAACAAAATAAAATACTATATAATATAATATATATATATATAAATTAGCATAAACTAATTTATCTATTAGTCAGATATATATATATAATTAATTAATATTGAATAATGGCAATGAATTTAATTAATATTGTTGTTAAATATATTTTTTTTTAAAATTTAAAATCTATTAATATTAATTACATTTTACTGTTAAATTAATTATTAATAGTATTAGTTATTTCTAAAAAAATAAATTAATGCAATTACTTATTTATAAAATATAATAGCAATTTTGAATAATTAATATTTTTTAAAAAAACAATTATAAAACATATTAGAAATAATAAATCAATTATTGTTTTATAATATTAATGTTTAGTTTAATTATGTTTTAACTCATGTTTACCCTTTGAAATTATATATATATATTGTAAAATATATAATAATAATAATAATAATAATAATAAAGATATTAATTATAATTAACAGAAAAATAATTACATTTAACTTTTTTTTGAAATATGTTTTATCATATATTAACTACAATTATATTATATATATATATATATATATATATTTGAGGATAAATACGTGATTTCCTTACAATTTTTTTATATATATATATAATTCACATATTAAACTAACTTATAATTTATTACTAACTATTTATTTTGTTGTTGTTGTTGTTGAAAAAAAAGATTTTTTTGCAAAATTTATTATTCACTCATTAAATGCTATTTTATCACAAAATTATATCTTCATCATTATATTAACTACTCTAGACATGAGATTTTTTTTAACAAAAAAAAAACAAATAATAACTAAACAAAACAAAAATAGTTATTTATAATACAAATATTATATATATATATATATATATAAACTATTTGTTTAATGTAATTGCTATGCAATTTGTTTTACTGTTTTGTTGTTATTAATATTTAAATAAAAAATTTTTTTATTTGGTTTGAAAAAACCTTATATAAAAAGTTTTATGCAAATAAACTATTATTTAAAAAATATTTAAAATTGTTATTGAAAAATTGTTATTATAATATTTTACTAATATATCATAATATTTTGTATATATATATATTATAAATATAATAATTAATTAATTAATTAACTTAATTCAATATCATAAATATTGAATTATTTTAAACTTATTTTATAAAATTATATTTTGAAATTTTTTTTAGCAATTTAATTTATATATATACTACACATTGTTTATTGATTAAATTTATTTTTATTAAAAAATAATTTATATAATTGTTTTCATCTATTATTTATCAGTTATCATATTTATTATAAAATCTATGTTTTAATAAATAAATAAAAGTTTAATACATTTAATTATATTATTTATTAAAAATATATTTGTATTTTATTTTTTTTTAGATAATAATAATTTGCTGTAATTTGTCGATAAATTAAATTATTAATGTATTAATTTATGTCTTAATATATTTTTTTAGTAATTTATTAGTTTATGACATTCAAAAAAAAAATAAAACATTATAAATACAGCAAATATTTATGAATATTTATTTATTTATTTATTTTGTAATTTTACAAATTTTATCTGATATTATACTAAAAATTTTAATAAATATGTTTATATAGTATTATATATATATGGAGTCACTATTTAAATAAAATTAATATATATTATTTGAATATAATTTAATAACAAAATTTTCTAGTTTTTGTTAATGTAATAAAATTTTTTAATATTTTTTATATACTGTAATCATTTAATATGCATAAATAAAAATTAATATATAATTATGAAAATCAACAACAAAATTATATTTAAAATTTGGCATATCTTTTTAAAAAAATATACTTAAATATAATTTGTTGAACAACAACAAAAAATATTAATGTTATAATTATAAATAGTATATACAGTATATAAAATATTATATGTAATAAATAATATATATATATATATTAATTTTTTACAATTATTTGTACAATTTTTTAAAGTTATTTTTATTAGTTTTTAGTTTATCATAAAAATAAAAATTAATACTATAATTTCATATTATTATTATTATTATTATTATTATTATTATTATTATTATTATTATTATTATTATTATTATTATTATTATTATTATTATTATTATTGAAAATTTAAATTTCAAACCCACCATGATGATGTTTATCAATTATAAATGTATAATTTTAATTTATTTATTTTATTATTATTATTATTATTATTATTATTATTATTATTATTATTATTATTTTATTAATATTATGCTAAAATGGATATACAAGTATTTAAGATTAAAGTTTATATAATGTTTATTAATGTTATAGAGATATTAAATCTCTCTCTCTCTCTCTCTCTCTCTCTCTCTCTCTCTCTCTCTCTCTCTCTCTCTCTCTCTAAAGTCTCATACAAATAGGTTTTAAAATTTTCAAAAATAATAATAATTATTATTATTTAGTTTTAAAATTTTTATATAAAGATAGTTATCATAAAATACTGTTAACTATTTTGTTTGTTTTCTTGAATGTAATGTTTAGACTGTTGTTAATAGTCATAAGCTTTTAGTTTTTATTTTTTATTTATTTAGTTATTTATTTCTCATTAATATACAGGTAATATTATTTTATTTGACAGTTTTAATATGAAATTTTTTTTAATAGTACAGGTATTTTATCGCACATTTTTTAACAAAAATAACATTACCATTGAAGGCATTGAAGCCATACATTTGATTAGCACTGGTAGGTTGTAATTGAAGTAAATATAACTGTCTCCTAGTGTGTGGACATATAGCTATAATATGATATAAATATTTGATACCTTCATATCTAATACAAGATAACTAAGCTATATATTTATAATATATATATACATGCAATCTATATATATAACTGTATATATATTAAATATATATATATATACAGTAATTATGATAAATAAATTAATGGTTATCTATTAAAAAACTACAATTTTAATATACATTCAAAATATTTAAACTTTATGTTAAACTATAAAAATATATATATATATTTTATTTTCCGCTATTTTTTCATCAAAAAATTAATTATAATTATTAATATGTTATGTTATCTATTAAAATGTGTTAATAACGATAATATTTTATATATATATATATTTATAATTTATTATAAATATAATTATGAAACAGATATTATAGACAAATATGAAAAAGATTTAAAATAACTGATAATTACTTTAAATCTCATTAAGAAAATATTTTACAATTTTTTTTATACAAAAAAAACTTTAATTTAAAGTTTAATATTTCATTTTTTTTAGAGTGTAATATAAAAACTTATAATAAAAAATAAAATACTTATTGAAATTATATCCTTAATATATTAGTGTAAATTTTTTTTATAAATTTAAAATTATTATCTAAAATAATAATCATTTATTATTATTTTTTTAATTAATTTAATTTAATTATAATCCCAATTTAATATWTATAATAGCATATATTTATATTTAATAAGATTGTTATAATAGTTAAAATATATATACATATATAAAATATATATTTAATAATTATTGTTAATTATTTATGAAAATGTTTTATGTGATTATTAATAATAATAATAACAAAATTATTTTATTTTATKTTATGAAAACAAGGCTAAAATCATAAATTTAAAAACATTTTTTTATTGTTTAAAAAAATATTTATTTATTTAAAAAAATTAGTTTTATTATAGATTAATAAAAAAACTGTAAAATATTTTTTTTTSTAGTTTTTATTTGTGAAACCTATTATAAATATCTTGTTTTAAATGAAAATAAAAATGTATTTTAATTAATCCACAATAAAAAAAAAACCAAGTAAAGTATTTAATTGAAATAAAAATAAAATATTTAACTAATCAATAATTATAATAATAAAAATATTTGTTTTAAATTATATTTTATTTAATTATTTATTTATATAAAATAAAAATTTTAAACATATTTATTACTGTATTTCAATAACAATAATAATAATAATATGTTTTAATGTATTTATTTAATTGAAATATTTTGGTGTTGTTGTTATCTATTGATCAATTAATTACAGTTAATATTTATTTTTTTTATAACTTATGATACGGTATGATAATAGCATATAATTGTGTTAAAAATTACACAAATTTATTATTATATAATTATATTATTATTATTATTATTGTATTACTAATTATATACGCTATCATAATAAAAGGTTTGTATATATTATTTCATAACTTGTTTCTATAGTATATTATTAAATGAAAATAATATTTTTAAAAATTATATTATCGATGAAAAACAATTACCGTATTTATAATAATAATAATAATTACTAATTCAATGCCATATATATAATACAGTATAAACTTTTTATTTCATTATGTATTTAATATTTATTATTATTATATGTATTACATTTCAAATTAGTTTTTTTAAATATATAATAAAATATTTTAGCATTCAAATAATAATTGTATTTTTTATTATTATTTGTTTATTTGTAATTTGATATTTAATTTTTTTTTAAATATAATTATTATTGATTTGTATGCCCCGACTACTGTCACCACCGAAAAAAATCATTGACTAATTTATTTTATAATTAAATCTATTTAATAATAAAAAAAATAAATAATATATTTTGAAATATATATTTTCCCCGAAAAGTTTTTATATATAATATATACAATATATAAATATTTAACAAACAAATATAAATATATTAAATAACATAATAATTGACATTAATCTATCATTTTTTGTTTGTTTGATTGTTTGTTATTAATTCACAATTATCTCAATTGAAAATAATACTAACTATTAATTTATCAAAAAAATAAATAAATAAAATAATTTAAAACGTTATATACATTACTAAAACACAACATAACTTGTTTGGCTTATTATTACAGTATTGTTATTATTATTATTTTAATTTAATATAAAAATTATTATTATTTTATTTAACTGATTTGTTTGATAACATAATATTTGATTAATTTAAACATTTAAATAAAACTGTTTGSGAAAAAAACAATAATTAATAATAAATTTGTTTTAAAATTTATTTTTAATTGAATMAAAAAACAATTAAAATTATTCAACAAACTTAACTATATTTGATAATTAAATTTATAATTTACAAACAAAAATTGATAATAAATTTAAACATAAATAATTGTTTTATTTTTTATTACATAATAAAATCAATTTTATTAAAATCAATTGAAACGAAAAAAATCTATTAATGTATTTAAAAAAAATATTTAATCAAAATAAATATTTAATTTAATTATAATTATTTRTATTTTTTAATGATTATAAACATTAGATTAATATAATCTAAATTCAATAATCCAAATAGTTTTATTTATTTAATTAAATTAAAAGCAAAAAATTTATAGTTTGTAAATAAATTTTTTTTAATAATAAATGATTTAAATACAGTATACATATATAAAGTTACGAAACATTTAATTAAATACAAAAAAAAATAATTTAATAAAACTATTTTATAGTTATCGTAAAATCAATAGTTTTAGTTATTTATTTTTTATTTGTGAAATTTATTGTCGTTAATTAAAAATCAACAAAAAATAAATAAAAATAAATAATATTTCGATATTTATTTTTTATTTTTCAATTTTAATTAATAATTAGCTAAAAATATTAATTATTAATACAATATATACTGTATTTATACTATACTATAGATTTTTATAGTTTAAATAAACAAATAATTTATATTTAATATTATTTATTTATTTTTTTTTTGAAAGATTAAATTCAATAAAAATTTGGGTCTTATTAATTAAATTAATTAAATTTATCTATTGTATATATAATTAGTGATTTGACATAAATTTAATTAAATATTTTTTTTGTAATAAATTTTTATCAGTATTTAGTTATTTTAACAGATAATTTATTGCATTAAATAATTTTTTTATTGTTAATAYTTAATATATATTATATAAATCATTAAAACTTTATAATAATAATTTTTATTAAATAATAAAATGTTTAAAAATATTCTGTAAATATTAAATATTATAGCAAATAAATAATTAATTTTATTTGAATATATATTAAATATATTTAATAATATATAATTTATTTATTTGTATTACTATATAWATCTAATTATATTTATATATATATTTTAAAAATAATATTATTGAAAAATAAGTTATCGCATACACACACACACACACACACACACATTAATTATATCAAATCTAATTAATATAAATAATAATAATAATAATAATAATAAACATAGTATATAAAGTATAAAAATTATATTTGCAATAAACTATTAATGAGATAAAATAGTAATTATTATTATTTTTATTTTTTTTAATTATAACTTTATAATTATTAAATATATTTTATGAGATGAGATAAGAAAGTTTTTTAATATATATATGAAAATATAATGTTTTGATTTATTATAAGTAAACAAAATATTAATAAAATAGTATTATAAATAAGTATTATAAATAAGTACTACTAATATAGTGTGTAAATTATAGCTATAATTCAARTAATAATCAGATATTTTTATTTTAATTGTTAAATAAATATATTGTTTATAAACTATTTATTAGTTAGAAAMTAATAATAATAGATAAACAATTTAAATATTTTTTAAGTACATTATTTATAGCTATTATGTAATAATATATTTTATATATAGTATATAATACATATATATATAATATATATATATAAATATTATAAAATATTTTCATATACATTGTGTATTAATATATATATATATATATACTGTAAATCTATAACAATATTTATAACAAAAATACAATAATAATAATAATACAGTTTTTTTCTCTCTTGACATTAACTGTAGAAATGTATTCAAAAAAAAAAACTGTTTGAAATCAGACAATAGGCTATTAGTAGGGTTAAAGGTATGTCATGTCTAGCACCGGTATTATTATTATTATTAGTATTATAATCACTTTTGAAACCGTAAGCGCAATAGTTTGCACATATGCCATGCCATGTACTGTATTATAAATGCCTGTACCTCAAGAAAAAAGGGGTTTTTTACCCCTACCCATCCCCCTCTACCCCTTTCCCCGCCATACCTATTGTCGGCTTTTATTATGTTTTCTATTTTTTTTTTGATTACAAAAGCGATGACAATAAGCGGAGATGACATCTCAAAAAAATACTGATTATTATTATTATTATTGTTATTATTAATGATTTATAATCGCATAATTCATATAATTTGCTTTCAAAACTATATATATATATTACTGTATTATATATGTGAGGAACTAAGCCTTATTAGCGTCTATTAAATGTATGCCTCATTAACGGGAGGTTTATGTGTGTGTGTGTGTGTGTGTGTGAGAGAGAGAGAGAGAGAGAGAGAGAGAGAGAGAGAGAGAGAGAGAGAGAAGAGAGAGAGAGAGAGAGAGAGAGAGAGAGAGAGAGAGAGAGAGAGAGAGAGAGAGAGAGAGAGAGAGAGAGAGAGAGAGAGAGAGAGAGAGAGAGAGAGAGAGAGAGAGAGAGAGTTACTATAATATGTGTCACATTAGCCAACTGTGCTTCAAATAGTATTATACCGGTAGATATATATAGCTATTTAATATGTTATGGTAGAGTATTTTTGTTTTGATGGCACCAACGGGGTATGGCACCGGTATGTCATTGTGTGTGTCAATAATAATAATAATAATAATGATGATTGTGTTGTGATTGTTTCTGGTGACAGTATGATTGATTGCCCATAAAATACACTGATTGCACTTTCCCATGAACTTTCATTGGAAGGTGGGTGGGTGGGGTAGAGTGTGGGATGGGATGTGAAAATAAAGGGTAAGGGAAAGGAAAGCCAATGTTTGAAACCCATGATTGTTGTGTGTATGTATGTGTATATATATATATATATATGTGTGTGTGTGTGTGTGTGTGTGTGTGTGTGTGTGTGTGTGTGTGTATGTATGTATGTGTGTGTGTGTGTGTGTGTGTGTATGTGTGTGTGTGTGTGTGTGTRTGTRTGTGTGTRTGTGTGAGTGTATGTGTGTTTGTATGTTTGTGTATGTGTGTKTATGTGTGTGTGTGTATGTGTATGTGTATGTATGTGTGTGTGTGTATGTGTGTATGTGTGTATGTATGTGTGTTTATGTATTTGTTTGTATGTATTTGTGTGTATGTGTGTGTTTGTATGTTTGTGTATGTGTGTTTATGTGTGTGTGTATGTGTGTTTATGTATTTGTTTGTGTGTATGTGTGTGTTTGTATGTTTGTGTATGTGTGTTTATGTGTGTGTGTATGTGTATGTATGTGTGTTTAGGTATTTGTTTGCATGTATTTGTGTGTATGTGTGTGTGTGTGTGTGTATGTGTGTGTGTGTGTGTATGTGCTGGAGCTTATGGATCAAACAATACATACAAACAAATATTTATAAATAATTCATACAATAATAATTGATAGATTTTCTTTTTTTAAATAAATATAATAATAGTCATATACATGTTTTGGCACATTATTATTTTTTTGCTTTTTGTAGGCCGGTGCTATATCTATGTATATATATATATACAGTATATATATATGCAAATAAAGTTATAAACTTGTTGTTATTGTTGTTGTTGTTGCTGTGATAACAATAGCTAACTTATTATATACTGTATATATATATATAGGTATATTGTGGACAGGGATGCTAAAACTGCTTATACAATATATCCGTTATACAAGTAAAAAAAATATTACTATATATTTTGATTTGTTTTCCACAACAACAACAACAACAATGATTTATATATAAAAGTAGACTTTTTAAATAAATATCTATATATATATATGTGTGTGATATGTKTGTTTGATATGTATTGCAATCATATAGTATATCAAAAAAATAATAATAATAAAAACAACAAATATATATATATATGAAATGTCAGTAAATTTTTTTTGTATGTGAATAACCTATGATTTCTTTGTCTTATATAATATATATATATATATATACGGTATATATAAAATAAATACCGTATATATTGATCTATGATAAATATTTGATAAAATTGTTTCCTCTCTCTCTCTCTCTCTCTCTCAGCAAAAAAAATAAGTAAAACATTCAAACAAACAGAAAAATTCAAAGTTTTCAAAATAAAATATTTTAACGAAAAAAATATAACACAAAGATATCTATGATATATGACAGCTCCTGATTGACAATAAGTGATGCTTTATATTTTCACGTATATATAATAGTATAAYATTTTATTTATACTGTGTGTGTGTGTGTGTGTGTGTGTGTGTGTGTGTGTGTGTGTGTGTGTGTGTGTGTGTGTGTGTGTGTGTGTGTGTGTGTGTGTGTGTGTGTGTGTGTGTGTGTGTGTGTGTGTGTGTGTGTGTGTGTGTGTGTGTGGAAAGCACTGGTATGTATCGGCTCTGACCTAATCATACAAAWATATATATATATATATGGATGTATGTGTGCGATATAAGTGATGTCCACTTGTATAGAGTATAGTAGAGTCGTGATAGACAATGATAGGTATCAATAGTTAATAAATACATACATTATATATCATATATAACGTATATAAGTGTTTGTTATGATATAATAATACTAATAATAATATATTTATAAGTATAAAGATTTCATATATAAATAATATCTCATATTTTTTTGTTTGTTTGACGGATRCTTTTCAATACATAACATTTCACAATATACTGTATATATAACTTAGTATATAAATTGTAATAATAATAATAATAACAATTGATTGATTGACATTGATATCTAATGGAAAGGTAGCAATTTACTGTATATGTTTGGTTATGTTTATTTTTTTGTTGGTTGGTTGGTTGAGCCGGAAATTATAAGGTTGTAACATCTAGGTCTACTACTACTACCCCCACTACCACTACCGGCACCGGTAAAACATTATTATTATGTAGTGTATGCGTGTGTGTGTGTGTGTGTTGGTGAGCACTGGTAGGTTAACACCACCACATTATTGGGCCACTATTTCTCTCTCTCTCTCTCTCTCTGTCTCTCTCTCTGTCTCTCTCTCTCTCTCTCTCTGTCTCTCTCTCTGTCTCTATCTCTGTCTCTCTCTCTGTCTCTCTCTCTSTCTCTCTCTCTCTCTCTCTCTCTCTCTCTCTCTCTCTCTCTCTCTATCAATCATATACCGTGTGTACAGTATATATCTACAGTACCGTACAATAAATCTATATGTTTTGATGTGCATTCAAATATTGATAAATATATATATATACTGTATATTGTTATGTAATAATAATAATAATATATATATTTTTTAAAAACTTTGTTTTATATGGTATACTATATTTATTTGTGATAGATGACATTATAACAACATTGAACAACAAATAATAAATATATGTATATAATAATAATAAAAATTATAATGCACATCACATGCAATAATTTTATTTTTTAACAAATTTTAATTCAAAAAAAAAAAATAAAAATAAATAAATAATAATTTTTTGATTTTCATGTTGTTATAAATATAACAATAATAATAATACTAATAACAGCAACAAAACAAAGTTTATAATTTATTTGTATATATGATTGATGGGATCAGTCATGTAATTCAATGGGCGAGTGACTGAGTATTTTATAATAAACTCTCTCTCTCTCTCTCTCTCTCTCTCTCTCTCTCTCTCTCTCTCTCTCTCTCTCTCTCTCTCTCTCTCTCTCTCTCTATTAAAATACCAACAATAACAACAAAAAACAACATTACATACAATTAACTCTCACCCAATATTGTGTTGGTCACCCACTCACCCACTCATCATCATTCATTCAAAGCAAAATGATAGGATAGACTCACGAAAGAGAGAGAGAGAGAGAGAGAGAGAGAGAACGTTTGATTTATTATTATTAAACATATAATACCGTATATAACATGTTGTATATATATATATATACTGTATATATATATGTATTTTATTTTCATTGTTATGTTGGATATACTGTATGTATATATATTGTTGTTATACAATAATGTTGAAAAATATTATAATAATAATAATAATATTATTATAATATATTTAAACAATCATTAATTTTGTTGTTTGTGTTGTCTGTTATTAGTATATACTGTATATGTGTTTGTAAGTGAAACATACAATCATTTATTTTTTATTTTCATTTTATATATACATATGTATACCGTATTTACTGTATATTATTTTTTTAAAAAAAAATTTGGATTTTTAAATACAATACAAACTCATAAATTAAAATACATTATAAATTATTATTATTATTACTGAATGATTAAATGATTGAATGACTTACTGTATTGAAATGAATTGAA
>NW_026533202.1:1152500-1160000 GCF_028296485.1 Oppia nitens | reverse complement strand
ATTTATAAATATTTTTTTTGACTGAATTTTTGAAATAGCAGTGAATTTTTTCCTTATTCATTCAAAAAAATAAATAATAATAATAATAATATTAGACATATGTATGTATTAAATATGACTTTCCAGATGACAGAGAGCATCGGTAGGTTGATTGGCACTGACAGTCCCGATGATGTATAGACACACACACACACACACACACACACACACACACACACACACACACACACACACACACACACACACACACACACATACATACTCACACACACACACACACACACACACACACACACACACACACACACACTCACAAATACATACACACATACATACTCACACACACACACACACACACACACACACACACACACACACACACACACACATAATGTATGCTTAGTAGTGCCTAAATTGATGGACCGTTTCTCCCATATAATCTCTCTCTCTCTCTCTCTCTCTCTCTCTCTCTCTCTCTCATATTTATCCTTAAAATACTTATCTTATTTTTTATTTTTTTTTGTTAAATATGATAATTGCTCTGGTTCAGCTAACTTGACTTGACATCCATGTGCTCTACAATTACTAAAAAAAATATTTAAAATATTATGTATCACTTTATTATTGTTGTCGTTGCACTTGTATATACTGTATATATTTATTATTAGTTTGTATTGTAAAAAATTACTATTAAATATGTTACACTTTTTTTTAAAAAAATAAAATATTTAAAAATTTATTTTGTATAAATAAAATTAATAAAATTTAATTTTTGATAAAACGTTTAAATAATTAATTTTATGTAGAAATATGTTTCTACAAAATGTTTTAATTTTTTTTAAATACTAACAAATATTTATCAGATATTTATAAAAAAAACTTATTTAAATTATATCATTAATTTTTTTAATACTATTATTAATATACAGTTATTTAAAAAATTTATGTTTTTTTGCGTGACTTTAACTAAAAATATAATTTATTTAGTAATAGTTTTTAATAAAATAAATATATATCTAATGTTTTATTCAAATTCATATTTGTTTTATTTATATATATTTAAGTCAAAAATAAAGGTTTAATTATTGTGTTTTATATCATATATAAATAATATATATATATATTGCATATATATATATATATATACATGCAATATATTATAAAATAATATAATAATACATATTAATTTTGACATTTTATATATAAATATACAGTATATAATATATAATTTATAATTAAAAATTTTTATAATTCATATGACTATTAAATTATATCAATTTCAAATATACTTGATTAATTAGTAAAAACATATATATATATATTTATATATTAAAAATACTAATATAAATACAAATTAATTGTGTAATTTAAAATTTTTTATCTAATAATGATTAACTTAATACATAGTGAGAAAATGCATTATAAATAAGTAATTATTATATAGTAGTTATTACAGTATTATTATTATTATTATACACAAATTATTTTCTCACTGCTTATATTATAAATTATAATCATTATTATTATTATTATTATTATTATCACTGTATTATTGTTATCACATGTTTTTTTCAAACAAAAATAAATTTATTTTAATGTTTTTAAAAAAATGTTTGTCATCATAAATCATTGACAATAGTAATAGTATTATATTATACAGTATTAGCCAATGTTTTTAAATTATAACTTATGTGTGTGTGTGTGTGTGTGTGTGTGTGTGTGTGTGTGTGTGTGTGTGTGTGTGTGTGTGTGTGTGTGTGTGTGTGTGTGTGTGTGTGTGTGTGTGTGTGTGTGTGTGTGTGTGTGTGTGTGTGTGTGTGTGTGTGTGTGTGTGTGTGTGTGTGTGTGTGTGTGTGGGACTATGTGTATGTGTATATGTATATAATAAACATAATATAATTTGATAGCAAAAGTGTTTTTTATTTTAAATATTTAATACATTAAACAAACAAAAATTTTTTTTTTAATTTTTTTAATTATACTTTGAGATCACCGACGGGTAACATAAATTCACACAATATTTATTTTAAAAGTATATATATATATATATTATTTGCATTTAAGTTGTTTCCCCCCCCCCTCAACAACAACAACAACAAAAATTTTAATGTAACCCAACGATGCCATACATTTAATTGTTGGCCGTAATAATAATAATAATAATTATTATTATGTATATTATAAATATTATTAACAAAAAAAAATCTCTTTTAGTTTTTAGTATATATTTAACGACCAATTCATTTGTCGCCTAAAGCTTTCCGTTAACTCTCTCTCTCTCTCTCTCTCTCTCTCTCTCTCTCTCTCTCTCTCTCTCTCTCTCTCTCTCAAAGTTAATGTGTTTTTAACAAATTAAGACAATTATAGTTTTTTTTTGTTATTGTATTTATATATATATGTTTATATTATCAGCCATTCAATGGAAATAAATCTAATAATAAATTAACATTGAATATAAATTTTATTTTATTTTTCTAAATGTAAATTATACTTAATTCATATCATAATTTTTTATTTAAACTAATAATAATAATATGGTTTTTTTGGTCATCAATTTTATTATAACAATTTACTGTATTATTAACATTTAACATGAATAATATTATTATACAAATTAAAATTTATTTATTTTATCAACTTATATACTGTATATACAGTTTATTTGTTAGAAAATATTTAAAAACAATTATTTATACTCATATATACTGTAATAAAAAAATTTATTATTAGTAACTATTTTTATCAACTAAATCATAATTGAAATTTATTAATAATTATTAGTAGAAATTTTAAATAAATTATATTTTCAATAGAAAAAAAATTATTTATCATTTAATTTAAGTTATTATAAGTTACACTAAAAGTGTTAATTTTACTTATTATTATTATTATTATTATTATTACACATGTATGTTAAATCCTAGTATATGTTAAATTAGATATAATTTATTTTATTTTTTTAAAAAACTATAAAACACTATTATATTATACAATGTTATAATTACTTGTTTGTATTTTTTTTGATAATAATAATAATATGTAAATAAAATTCAAGACATCAGGAAATTGACACTCAATTATCATTAACTGTCATATATTTTGTTGTCATATTATTATATGTTTTGTTTGTCTCGTTAGTGTTAGTTGTTATGCTTTATAATAATGTTAACTAAAATATTATTATAATAAGAATATAAGTAATAAATCTTTTTTTTAAAAAGTTTTTAATGTATCATTTGACAGATCTCTCTCTCTCTCTCTCTCTCTCTCTCTCTCTCTGTCACACACACACACACACACACTCACTGTCATTGTATTTAAAACTAAATTTAAGTAATATTGCGTATATTTATGTGTATGTATGTATGTATGTCTGTGAGTATATGTGTGTGTGTATGTATGTGTGTGTATGTGCATGTATTTATGTGTATGTATTTATGTGTATGTGTGTGTGTGTGTATGTATGTATTTATGAATGTATGTGTGTATGTATTTATGTGTATGTGTGTATGTGTGTATGTGTGTGTGTGTGTGTATGTGTGTGTGTGTGTGTGTGTGTGTGTGTGTGTGTGTGTGTGTGTGTGTGTAAGTGTCAGTAATTTTTATTTGAGGTATAATTAGCTGACAATTATATATACAGTATATATATATATATATAATATTATTTTTATTCACTTAATTATTGTTGAAATTTTTATTATAATAACTATAACAAAGTCATTGCCACCGCATATATTAGTAGTGTTTTATATGAAAATTTATTTAAGTATAAATTTATATATATATATATATTATATTTTTTGGATAAAATTAATTTATTGTTAATTATAAGGAGTTTTTCCCCTAAAGATAATAGATTTTATCTTTAAAGTCGTGATTAAGTCGTATATAAAAATTTATATTTATTATATAATTATTTATAACTATTATACAGTATATATGTACTGTATATTAAAAATTTATCTAATTTATAGTTTAACTATATTTTTATAATTTTTTTTTCTTATATTAAATTTTTTTATAACAAGCAGTGATGATAGCTATTGATTGAAAAAAATATCAGTTGTTTTTTAAAAAAAAAAAATCATTATTTATTTCTAGATTAAAAACGACATAATTATAATAATTATATTATTATATTATCGTAACATAAAATACAAAAAATAAAAATAAAATCTTTATTGTTATCTATATAAACATATACAGTATATACTGTATATATATATATTTAATAGTTTTTTTTATTCACTCACAGATAATCAACAACAAAAAAAACAAAAATAATTTATTATTACTGTTATTATTACTATAATTATAATTATATAAACATTATATTTAAAATAAAACAATGTCTGAGTGTATGTGTTAAGTATTATTATTATTATTATTATTATTATTATCTGATTTTATCGCACATTGCACTCAACAATTAGACACCTGACAGTCAGTCAACCCCCTCCCCAAWACCCTCCCCCCACTATCCTTAAGCACCGGGAGATACAATAATAAGCACCGGTATTTCCCCGCGTGATAATGTTAATGATAACAATAAACGTTTATTACTATTATTATTAATTACAATTAAAAAAAATATATTTTGTTACCATTGTTTTTAACTTATTTTTCTAATATTTTAGTTTCTTTTATAATAAAATTTATTAATTTTTTAGTTGTTTAGTAATTATTTTATTTTTTTTTTAATTTCATAATAAACAAAAAAAAACAATTTAAATATAATATATACTAATAATAATACTAATATTTTTAGTTACCACACACACACACACACACACAATGTGCAAACAATTTTGAATATATTGTAAAAATAAATAGATATTAAAAATTTATCTAAAAATATATATTAAAAAATATATTATAAACACACAATAAATTACTATTATTTGTTTGTAATAATAATGTTAATCATAACCAAAGTTTAAAATTTGTTTTATTTTCATATATATATATATATATATATATATATATAAAATATATTCTTTATTATTATTATTACTTTTGATATTTTTGTTAAATTTTATAGAAAATATAACATTTTAGTTATTTTTTGTTGGTTTGTTTGTTTCACTCATCAATCATTTTGTATACAATATTAAAGTATAAAATATGTATTCATTTAAAGTCAACTATTTTTTTCCACACATATTGTATGAAAAACTTATAAATTTATATTATTGTCATTTATATTTGATACCAAAAAAAAACAAACAGTTCAACAAAACAAATACAGAAAAAACAATTTTATTTTCATTCAACTATAACACACATACAGTGTATATATATATATAAAATTGAAAGTTTTATTTTTGTTGTCTTTATATATATATATATATATATATATATATATATATATATATATATATATATATATATATATATATATATATTGTTTCTCTCTCTCTCTCTCTCTCTCTCTCTCTCTCTCTCTCTCTCTCTCTMTCTCTCTCTCTCTCTCTCTCTCTCTCTCTCTCTCTATCTATCTATATATCTCTCACTTATGTATTTCCTTTTCATACCCAGACATTTATTTTCATAAATATTTATATAAACATATAAATATAATATATATATATATATTTCAAACCAAAACATAACTATCTATTTTTCACTGACACTGAGACACTCACAGCAGTCAACCCCCCCTTTTCAACCACCACTTCATGGGTCTTATACATGTATGACAGAGTCCTGGACTAAATAACTAGTAAGGCGCGCACTGGGCATACAAATGACCACAAATATATCTAAATATATATATATATATATGTGATATAAATGATAATAATAATAATGACAACCCATTCCTCTACTCTCTATATCCCATCCCATAACCAAAAATCGTCGTTTTCCTCTCAAATATATATATATTTACGATAAGTTATATCCAAAATCTAACTTTCCATTCTCTCTCTCTCTCCAAATATAAAGCCATTGCCGTAAATCACTGGCACTACTGGTGCCGTCACTATGCGGTCATACTGAGTGTTTTCACACACACACACACACACACACACATAAAAATATTGGATATATAYCGGGTATATATATATAAAAATTATATATATATATATATATATATATATATATATATATATATATATATATATATATCTATCGATATAATAAATGAAAAAAAAAGGCTAACTGTGCGCTCAATAAACCTTTATATATATATATATATATATATATCAATATATATGTACTCTCTCTCTCTCTCTCTCTCTCTCTCTCTCTCTCTCTGTCTCTTAAACTATTTATTAATGACCAGTAAAGTCAAGTCGACCACCACTTTCCTGTTGTTGTTGTTGGCCTAACACACACACACACACACACAACCATTTGCTTATGTTTTTGAAAGAGAGAGAGAGAGAGAGAGAGAGAGAGAGAGAGAGAGAGCTAACCATTTAGTTTGATTCATTGGACAGTTGGCAAAACGGGTGGCCAGACATTTATTTTATTTATTGCTTTCATATATCCATTACACATTTGTTGGGGTCGGAGATGAGCTCAGGGATAGAGAGAGAGAGAGAGAGAGAGAGAGAGAGAGAGATAGCGATTTAGACTAACTTTTCTATTACTTATGTGACATAAGACAAGATTTTTTAGTATACATCCAAAAATAGATAGATAAGGTCTTTATGAGCAATATTTTATATGTAATATCTTATATATATATACTGTATATATATATATGTTATATCTTATATTACTGTATATATATATATGGATAGATAAATATTTTTGGCACTCATTTTTCATATGATAAATCCCAATGATTTATAATGTTGTTATACTGTATATAATATTATATATAWATATATATATTTTGCTACAATGTTGTGTTAACTTTGTAACAGTAGTAGTAGTAGTAATAATAATATCTGTAATATCTATTTATATAAATTACTTTATATATATATATATWTATATTTRTATGTGTGTTATACAAACAAACAATTTATCACAACTAATTAGATACATATTTCATACATGTATTAGTTGTATATAAATAAATAAATAATAATTATTATTATTATTATTAYTTATGTGATAAGTTATATATTTGTTTTGTTTTTTTGAATGTTTAAATATAGATAATTATTATTATTTATAATTTTATATAAAATTTATTTTAGATTTATGTATTTTTTGTTGTTGTTGTTAACAAATAAATAAATATAATTTATTAAAAGTTGTTAAAAGTTTTATTAGTAATATTAATATATTATTATTATTAATAATAAGTAAATTATTAAAATCATCATTATTTTACATAAACAATATTTAATGCAATTTTTTAAACTAGACTAATAAAATTAATTATAATAATAATAATAGCCATGCAATTAATTTTTTAAAATAACTTTTTTGATTATATTATATTATTTACTAATGTTAGACACTATTCAATTGTCAAAACTATAAAAGATAATTTATATATATATTATACTAAAATAAAATGTATTAAAATATAAATACAGA